>NW_006435837.1:4458403-4476757 GCF_000325575.1 Pteropus alecto | reverse complement strand
ACTTGTATCCTCTCATTTAATCCTAATAGTAACCTTGGGGATAAGTGGTGCTATTACTAGACCCAATTTTTAAAAAACCAAAAATTGAAGCACCAAGAAGTTAAGTAACGTGCCTGAGGGCACTTAGCTAGTAGGTGCTGGAGCCAGGATTCAAATTCAGGCATTTTGGCTCTAGATCTGCCATTCTTACCCTTCTTCTGAATGTGTGACAGCCTTTGAGTTTCGTTTTGCTTTATTTGTTTGAAATCACGATTGTGTCTGAAAGAAGTGCTTCTGGCCTTCGAAAAGGTACCACAAAACTAAATGTAATTACATAATGTTTCTAATTAGAAACGCATTTTGTTTCTTATGAAATCACATAAATTTGATAACAGGAGTATGAAAAAGAACTTTACCAGTACATATCTTATATTTTAAAGTGTTTGGAGTATACTCCTTTAATAATCAGATTTTTAAATTTGTTTTTGAAAGTAGTAAATAATGGTTTTGTTAGAAATTCTTGCCTTTTCGTTCAGTTGTTTATGGCTCAAGAGAAAATTTAACCAGATTATTTTTATTAGATCTATTTGTCACATTTCTTTGCACATTTGTGATATTTTCTATTGCTTTAGGTGCCTTTTGTTCAAGTTCAGGTAGTAGAATAACTAGAAGGATGTGATCACAAATCATTATCTGAACATTTTCCATACCATTAGATTTAAATTCCACTTTAAGGGCTTATTGTAACACAGAAAAGATTTATGCTGCCCTTTACCTTGGTTTTTCAATGAAAACATTTGTTTTTCCATTCATTTAAAATGTGGAATCAAGTTTCATTTACATACGTATTTTACAGGCTTGGTAGTATAATCTAACAATTTGTTCTGTTCCTTAAAAACACAGTGTTGAAGGTATAATTTTGTCATGTTAGAGAATAATGTATAATTTCTCTTAAAGTCATTCGTTAATTTTCATTTTTGTGCCATGGTTCTTAAGTTTCCACAGGCACTTACCCAACTATATGATTTATCTGAATCAGGTATATTTTTCAAATTCATATTGATTATCATCCATGCTACTTAGATACATTTTGTTGATATAGAAAGACTGTTAGTTCTAGCTCAAGGGAAACCATAGGAGTGAGCTTTAAAACTTAAAATTCACTAAGCAGACATTTGTTAGAGCACCTGCTGCAGTGAGTCCTGGATGTTTAGGGTAAAGAGCGAGAAGGGCATGACTGACGATTGTAGAGAGCACGTATTCTAGAAGGGAAAGCCTTATGATGGCATAGTGACTGCAGTGTGGTCTATGCTTTTGAGAAGTTCACAGATGGTCAGAAATTGAAAATATCAAAAACCAGTTCATTCATTTCAAAACTCAGGTGGTTGATCCTGAGTTTTATCTTTATTTTCCGTGGTGTTTTTAGTTAGAATAAAATTTACTTAGCTCATTTCTATGCCCTGTGTGTCCTTTGTCTTGTTTCTTCTCGGTCCCTGTAAGATCCTTAAGTGGTATTTAGAGCAGCCTACCCTCTTGGGGAGCCTTTCTGCTAGATCTTTGGGGGCACAGAGGTACATGAAGCACCTACACTCACAGATCTTAATTATGGTCTGAGGTGGGAAGTGAGGCTGAATGGCACATCGCAGATTCCAGTGCATATGCGGTGAGAGCCTGGTTGGAGGTGTGGATGGGGTACGAGGGACCACAGAAGAGGAGCACGCAAAGCAGGTTGGGGGATCCTGCAGTGCTTCTCAAAGGAAGGTTTTGAAAGAGGAAAAAAAAAGAATTAAGTAGAAGTAACAGGGTTGACATTTAAGTAGCAGTTAAAATCACACTTCCATGGGTGCTGACTCACCCAAAGAAATACTCTATTGAATTGGCCCCATTCTGCTTTCTCTGTAGCAGTTACCAATATCTTCTTGTCTGTTATTCGTTTACTTATTACATGTCTCTTCCATCCAGAATATAACTGCCATAAGAACAGAAACTCCCTTGTCTTGTTCCCTGTGTAAGCCTAGTGCTTCAGCACGGTGCCTGCCACATATGAGCTTGGAGAGTGTTTGTTGATTGAGTAAATGAATGAATGAAGAAAGAATGAATGCTGGAGGCAGAGTGTGAGCTGATAAATGCAAGCGTGTGTGAAGATTCAGTTAAGAAACTGCCAATAATTAGGTGTGACAGGAGCAGGGTTACTTTTTCTTAAAGTTAGGAGAGGAAGCATGTAATCAAAACTTTATCCTGGAAGCCTTGGAGAGCTGTTTTTCTTTTCCTCAATTTGGTGATTCACAGCAGAGTATGTTTTGAAATATCTATTATGTGCAAAATCGATGACCTCACTGAGGCCCTGGGAGAATATTATAAGAAGATTTTTAACTAGAATGTTTCAGTGATATATATATTTTTTTACGCCTACAGCACCTGGTCTTCCTAGGTGATCTCCCATCCAAGTACTAACCAGGCCCAACCCTGCTTAGCTTCTGAGATCAGATGAGTTCAGTGATATTCTTGACTCTAGTAACCAGACAATCAATAATTTTGTTAGGTTATGGTGTTCCTTGGCTAATTCTCTAGAAACATTGAACTACTCGAGACTTATTATATTCCATGGTTGTTTCAAAGGCCTGGCAACTTTGGAGATTGTCTCTTCCTCCTTCTCTTCCTCTTTTTTGCATTACCAGTCAAGGTGGCATATATGAGGTGATCCAAATTCTTTTGATGATGGTAAACAGTCCTTCTTCTGTGCCAGTATAACAGTCTGGTACAGTTTACTTCATCACACATTTTATTATGTACCAATCATATATAAGATAAAGTGCAAGGTTCTTGGATATAGCGATAAACCAGACTTAGCTCTTTCAGAAATATTACAGACAACTGATTCATGTTGGATATTCATCTCTTTCTATGGTGAAGAAAGTGAATCTGGTGTGTTCTAGTTTCCCCCATAGTGTATAATATGAAATGTGATGAGTTTTTCTTAAATTAACATGATACTTCGAAGATGTTATTTAAGAAAAGAAAAATTGTTGCTCCCTATGTTGAATGTATTCAGTTTTCTGCATGGTTATGGTTATGGCAAAACAAAACAGTGACTTGGAACCATTTTCAGATTTTGTTTGTACCATTCTCTTTCTTTATCTGCTTATGTGTGAACATACCTGTCAGAAAGCGTGATGACGGCGTCCCTGGAAGTAGCCCACTTCAGTTGTCTGAACAGTGAGCTTCTAAGTTTCTCTTGCTATAACCTATCTGTGTTTCACATCTTGGCGCTATTGTAGTAACCCTGCACTGGAGGACCTTAGGCCTTAGTAACCTAAAGGTATTACAGAGGACATAATTTCTGTTGCTTTTGAACTTTGGAGTTCCCTAAACCATATTTCTGTCCTAAAACCTAGTTATATTTCTCACGAATCAGACATTCTTAAGCAGTGATTGTAAAATCATTTTAGCTATACCTTCTCTAACTTCAGCAGAAGGTATGAGTATGTACTCATGTACTGGTTTTCGTTAGGACTCCCAAGAAGCAGTGAGCAACTTGCCTGTAGTAGCTCTGCTATTATTAGTTTTCCGCACATTGTTTACCCACCAATATCTGCAAAATGTAAGTATGCTGACATCGATGGCATCTGCATAATTTACTGGAAAAATTGGCCATGAGAAAGTTAGGCACAGTCAGTCAAAGTAATCTATAGTAAGCTGTCTCTCCATCACTAGTTCAATAGAACAGTAGATTTTTGTATCCACTTGAACCATGTGTTTTTATGTCAGTCATCAGTTTATTTTAATTTTAAGCCTTGCTTTGTTTTTTCTTCTATCGTTATCCCTGAATCTTTATATGTTTAACAAGAGTAATATTTCTGGAATACCTGGTGGTTTATTTTTGATCAATAAGTTGGTTTTCCTCTCCTGATGTTTTTTTCTATCATGGTTCCAGGTAAGAGAGTACGGTGAATGCCTCTTTGTAGGGGAAATTCTTTCGAGACTTAAAGGAGAAATGAGAGGAGTCAGGGCAGGCAAGTCTTGATATTCCCTTCCCTTGCCACCGAAAAATGAAGGAAGCTTATGCCCCATTCCCCTTTTGGGACTCGGAAGAAACTGCCTTACAAGGTTGCTTCATCACAACGTGAGCAGTGACGGCAGAGTGAAATGTGGCAGGATGTGGTTAGGTGGAGAGAGGATTCCTGGGCCTCCTTCAGCTTGTGAGTGGCTTCCAAAGAATCCCAAGGTACCGCACGCCTGAGTGAACCTGTCAGTCGGATGCTGTGTTGAAAGGCAGGCTGATACCAATAACGTAGTTGGTGGCCAGGTCTCGGGTGTAAATGAGACTGCGGAGCCTATTTGTCTTGACTGGAGCCTGTCTTCAGCACCAATTAAAGCTGAGAAGGAGCCTAGCAACCAGGCCAGACCCCTGGGCTTTAAGCCAAGATTGCATACCTGAATCCACAACCCTCATGGGGTCCAATAACAGCATCAGGCCAGTGTCTCCGGCTCTGGCCTATAAGGAACCTTGTCTTAAAAGACCAAAGAGCCCAAGAGGACAGCTCAAGGGCCTGTGTGTGTTTATCTGAGAGCCCTTCTCTCACCGCAGTTATATTAACTTCACACCCCCCACACCTGCCATCTTGGTAAAAGCAGGGAGAAAATCTGAGGGGAAAAAGTAAGCATCTACCTGAAAGAGGCCATAAACCAGAAAGGATTGAGCTACTATAGAATGCAAGTTAGAGTCAAAGTCAGAGTTTGAAAAGCAAGGATCAATTGGTTATAGAAAATTTAAAAGCAACATTTTCTTGGCACACCTTAGATTTAGTCTTTGAGGATATATTTCTAGTGTTTAAATTTTGCCTGATTGAGCTTGCAGATTGCCTGCATTTGGCATACCTAATTAATGCTATTTTGTCTCAATTATTTGATCACTAGAAGTGAAATTTTCATTTTCTCATTATCTACTCATTGTTACAAAATAAGGGCAAAATGAAATAAAATTATAACACAGTTGCCCAACAGCTGCAGCACAGGCTATTCATTTGCTGACAGTCCATGGTCAGAGCCAGGGGGTGTTTGCAAAGTGTGCGGTATGTGAAAATCAAGTGTGACTCGAATTTTGTATTATCTATAAATATGGGTCTAAATTGTTTTAAAAGTTCACCTTTCTCTTTCTATTGAAAAGAGTTGCTATTTGCTCTGCCAGAGGGGTAAGTGAAAATTGTTCTTCAAATGCCTCATTTTTCATCTTGATAACTACATTTGAATTTCTGAACATTTTATTAATTACCTAATCTATAATATTAATATAGGGTAGTAAATTTATATTTGTCTGTAACTATGAGGTGCATTATTTTTAAAGGATTCATTTTAAATCATCTTTATAGAGGTATAATTTACATATAAGAATATACTCTGTATACAATAAGAAGTACCCATTTTAAGTGTACAGTTTTGTACGAACTAGTTGCCTCCGTTCATCACAGGTACACCCTTTGATATTATCAGCCAGTGTCCCTTCAGCTTGATATTGATCCACTAACAGTTATACTGGGCCATATCAGAAGTATTGACAAAGGCTTTCTAGGTGTATGGGTTTGTTTGCATTATCAACTAAATGGTCCTAGACTTTTTATGTTTATTACTCTTATATTTGTGGCACTCAAAAGTCAGCCATCTGGCCTTCTCCATGTCTTACAGTCTTACTGGGTACGTTCTCTTTTAATGTACAAACAAAAATAGTTCAAATAAAGGCTGGGAATTCCAGTGGCCTCCTTAAGAATGTGGCTTACATTTTCAAGAGAGCCTCTCCCTTTGATTTTTCTTTTATGTCTCACTTCTAGAGGCTCGTTCCTTCTTTCTGTTCCACAGCAACCCAAGCTTTACCCCTTTTCCCTCATTTCCCCAAAGCCCTGCTGCTAACACCAAACGACTGTTTGTAACATGTTTGCACTGAGGATTTAGAGATCATGTGACTTTACAGCACTGTAAGCAATATCAGTATTAGCCAGTTCTCAGGTCTGTAACTATTTCTGTCACTAAGAATGTCCCAGCACAAATGTTAGATGTTAGTAGTTATGTGACATCTCTGTTTTCATATTACATTTTGCCAGGCTAGAGGAAATCTTACTAGTTTTGTCACAGAATGGAGTAGAGGTGACAGTGAAGGAGAATAGTCCTTATTGTTTCAGGCGGAGAATATAATATATAATAATTTTTAATTTAGTAAGCCTTCTGATGTAACTTGATGAATATTGGCAACCTGGTAACTGCAACCATTTTATAGTAATGCTGTGGAATAAAATTTTAACAGAAAGAAAGCAACGTTGGTTTTGCAGTACGTTTTTAAGATACGCAGGAGACCAGTAGCAAAAGAGGTATTTATTTAATTAAGACAGTTATAATTCCTTCTGAACTTCTAAGAGCTTTTTCAAATTCCTGCCTACTAAAAGACGTTCGGAGAGGGCCAGATGAAGTTTTGAAGGCTCTTATGTTTCTTTCATCATCTTCATTTTTTGAAACTTTCTAAAGAAAGAAGAAAACAGATCTATCTTAATGTGTCTCCTAGTGATACACTGTCTTTAAAAAAACTTAAATGTGTATATTTGTCTTCTGTGTTCTTATTTTTGTTTTTTAAATTCCTCGTATATCAAGGAATGTCTTTTTTCCTCTTTAAAATTATGGTAGGAAAAGGTGTTTTTCTGCTAAGCTGTAGTGGAATTAGTAAATGATATCCAAAAAAAGGAGGAGGACCCGGGCCAGCAGGAGGTAAGTTTTGAATTAGTAATGCAGTACAGTGATCTTCCTCTCATGCTCAGCACACTTTTGGACCAGTCAAACATTTATTTCTTACCCACATGCTTGGATGCAGTCCAGTGGTAGATCAGACCTTTATCAAGTGATCATATAAATATGTGAAGGTACGGGGAATTTTTTGGAAGGTGTCCTTTTAATAAAGGCTATGAAGAAGATTTAGGAGGCAAAATTCAACAGCACTTTGTGATAGACTGACTGGATGGGTTTGGAGGTGCAGACAAAGGAGATGTCAAGAGTGATCCTAAATTTCTGCCTAGAGTTCATGAGATATTCATGAGATACCGGGAGAGGAGACAGGACCAGGTTCTGAGGGAGAAGATGAGGGAATGGTTAAGCATTTGATCTAAATAGTTTACACTCTTTTACTCTGATTTTACATCTCAATAGAGATTTGAGGAGGGCAGATTTAGCCCTGGGGAGGTAGAGGCATTTGATGCTCCGATGGAGATAAATGAGAAGATAGATTTTATTGTGTAGGAATTTTATTACTGACTTGGCTTGAAGGCAGTTGTTTTCTACATGAGTCTTTGTATGATCCCTCTTTCTGATCCGTATCTTCCATTTTTGGCTCCGTGCTCTCTCATGTCTTGATAATATATTAATATTTTCATAAGACTATCCTCTTTTTAGAAGCTGAGCATAAATTCGTTATGAGTTTTCCTTGTAATGCTTTTTAAAATGTAAGAGTTTTCTTGAAGTACTTTTAGCATGCAAATTATGAACAGTTTAGAGTTAACACCAGTATTTCCTGTGACAGTATCCCGGTAATGTGAACCTTTGTAGCAGTTTAGCTAGCTGTTGGTGTAGACTTTGTTTGACTCTGCTAAATTGTTTTTGGCCAAATGCACTGAATTTTTAACAAGAGCAATTAATTTTTTTACTATATCTTTTGGTATATTTCACTATATAATTTTTAAAGGAGCCATGTTACAAAAGTTATAAAAGTGATTGTTTTGTGATAATGACAGAATATAGACATTTTAATGCCATGATTAATAGTTTTAATAATTTTCGGAGAATTAGTCTTTTAATCATTTTATTTTCAACTAAAATTTCTTTTCACAGTATATTAGTCTTTTCAAAAGTCTTTTCCTGATCTCAGCAAGTGGTCAGACTCCCTTTCAAGGGGTAGTGTTTATAGCAGAATACCACAAAATGGTTAAAATTAATAACTACAGCAAGGTTCCTCAACATCAGCACTTTTGACATTTGGGGCTAGGTCATTCTTTGTCATGGGCACTGTCCTGTGCACTGTAGGATGTTCAGTATCCCTAGCCTCTGCTCACTAAATGCCAGTAGCCCCCTACCCCATTGTGACAACCAAAAGTGTCTCCAGACATTGCCAGACTTCCCTTTGGGGGAAGTAGGGGTGGTGAGCACAGGCATCCCCAGTTGAGTACCACTGAACTAGATTTATGTTTAAATCTCAGATATACAATGTCATGCTTAAAAAAAAGCTGTTGCAGAAAGATGTGTACAATAACATGCCAGTATACATGATTTTCACTGTACAGAGCAGTAGTAAAATTGCTTTACGGGTCATTCATAGTAATAAAAATGTGTATGGGAATGGTACATACCATTACCTCTGGGGAGAGAAAGAATGGGGATGAAGGTAGACATATTTATGACATTTTACATTTCAGTAAGAGAGATCAGATGCAAATAAATCAACATATTATCAACTTAAATCTGAAAGGGGTGTACATTTTTTTCTGTATATTTACACAATCAATCTGTTTTGAACTCCTGTGGCATATCATATAACATTTGTTGTACTTTTTAACTTTTGTCATACATTTTAATTTACTGTCATGCATTATTATACACCAGAGTACAAGCATCTGTGTATATGAGACACTTCATTTACTCATGTCAAACCCAGGATGTCTCACAACATCACATAAAGCAGGGGGACCAATGGACAATTTTTAGCTGAGTGACTGAAATACTTTCCTCCTTTGCTATAGATTGTTTTCTTTCTGAATTTGTCTGAAGTACTTAAATTTAGTAATCTCACTTTTAGTTTTGACAGACTATACTAGTTTACAAGTAATAAGCAATACAAGTCAAGTAAAAATCTCTAAGAGATTTCTTAGAAAATTATTTAGTTTTTATTACTGCATATCCTGGATAATGTTTTGTAATTCTATGGTACATAGCAAACATGTACTAGCTCCATTGTATCTACCTGCCATGGAATATATCTGTGCTTGAACTTACTCCCATTTTGTAATTTTGCTCATCATGTAAAAATAAATAATTTATCTAAGTTATTTTAGCTTTCTGTGAAAAAAACTCAGAATAAAGATGGGAACATTGAAATATTTGCACATACTTCTTGGTGTATAACTATTATAACAGATGTTATTTAGGAAACTAATTGAAAATTTTTGTTGGTGCTAACATGTACTTTTGAGAAAAACACAGAAGAGAAATAATGATGCTTCTCCAGTGGGGCATGTGTGTATTTCAGAATATAACTATTTCAACATACATAGCTCTATTACTTCTTAGCTGTATTATCTTGGGGCAAATTATCGGCCTTGTGTGAAAGCATTTAGACACTTGGGATATTTGTATACAAAACCTGGATTGAAATATTTTAAAATATTTTAGTTGTCAAGTTGTATTCCCTGCTACTTGGATGAAGAAATAAAGAATTTCTCCCCAGGAAGGGCCTCCTCAGAGAATAATTCAAGAATGAACTATAGAGTATAACCTTTGGAATGGTTTAATCCATGAACAGTAGAGTAAAATAAAATCGATAAGTTTGTTTCTGTTCTGTTTTATAAATGCATGTTGGATATTTAAAATTACAGAGCAGAACATTTAAAACAATGACTCCTGCTACTTATATTGCGTATGATCGGTTTAGGGAATTCACTGTTCCAGAGCATAATTAAATCAAGTTATATAACTGCATTTTCAATAATTTAGTAATTTTTTTTTATTGTTAATACCAACTAGTTGCTTTGCCAACATCTTAAGAAGGGACAATTGATTCTGGGAATAAACCAAAGACTCAGGAGCTTTAGACAGAGGCAGGAGTGAGTTTTGGTTACAAGTACAAGTCTCTGTCTAGTATAGTTGTTCAGTGGTTGAGGCATGATTTTTACGGGGTAGAGATCTTGAGACTACTGGAAGAAATGCTATAGGCCCTCGAGATATTTTTCTATTTTTTACTACTCATAAAATTTATTCATTTCTTTTCTATTTTTTCCCCCAGCTGGGAAATTTATTCTGGGAAATGCTAAATGCTTCGATATAGCTTGTTCACTCATGGAGATAACAGTACAATTCAGGAACCTCTTTTTGCATTTCACAGTAATATAATTCCAATTTTGAGGCAAAATTAAGGGCGAGGTATGGAATTATCATTAATGGTTTACTCATGTATTTTATCACATTCTTAGTTGTTTAAAGTGTTACCTTTTAACTAGTTGTTTAAATAAAATAAGACTGAAACAAGTAGCATATTATGCCTAACATGATAACTACAGCTGGTGGTATTCTGTTGCAGACATTGTGGGGGCAATGGCATGCTTTTGTGAATAAATTGCATTTAAAACACAGTTCTTCAGAGTTATTTTTCACATACTTTCCTTCTTTGTCTACACCTATGTTATGTGTAGCGTCTCAGGGCGGCGGTAGTGCAAGTAATAAATCTTGGCTTTATCACCAACTACCTCTCCACTAAATACCCATGAAGATATTTACAAACAAAAATTCATAAAAGTTATGTAAATTAAACTAGTTGTCAGAGATCTTTGGTGAAGTCCAGGGAGGTGGGTTGAAAAGTACAGCCTTGAACATCATGCTATTTATTCTGCTTTCTGAGCTAGCATAAGGCAGAGTATTCAAAGGTAGGAAAAGACTTGGGCCCATGCCTACAGGGGCTGGAAACAGGTGGTGGTAACTGTCATCTGACCCTGTGGGAGCTGGAGTTCTCTGTCTGCACTAGCCCACGTCAGTACCTGTATAGCCAGATCTTTTCAGAGACCGAATGCCCCAAATACAGTAAGGCAGGATGTAGAGGATTGGGAACGGCATTCTGCATCCCAGGGTTCACAGACCCCTGTGGCCAAGGTGTAGGTGGGAGCAGGATGTGCTGGAACTGTGGGTTCAGCAAACAGCTTATGCAGAAAACCCTGCCCAGGCAGTCCAGCTTCAGACTAGCTAACCCAATGAGCAATGTTTGCTAAGAATCCAGGTTTTGAAATCAGGCTCGAGGGCATCCATCTGACTTTGAAATTCAAGTGGCTGAAAAACTTCTTTCTGCTGCCAGATGCCAGGCCTGATAGATCTTTTCCTGTGTTAGCATGAGTTAAAAGGATTGGGAGTGGGGTGGAAGACCTTATGAAAAATCAGTGAGAAGATAAAGAAAACATAGCTCTGAAGATTTAGAAGCAACACATAGTTTTAAAAATGATTTTTTGTAATAAGCAAATGAAGTTAAGTCTCCTGGAGGAGAGCCAGGAGGATGTGACCTGTATAGCCAGAACAAGCTGAAACAAGGCCAAAATTGCAGAAGTCGGCTGAGATAAGGAAAGAATGTAAAGAAACCTAAAATGGAGGAAGTAAAAGAATAAAATTGATGCAGCAGTTTTGATTAATTCACTCATGAAATAGTTATTCGTTATTTATTGAACAACTACTATGTGCCTGCTTTTCTAGACATTTATGATGCAGTAGTGAACAAAACATGCAAATCAATTATGAAAGATCCAACCTAAAAGTTATAAGGTTTCTAGTAGAAAATATTAGATAAATAGTAGCAGAAACAACATTTAAGGTTTCTAGAAGAAAACTTTTTTAAGTTCATTGATTTCCAGTTAATATTAGTTCAAAATACGCAAACACTTCTAGATATGTTCTGATAATTAAAAATTTTTATTCCAAGGGAAAGAAAAAGTCCCAACAGCATCTAGGCAGAAAAAAAGTTATCTGCATAGGAACAAAAACCAACTTGGCCCCAGGCTTCTATTTCTATAACACGAAATACCAGGAGACCATCAGAACATTACTAGCCCATTTGGAGCCTTCCGTGGATGGATTAGGAAATGGCAGTCCTTCTTTTAAGATCCTTCATTTTCTTCTTGGAAAAGTTCTTAGTGTGTGGATTTTGTTACAAGACATTTACTCTTATCTGCTGGAAAGTTGCTTTAAGAAACATGCAAACCTGCGATGTTTATCATGGGAATGGCTCTTTCCATGGCTTAGCAGTTCACACAACCGTGACCCTGAAGGTGGTAGAGAACGTAAGGCTGCCTTCCCAATAATTCTGGGCCTTCTAAGTTTCCATTCGTGTGTGAGGACTTTCAGATGTGTAAAGACTAGGACAATAGATACTTCCTCAGAAAGCCATTCCAGGGTGCACACTGGCTGAACAAAACCTCAATGTGAATCAAGAACTCAGATATGTGAAAACCGCAGTAGGAAAGGACTAGTGGTAAACAGTGAAGCCAATTAAATATGTACAGAAATATAGACTAAATATAATAGCTCATGTGTATATAATTACAAATTAAATACAGCAGCCCAAACCTATTCTCAGTAATAAATTTATTTAACAAAATGGTATAAAAAGAATTAACCCCAGATTAATTTAAAACAATTTAAGGTCACAATAATTTAAACTGGTTCTGGCATAAGAATGAATAGTATAGACTAGAATAGAAAGACTATATATGTAAGGGTACTAAGATATAACAAAGAATTAAAAAGAACGGGTATTGGGAAGAATGGTTCAATATTTAGAAATTATTTTAAAATTGAGATTCCCATACCCTTATCACATATTAAAATGAAAATGAATAAAGACTTAAAGAAATCATTAAAATATCAAGATAGGTAAAGGTGGATGAATATTAAATACACTCAAGCTAAGTAAGGACCGAGCACGAAAATAGTGAACGTAATAAAGGCATACATCAATACATTGAATACATAATACAACACCACCCTAAATAATTCAATCTGGGGGAAATATTTGTAACAAAATTTAGCAACAAATCCGTATCCATGAATAAGTAAGAATTATTAACCTTAGTAGAATTTATTTCACTTGCCAGGTGGTAGAAGAAAACACTTCTCTCATTGATGCCGAAAGGTTTTTCTAAATGATCGTATTAAATGTTGACTGACCGTAGAGTGAGTTCTCATATACTGCTGAAGGAACTTGTGAAATGACATCTTTTTGGATATCAGTTTAGCAGTATTAGGAGCCTTTGCTGTTTATACCTTTTGACCAGTGATGTCACTTACAGAATTTACTTTGTGGAAATAAAGGTGCAGATGTCGAAGTATGTTCATTGATAGATTGGTTAAATAACCGTCCATTATAAATGGTGGTTTTAAAAATTATTTAATGACAGATCAAAATGTTCCTTATACAATATTAAGTGAAATAAAAACAACATCTAACAATATACATATTACTATTCAAATTTGAGAAAAATTTACTGGAAGAAAATAGACCAAAATGTTAACAAGGATTATATAAACAGTTTTTGACTTTGTCTTTATATTCTTTTTAAATTCTTATAGTCTTTTATACCATTTATATTCTCTTGTATTTTCTGTAATAAGTTGTGTACTTTTATAAGCAGAATGAATAAAAATGAAATGTTAAGTTCTTTCCAGCATCTTCTGCCCTTAATTACATGTGTTTTCCACCAAAAGTTGAATGATTTTATGCATAAAACTTTGTCTATTTGGCTTTATTCTTTAAATATATAAACCTTATTGAGTGTATATGTTTTGAGGAGAAAGAGGATTTTCATGGTATTGGTAGGATAAATAAAATAATAAACATTTCACTTTATTTTGCAACCTTTTGGGCAACTGTTTTATGTAGTAAATTCTATTTATGAGGTACTAAGGGGGAAAAAAAGAAACTAATGAATTTCTTTCTTCAGGATGGTGTAAATGCACTAATTATAAATTTACATTTGTAGTCATATCAGTGGACAATTTTGAACAAAGCAAGACTTTTATAAAGACAGACAAACTTTTTAACACCTAGGATGCAATAAAAAATATATATGTGGGACTCTGAGTTGAGAGTGCAATATAGGATGAAATACTACCTGGAACAACTCCCTGTTGAGATGTGAGCAGTCTTACTCTCAACATCTCATGCTACCCCTTTCTTTGTGCTGTGACCAGAGTTTCCTGATAGTTTCTCTTGTGCCATAGGCAGGTGGTAGCTAGAGCCATTTGAAAAGGAGCAAGGTAAGAAAACAGTATCAGTCCAGTGTATTGAGAAAGAGTAGCATCCTGGAAGAGTTACCTGGTACTAAATGTACTAATATTCTAGCCAGTCATCCCCCACATCACTCTGACTTTGCAGTTATTCCTTCCCAGTAATGAAACGTTAAAATACCAGAAAATACCTGGAAGGCTGAGTTTCTTTAAGTCAGAAGGGCCGCTAATATACAAATACATTGTATTCCAAAAGCTGTCTGTATTTACAATTCTATTCCTCCATTAAAAACAAAAATGTAATACCCTTAATCTTTCTCCTCAGTAGCCTATAGCACTTTCAGATAATTTTTTCCCATATAACAAATTTAAAAGCTGGTATTTTCTTTTTTCAATGGGCAAATGAGAAATAGAAAGGGTTTGATTTATAGACATTGTTATGACTCAGGGTTTATCTTTCAGCATAATGATTAAAATGGTCTCTTTTCTTTTTCCCCCTACATTCATGATTCCTCTTGCTTTTATAAGGAACTTAAGGGAAAAGCACATATTTTTAATGTCAGTGATTTATACCTGTTGGTTTTTGCCTGGTATTGTGTCCATTTTTAAAGTCTTTATTTTGATGCAGGGACAATGTTTTATTAAGACTTGATCCTACGGATTTGAAAGTGTATTCAGTGAAAAAGAGCAGGCCTGAGTCATTCAGAAGACCTTTCTATATGACACGTTGGCTTTGAAGAATATATTATTTTACCTAAAGCGTTTTTATTCCTTTTATAGACCAGAATTAGACACGACTTATTTAGCCTAGTGGCACTTAGTTCTGATCATTTCCATTTCCTTTCCAGCTTTATTTTCTTGTCTTCCAACCAGCAAAAGGAAAAGCAGAGATGATCAGTGTTTCAAGTTAAAGTAGGATTCTGCTCACAAACTAGTTTTTAGTCCGAGAGAGCTAAATAAGGGCAGAATAAGATAGCGATTGGTATTTGATGCAGATGTTTATCTCACTTTGGATTTGACTATCCATGGGGAAGAGCTGGTGAACAACTAGATAGGTTTGTGAGGACAAGCTAAATGGAGGAGACTTCGAAGAGCAACTGCCAAAGTATTATAGAAGTCTCTTCTCTGGTCTTAGGAGCCCAATTAAAATGTGTCCATGGGTTTCAGAGAGCAGTGCAGTTGATGCTCTGTTGTCAGTCATCCTGGCACTTTTGTGTAGCTTCAAGCCATTGACGATGTTCCGGGCCCTCCATGTTCTATCACCATCTCTGCGTTATGCCCACCCCCAGCTCCCCTTTCTCCTTTTCCTTCCCTGATGAAGCCTGCAGGGTGGTGAGAAAGAGAATTGTGGAATGAAGAAATGAGGGACTGGGGAGGAGGAGGAGGTGGAGGAGGATCTATTTTTCACTCTCTGGGTCCTTGCTACTCTGTTTCAGCATATACCCCCAGACGACTGGGAGTCCCAATTTGGAAAACATGGGAGAATGACTTTCCTTCTGCCTCTTTTCCTTTGCAGGAAACACATGAAATTGTGGCAATCAAGAAATTCAAGGACAGTGAAGGTATATTTTCTCTCTCTCTCTCTCTCTCTCTGCATGTGTGCGCGAATAAAGCTTATTTATTATGCTTTGCTTTGAAACTTAATTCTTTGTGAATTTTATCAAATCTCATGATATCAGAAAATTCATCTTGTATTTTAAGGTACAGTTAACACCGGAAGTCTTGCTCATATGCTGGATAGAGGGCATGGTATTTATGTTTTTTCTAAATATTAAAATGAGAAAACTGATTTGAAATAAATTACTTCCATAGGTTCCCATAAGTAGCGAGTGCTGTGTGAAAGGCTTCAGTACTGGTTACTGTGATCTCCAGTTCCTGGTCAGTTAGAATCTATACAAGGATAAGTGGTATGTAGACAGTATCAAGAGAGTTATGATATTTAGAATAAGTCATTGGGAGAATAAAAACTTTTCAATGAGAAATACTGTACTTGGAGGCCTTGGTCACATGTCCAGACCATTTCAAATGGAGCATTAAAATTATCCTATACTGGACAATAAAGTTTAAAATAAAGCATCTTTTTTTAAAAAAGTAGTGTACAAAGAGGGTAATGTACCAAAAAAATAAATAATTTTAGTAGTTCATTAGGTTTTAAATCTAGACGATTGGCCATCTAAAGATAGTCGAGTAGGAAAACTGAACATGAAGACACAGTTAGCCTTTAAGAAGCTCTAGGCAGCATTTTCCCAATTTTTTTTGACAGAGCCCCACAGTAGGAATATTTTTTACATTCTAAACCAATATCCACATACGTAATGTTCTATATATAACGGAAGCAAGTGTCACAAAACGACTTTATTTTACTAATGTGAGGTTCTTCATTACTCTTCTTTCCTGCTCATATAAATTCATATAAATGCCTATTGTGGCATGAAATACATTGTTTTTTTACCACTAATGAGTCACAGTCTGCCATTTTAAAAATAGTGCTCCAGGGGTAAGAGGTACCAGTGTAGCATTAGCCTTCATATCTAATTAGGAGTGTGACAGTAAGAGTCATAGGCTACCTTCATCAGCGCGCAGTGACTGACTACCTAAGACACCAGCCTGTTTGTGAACAGTTGCATCACCCTCACCTGGGAGACTTAGCAAAGATTACATACCAAAGAACGCTCACTAACAAAGTCCCGGGGTGCAGAGCCGGTGATGTTTGATGTCACATGCCTCTGATGTACTGGTTATGTGGGACGCATGCACATCAGCCAGGAACTTTAACAGCCATTGTCTCAGCAGCCTTAAAGAGAAGGCAATAAAAAAAAATGTTTTTTAGCTTGTTCTAAAAAAAAAAAGAAGAAAAAAAAAGAAACTGCTTCAAACGATGTACCTGTAGTCCTACAGAAAGCACTAGCCCCAGGCCAACCCACTATGGGACCATTGGAAATGAGCTCTTTGAGCAGTGGCTTTGGGCTAACCACAGGCGGCCAAGAGACAAATGGGATCTGCTAAAAAGAACGGTTGCAACAGTAGATCAAAGCATAACCTTTGCATGCATGTAAAGACTCTGACTGTGCATCGATCTTGTAAGGCAGGCACATTGTCAAGCATCAGTTTCCACCAAAAATAATTGTCATCAAAAATTTGAAAAGCAGTACCATCTAGGGCAATATGCCATTGCTTTTTCAAAAAACTAAGTACCATATTCTTGAGTCTATCCTCTGCATACCAGTTCTTAGCTTCAATTAAACAATACATTTGTACCTGTTATACCTTCAGAGTGGCAATCAATAGTGTATCTATTGAAATTCATCGCGCACTGGACAAGGTACTGTAAGAGCTATGAAGGTAAATCAGGTACAGATACTTTCAAGAGCTATGACCTGTGAGTAGAATTAAGACCTGTAAGTAAATAGCAGTAAAACAGAGTAGAAAGCAGTCAGTGCCTGAACGAATTCATGTAATTTTGAGGCCAGAGAGATTGTTTCTAGCTATGGTATCTGGAGAGTGTACGAATAGTGTAGACATTATAGGAAACATTTGATCAGCCCTTATTTCACTGAGCTGACAAAACATGAATCCAGCTCTGCCCTCATCTCTACCAGACCATTATCAGTTGTCATAGCCCAAGCATGCAGCCTTATCACCCACCCCACCCACCTTGCAGATGTATACCTTGGTAGGTACACCTATACATATTTATAGGGGGACACTTCCTAAACATTTCTATGGTAGAATCTGAAGACATATCCAATTATTCATAACTTTTTTAGTTCAGTCCTATTTTAGGAATATTTTCCTACTGTTTTAGTTCCTCCTGGGAGATCTCATACTCTTTTCTGTCTTTATCCTTCTGCTGCTGCCAGAGTATATCTTGCTTAATGCAGAGTGTGGGAACATGTGTGGAGAACAGCCCTTTCGGACTGTGAAGTGTACATAGGTGGTCTAGTACAGATGAGGATGTCCCTTCAACCCCTGTGTAAACCGCTTCATTCTGAAACAGTTTATTATCTTAAATTTTAGTCAGATCAATTATAACAAAATAGAGTTTCATAATATTGCTCATATTGCCACATAGCTCTCATTAATCTCTTTTATTAGTTACTCTGAAAATATCCTTTTGATATTATGGTGGCAACTTTTCTAAATCCACTGTTTAAAAATCTTTGTGAATATAATGTAATAATCCCATAAAAACATTGTTGAACCGTAATAGGATCTGAACTTGGTCTGACCCATGTGCAAGCTAATCAAGTATTCTCATGCTAATGATATCAAGAGATATTTTATGAGCATATACATTGCCTTCTGTTAGCTTTGAAAGATTATGACTGTGACCTATTTTCTTGTTAAATATATATATATATATTCACAAAT
>NW_006435837.1:4455741-4458295 GCF_000325575.1 Pteropus alecto | reverse complement strand
ATTCCCTACTTTGAATAACTGCCCTTCGCTAGCTGTCTGAAAACAGAATAAAAGGCTTCCCTTTGAGCCATCTCTCAAAAAGAAATAGAACACTTGTTTGTATGCATATGAGTATATTTTCTTGTTAAATATATATATATATATATTCACAAATTTGTATGAAATGTTTTTGAAACTACATTTTAAGATAGACCACTAGTTAGTTCAAGAGGTCCTTATTATCCTAGGATAATAGATCATTATTTAAAATGGGAACCAAAATTTCATGGTAAATAAAAGATTAGATTGGGACTTTAAGTTGAGGAAATGAAACTAAAATTACAAAAATAAGTTTATGTTATAGGTAACACAATTTAGATTATAGTAGCAACTATATGCTATTTCTTAGGAGATAAAATTGTTATCTTTTTAGGCGGAGGGGCAGTTTTTACAGTAACATTGTAGGCCAGGTCAGTGAATGGCTTTCACAATAAAAAAAATGAGTCATTAAAAAGTATGCAAGAGGCTTTGTCAGTTTTCTCTTCATTTTTGTATGCTTCCGTCTTTCTTCATCCTTGTCAGTTTTTTATTGTTATAACTCTATCAGATCATTTATCAATGTCTTTGCCTATGATTTTCCCTGAAAGACTTTGACACACTGGGTGGGGATAAAAACTTTTTAAAAGAGAGGAATGTTCGAGTGATGGCATTTTTATCTGAGATCACTTTGTTAGTTAATCTTTTCTTGTTTTGATGACTTTTGCTTCTTTATACATCATCATAAATGTGGATTCTCAGATAATGAATTCTTAATGATTCCCTGAAGGATACTATTATAAATTTGTCTATTCATGTAAGTTCCCACAGAGAAACATTAACTAATAAACACCTAACCAACCAGAAGTCTCCATAGAATTAGTTCTATTCAGTATTCGGTTTTTCGGAGAAGAGAAAAATGACCACAAACCAAAAAGATAGCAGAGATTATTTAGCAAAAATGTACTTTTGAGACTCTGTACAATGATAAATTTAGCCTATAACTCCAGTCTTGTACAGTGAGATTTGATGTTCAGATGATAATCTATCACTATTGGATCATCATTCTCACACACACAGACAAATGACTGCCACCCTCAGTTTACTAATAACCAAGAGCACTGATTTAGGCTAGATAGCTTTGGACCAGCAAGAACTAAAAACATTGTTTAGCGTTTACTTGAGATCCCGAGGCTTAGAATTTATTTTTGACATGCATTTAGATCCTCTGATGTGACAACACCTTTTGTTTCTTTGGACTTTTCAGTCTTTCTCTGAATGTACAGGTGATGGGTGAGGAGGGATCCTCCCTCCTCGTCACTGGGCCTCGGCACATAACAAAGAGGCTGACTCTCAGGGAGCTGTGTGGCAGTTTTCAATTAACGTGGAATTTAGGTTGTGTCTCTGCTGTTACTTCAAATAAAACGCTTGCATTCAACATCCTGCTGCTGTTTATGTTTTCTATAGGTATTTAGTTTTCCCTTGGAGTGGACATATTCATTCTTTTTAATCATGAGAAATTATTTAATTGATCATCCATTCTTTCCTCCAATTTATTTCATTTTTATTTTTACCCAGACACTTCAAAGCTCTATTCTGATCTCTGGATCAAGGGAACTCTGGTCTCTTGTTTTACCTAATGGAACAAAACAAGAGTTCATAATCTGTGGTCCTTAAATTCAAGAACTTGATTTCTCTGTAAGAGAGGCCTTGAAACACACGTTCCAACCCCTTGGTTAAACAGAGAATTCAATTGACTAAACTGGAGCATTCTGACTAGTCCTGTTTTCACCTCCCTTGCTTTAATGTCCAAAATAGATCTCTTTCAAACTTCAGGGATTCTTCTAGGATTTGGTGAACATTTTGCACCTTTCATGATTTAATAAATTTCCGTTGTGCTTTTTCCCTGGACTTTGTGTCTGAAGATTTAAGTGCTGTCATCTCTTTTGGTATCTATGACAGCACCACTATCCAAATCTTCCTGGCCACGTGAATTGCCCTTCTGTTGATGTTCCTCCTTCAGTCAGGACAACCAGACTCAAACATGGTACTTTTTTGATTTTGTACAAGGACGGATTGACTTTTTTCCCCTCCAGTGTACCTGTTTAAAGTTCCATCTTGGTGGTGGTGGTAGGGCTCTTTGGCTATACAAGAATGTCAGGGTTGTGATTTCATAAAGTAGGTTACAGCTATTTCTGGATTTCTTTTCCAAGCCCACAGTTCTTTAAAAATAGAGTTACAATAGAGTTTCGGCTCATCTTTAGGTTTTTCTGTTTTCATCACTTATCTTTGCATTTCTTTAGCTCCTGTGATCTTTCTTCTTAAAAACTGTTTTCTTCTACTTTAGCGAATCTCTCTTCTTGATGTTTAGATATGTTAACTTGTCCTGCCGGTAAGCTTAGAAGTAGGTTTCTTTGTTTGTTTGTTTGTTTGTTTGTTTGTTTGTTTTTTTACTAAATGGCCTTTTTCTACCCTCCATTCAGTCACCACTCAGTAGGATTTATACAGCTTTGTCAAAGTCGAGGCTCATCCTAAGCTC
>NW_006435837.1:4424287-4455694 GCF_000325575.1 Pteropus alecto | reverse complement strand
TGCGTGCAAGTGCCAGCTGTTAGAGCAGGAAGGACCTTCACAATCATCTAGTAGGACCCCAAACCTCAGTTTATAGCCAAGGAGCCGAAGGCTCAAAGCTGCACAGTTGGTATGTGGGTAACCGAGACGAAGATGCAGACCCCAGGGTCTTCCCTGAGTTTTCCAACCCCCAAAGCACGATGCTTTGCCACTCTGCTGAGTAGTAGCAGAATCTAGACCTAAACCTTGCAGTTCTGACTCACTGTCCGAAGCTTGCTCACTGTCCTGTACCATGTAGCCTATGTCCCTGTGTTCTACTCAGTGTCATGTCCCCTTCACTCACCCTGAGAAAGTTATTCTTTCTAGACTTGGTTTCCTCATCTGTGCACCGGTGACTGGCTTCAATTAAGAATCCACGAGATTCTGTCAACTAGAAGGCTGAAATTTCTGTGCTCACTTCAGTGGGTTCTGCGCCCACCTTTAAAAAACTGCCTCACTGAAGAGTGTTGCTACTTTCTGAACCTCTGAGGAGAGAAACACTTGTAAATGGAATGTGCATTCCTTTTCTCTGTCACCTGATCATTTAGTGCCCTAATTTTCATTATAAAGTATAGGGAACCCAAAAAGTACTCAGAGAAACAAAAATGATAGGATATATCCAGTAATGAAGAGTATACATTTTGCTTATACTTAGGGGATTAATAACTCCACTTCCTGCCTATTCCCTTTTATTACATTCTCAGTGCTGGAGTGCTTACCTCTACTTTTAATACCTATGACTGGCATAAATTAGGGAAGCCTTCATTTCCTAAAAAAGATAGGCTGCTCAAAAGAAGTGATTTGGGGACTACATACAAACTGATTTTCTGAGCTTCTCTTTGAAGAGTCTCTTCTCTGTATAACTAGTCTTAAGTAGAGTCAGTATAGACTTTTATGGTATATACAAAACAATACTAAAATTCAGTGAAGTTCAGGCATATAATCAATGAAATTTTAATGAAAAGAAATCATAGGTTATTAGATTTGGAAAGGGCCGTGGGATTTTTTAGGGTATGTGTGTGAGGGGGGAGGGTGTGCCCATTCATTTATTTTATGAATGGAAAAGTTAAGTGGCTTGCCCAAAGTCACATCTCACAGTGTAAGTTGGTTAAAAGCAGACAAAATCTAGGTCTCACGTTGCGGACGCCCATGCCTTAAGGGAATAAGAGCGAGCCTCATATGAGCAGAGATTTCCTCATGGCACCCACGAAAGCATTCCTGTAGGGAGTATTAATTGATCTGCTTTGTGCTAGGTCCAGTCCCGGGTGGGTAGGTATACATGGTTGAACAGAAGAACTGAGACCTGCCCTTCTAGGGCCTCAGTTTAGCAGGGGTGGCCACACAGATGGTAAGCCAGTAAGCAGACAAATACATAAGATGGTGAGAAGGTCTGCGAAAGGAACGTTGGGAGTACTGTCATAAGGAATAATGGGGACAGAGCCCTGCTTAGGTTTAATGCTCCGGGCAAGGCGTGTGAGGAGTGACATTTAAACTGAAACCCGAAGGAGCCAGCCCTGTAGTAGAATGAGAGTTCAAGACAGAGGGAACAAGTTCAAAGGCCCTAAAGTTGAAAAATAAAGTTTGGGGATATTTTGGGAACTGAAAGACTAACGAATGAGGGGGAAGGGAGTATGAGATGGGGACGGAAAAGCAGGTAGGGACTAGGTCATGACTAATCAATATGTTTACCTCTTGCTGAATTACTTCCTTGTTAGGGGATCACATGCTGCTGATTGCGATCTGTGTGGCATTCTATGTCTTAGAGATAGGCGGGTTTTGCTTTGAATACCCCAAGCTTGAGAGTAACTCAGATGGGGTAGCAGAGAAGCAGGTTAGCCTTCTTCCTAAGACTAAAGGCTTTAGCAGTTCCGAAAGTCACAAACACCGTTTCTCTGGCCCAGCCCTAAGTTTAAGGGCAGCTGGACCTTTGTCTTTCCCCGCTCCCCCATTCTCTAAGCCAGTTTGGGAAGTCCCCTGATCACATCACACATATTCCCCTTACTACCAGATGGTCCCCACTGTTCCATGTTCTTTTCCCCTGATGTGAGCTGGGCTGGTTCACTGTTGGCCTTAGCTATTGCTGGTTCTTGCCTTCCTCTTTTTTTTTTGTTTTCCTTGCCTTCCATCTGATGGGCAGTATCTCTCTCTGCCTTTTCCTAATCTGAGCTCCAGCCTTCTCCAACAGTTTTCTTGCTAAAGTAGAGAGAGTATTTCAATTGTGTAACCAGTTTGCAAAAGATACTCTGGTGCTACAAAGCTCCTGCTTTTATAGAAAATAATCCGAGAAGTACTGCTGGCGTGCATTTAAAATCTCCCCTCGCCCTTTGGCTCCATTCAGGCCTTTTCCTCTTCTGTATCTTGCTTAGGAAGTATTTCTTCCTAGAAGCCACCTTAAGATTTGTCACCCCATCCCCAAACTCCTTTTCTTCCTCCCCAGATGTGCCTGAATCCGAGGGTTGTACAACCTTGAACCCTCAAGTTAGGATTCTGACCCTTACCCCAAACCATGGGGCCAGATATGTTTCAGAATTCATAATGTTTGAACTTTAGAATGGAATTATGGCATGTTACTATAGCAACTGGTAATCAGGTACTGTTTCTAAAGCACACATATGAATATTCATACTAAGATACACAGAAAGTATAAGTGGGCTTGTGTCAGTACAGGTTTTGTCTTTAAAGAGATTTACCATACACTTAGAAAAAGAGTTCAGTTTTTAGACTGATTTTTGGATTCTTGGAATCGTAGATAAGGGATTATGAACACGTATCCTGGTATATGCCTATGTAAACGTGGTAGTTAGAATTTCCCGGCTAAATCATAAAGCCTCATTTAAAATGAAGTGTTACCTTCTCTGCCGCCCCTGTTAATTAATCCATTAGGGTTAATGTGACTTCTGTCCTTCCTCCATGTCTGGGGGTTGCGAGTGACGTCGATGATACGGAAGGCTATGTTGGTTCAGCATAAGTTCTCCAGCCCAGGGCAGCTACACCATCTGGGATGGACAGATGGAAATGTCACAGATGAATGGCAGGAACCTGCAGCAACTGCCATTCAAAGAGATCACTCTTAGAATCTCCTGCGCCTTGACTGCGCGCTGCATTGTGGATGCTTGGCATGTGACCTGTGCTCACCGAGGTGTGACTGACTCGTGTGCGGCCTGAGGAATAAAATTCTTTTAAGCCAAAGCTTCAGGCCGAGCTTAAAACACATCAGCTGCTACAGATGCTGCAAAGAGGCTCCTCTGCACACTGACGTGGTTGACTCCCTTTTACTTTTTTAAACTGTTTCTTCAGAATATAGAGTTGGAGTTAAAATGACAGTGGATTCATATGCTGTATCTGAAAGTCTGTGTTTTACACATACACTTTGCAATAAGGAGTATAAGAAAATTCAAGCAGAAAGTTCGGTTCATGCTGGTCAAGTAAGCCCTTCCTTCTTTAAGATTCTTATTCTTGATCCTTTGAACAGGAAAAAAGTAAGTAATATGCCATCTTTGGACTTCTTATGCAGAAGTTCTCAAAGTGCAAAGTGGAATTAGTGTTTTCAGTGTTCTTAGACTTTTTTAACCAGTAGTTTCAAAAGTTTAATTTTACTTTGTTCACCACTGTTTACTTTCTAGAAAATGAAGAAGTCAAGGAAACGACTTTACGAGAGCTTAAAATGCTTCGTACCCTCAAACAGGAAAATATTGTGGAGCTGAAAGAAGCCTTTCGTCGGCGGGGGAAATTATATTTGGTATTTGAGTATGTCGAAAAAGTAAGTTAATAATTGATGCTGTGGAGGTTTGCCTAATTTCTTTATGTTGAGGGCTGTCTGACACTACTGAAGGAAGTATTATTGACTAGTATGGCTTGTCAAATGTACCTGCAATCTGAAGACTTTAAAAATGAAAGTATTACCCGTAATCATTAGAAAAGTCCTGAAATGTATTGAAAGATTTTGTATAATTTAACTGTACAGAGATAATCTTAAGTTTAAACAGCATATTGATTTGGCTTCTGAAGTCTTAGAATCTGTGTTCAACAGGTAATTTTTAGATTTGATTTATTTTAATTAAACCTAAGCAGGGCCTCTGAGAGAGAGGCAAATAAATTGGCAGTGATGGTGCAGGATGATAGAGGTTGGTGTAAGTTACCTCACCAGCATAGGATGGGTGTCCAGATCAGACCTAGGGTGGTGAGTGAGGGGGCTCATGAAGCACCCTTTTGTGAATTGCCAGTGCTTTGACTTTGAGGGAAGAAGATGTGCCAGGAGGCAGAAGGTGAGGCTTAAGGAGCTAGATGAGATCACAAGTAAGGAATTGGAACCACAGGAGAAAAGAAGAGCACACATTGTTCGAGTTGTCTGCTTACTTGCTTTAGTATATTTTTAAAAAATTGTTAACTGTTAGTGACAGTTTTAACGATGTGACCTAAGGGCAAATGTATGCTACAGTAATCACTATTATGTACCTATATGATTTTCTTGGTGACCAGCTGACCTACAGCAGTTGGTTATTGTCAAGAACTTAAATCAGTGCCTAAAGAAGAGTAAAATAAAATGAACCAGAAGGACCTTTAGAGGTCTCCTTGATCAGTAAGTAGCTGGCTCCTGCTGATTTCCTGTTATTATCTAAAGCAGGGGTCCCCAACCCCCAGGCCAGGAACCAGGCCGCACAGCAGGAGGTGAGTGGCAGTTGAGAGAGCGAACAAAGATTCATCTGTATTTGCAGCCACTCCCCAGCGCTAGCATCACCACCTCAGCTCCACCTCAGATCATCAGGCATTAGATTCTCGTAGGAGCACCGGTCCCTAGTGCCAAAAAGGTTGGGGACCCCTGATCTAAAGAAAATTAAGACTGGAAAGGTTTATGTTTGCTTTAGATCAATTCCCAGGTACTCTCTGTGTTATCATGATCACAAAATAGAAAGCATTGTTGCCAAGACGACTGTGCAGTAATGTGGCTTTTGAATTAATTCAGCCTTTACAAATTCTTTTTCTATTTAAAAACAAATATATAGTAATTTTATTACAAACAAAAGTTGAAAAATATTATAAGGCTCTTTGTCATTTTAAGCCCTGTTTTATGGTTTTCCAAAAATTTGTTTTAAGCTTTCTTTTTCTGTGTCAATTTTGGTATTTTCCTAAGAGACCTTCCCCACCAAAATAAAACTAAAATTTTATATATTTTTAAAAAGTTTTAAAAGGATTGCTGTAAAATCAGAGGCTCTTTATATTATTTTTCAGTTGTCAAAAATAATCATGCCATTTGAAGCTGTCACTGCCAAATCATAAAAGTCTGACAGTTGATCCTTTTTATTTCTGTTCTACTCATGGTGATTGTTCACGATTAGTAACAATTTAGTAGGAACAAATGGGCAAATTACCTCTGTGGATCAGACGATCTGTTGTGTCTGAGGTCTCTCTGCTGGTAAGTGGCAGCCAGAACTCCAGTCTTCTGACCTCCAGGCCTGAGATTCTTGCTCTTGCCCTGTAGTTTTTCCATGCGAGGTGACCATCACACCCTCCCATCAGTAGCAGTGCCTAATGATTGATAACAGGTCTCAAGAGAGCAAGGAGAAGGATGCTCTTAAGGGGTAGAGGGTTGTAACAGAGATGCAGGATCACAAGGAGTTAAACAAGCTAGAAATTGCTTTCTCATGAACAAATGCACAGCCAGGCAGTACAGGGCTGGTGTGGTGACTCTGCTCCACAGCCGTAGGAGACCCAGGTTGCTTCTGCCTATCTGCTGCACCACCCCTGAGATGTGGCCCTTGTCCTCAAGGTCAAGGTAGAGCTCCAGCTATCACATCCCATTGGACAGGACTTAGATGCATGGCCACACTTGCTGCATGGCAGAGGGGAACTGTACTCTTCACTCTGGCCACCTATGCATCTGCTTACAGATTGTATTCCTGTGGAGTGAGAGAAGAATGGATATCGAGGGATAGTCCTCTCTGCCACTGCGGGATTTAGAATCGAATATGAAATGAGACACAATTTATTTTCTCTGTTACAAAGCTCTCTTATTCCCCCTGTGCATTTGGGACCTCCTATGCATTTGTTAATTGAAAAAGGCAATTCAAGCAGAGAATCGTTAAGGAATGGCGCATCCATACTTTAAACATTTTACTTTAACTGAAAACATATCAATATATATTTGCCATTATTCAGAGGTGGGTCAAGGCGTTTTGAGTAGAATTCTGATGGCTCTTTCTTACATACGTCATACCCATAAAGCATCAACTATGATATCCCGTGCCAGCTTCTTCAAAGTGAAGCAAAAGCTTAAAAACATTGCAGAACAATCTCAGTGCAGAATCCTGATCACCACCATCACCTGTCCTTGCCAGTGTTTTATGGTGGTTGCTCTCACATTTGATTAGACAGCAGTATGTTTGGTGGCTTTCCTTTATTAAGTCTTTCCAAAATATTAAACTTAATTTTCTTATAAACAGAAACTCTCATCTTTGAAAACATTATTTCGTTGGTTTTTATGGTATTTAGTTATATTAAAATAAATACATCGGTTAAAAATATGTATGGGAACATTATAAGCAACTGACTATATGTATACAACGTGATTGGTGGGAACAAAAGTGTGAAGTTGTATGACTAGTGATTTTCTGACTTTTTGGTCTTAAGACTCCTTTACACTTGTTAACATTGGGAACCCTAAGAGCTTTTTATTTATGTGGGTTTTATCTATTAATATTTCTCTTATTAGAAGTCAAACCGAGTGACATAAAAATATGTATTAAGTCATTTAAAAATAATAAACCCATTACATGTTTAACATAAACACATTTGTGTGTCAGTCATTCTTCAAGAAAGGTGGCTGGTTCAGTTTGCAACTCGATTGCCCAAGTGCTTTTCCTCAAGACAACTACCATACTTGGATGTGCAGCAGAAAGAAGTACTGTACGTGTATTCCTCATTTCATCATGTAGACTCCTAAAAGGACACATACTCAAGAACTGACATTTAATAAAAGTAATAATTTTTACTACTTCCTCAAAGACATCCTTAACTAAAACCGATTTGTTTTTATTTTAACTGCAAGGGTGTGGCATCGAAGAATCCAGTGCCTTGATTCATGCTAAAATACCATCAGTGTAAATGTCAACACAATGAAAAAGGCTGAGTGTTACTATGAGTATAGTGTCTGAGAACCCCTTCCAGATATCTACAGATCACATTTGAGAACTGCGGTCGTAGATGGTCATCTACAAACAATAAACTCTAATTGTGTTGTGGGCCTTAGTCTTGTGCTTTACAGAGGGAATGGAGAATGTTGGTTATTCTGGAAATTCAATGAGACTGGTTAAGTCAAGTTTCTACTTGAAAAAATTTGAATGAATTTTAGAATGATCTCTAAGATTTTTGAATATTGATTTGTTTGGAGTCTTGTAAATTTTTATTTCAATGGTATTTTTTAGCTTGTTTTCATTTTTGCACTGATTGTGTTGATCACTGCTAATCTTAAGGATCATTTCTTTTAGAAGTATTTCTCAGGTCTCCCAGGAGTACTTTCAAGGCTTGATTTTATTGCAGAATTATATTAAAGATGTACAATGCACTGTGCTAAAAACCACTGTTTTCCCCCTCCTTTATACATTATAGAGTCTTATCTCTACTTTGTATTGCTTTTCCTTTGAAAACTGCTAAAATGATGCCTGAAAGGTTTTAGGGAGAGTGAAAAGTACACAGGGTTATTATTTGGGACAGCACTGGGGAGCAGTAAAAATGGAATTTCTCTTAAAAGAGAACCTTGATTTAATAGAACATCCTGCTTTAGCTTTAAAAAGGTTATAGATGGAAAGCAAAAAATTTAAAAAATGCGGACTGTGTATGGGATGAATTATTATCCAAGATGCTTTTTTAAGTTGTTAATATGTGATTTATGGGCCTACCTAATTTTGGAGATTAATGGCTCCCTATTTAATTTTTAGAATATGCTTGAATTGCTGGAAGAAATGCCAAATGGAGTTCCACCTGAAAAAGTAAAAAGTTACATCTATCAGCTAATCAAAGCTATTCACTGGTGCCATAAGAATGACATTGTTCATAGAGGTAAGTATGGAATTTTTGAACTGGAAAATATTAAACATAAAGTTAACAAACTATTTCACATAATACTGTCAATAAGAATATTTTCATAGGCACTGACATTCCATTTAATTAAATATAGTTTCAAAATATGGGATATGAGACATTGTTGCCTTCCAAGGCTCCTTTTGCATCACCAAAAGGGTGGACAGCAAGTTTATTTGGATATTATGGTGAGATCTCTGTGTTTGTATAACCATATCCACTCTCAGCTGTAGAAATATACAGTGATGCAAAGAACTCAGCAAATGCAACTTTAAAGCTTACTTGGGGGCAGGGGGAGACCCTCTCCCTTGCCTTTTCGTCCTGTAGGTAGACCAGGTAACGTGAAACAAACCCAGAATCCGGCTTTAGAGATGGCCCCTCGGTCACTGACCCCCACCATTGACAGTCACTGCTCATTCCCATCCCCAGTCTGTATCTTCACCTCCTGATTTTCCCCCAGCTATTACGGAAAAGTGCCCAGTGTTGCAGGTTACAGGCATGATCAACCTGGCATAAAGGCCATGATTATACTTCCATAAACTTTTATTTTGTCCTTTATTGCCGTGAGGTGGGTAGTTCATAGTAATAAAAGGGAAATTACTTTCTCAGTACCATCTTTAACTCTACACCATTTATCTTCTGATAATCTCTCTTGCATTCTAGAGTTTTACAGTAATGGGACACAAATTAATACAATAATAAAGCTAAAAAGTGTTTATCAGAAAATCTTGCTATATCCACTTATCTGAATTATCAAGTAAATGAATATTACATTTTAATCGATCTGTACAGACACACAAGGATACCACTTTTAAAATAGTCTTACTTTAAGAATAGTTTAAAGGTCTTGTGAAGAATGCCAACTCCTAATATTTCTAGAAAGAGACAGCTTGTGTTTCTGTTGCATTTGACTTTCCTAGCAGATACCTTCTCAAGGGTGTCATGGATAGATCTCTAAGTCAGCTGCCTATCTAGTATCTAGGGTAAAATAACAGTCTATATTACAGCTCGAGGATATTTGCAAGAAACTGATTTAGCTGCATTTCCATGGTAATACTGTGATTATTAGCAATGGAAACCATGATAATGAAATCTACAGTCCTGCTTTTCTTTCTCCATTTTCACCTCTACCATATGATATAGATGACTGGTACTCTAAAAATAGAATTGTGAGATGCTTCCCAAGAGGGGAATTAAATTGCATTTTCTGCATGTTTGCATTCCTCAACTCCCACTACATCATCAAAAGACCCATGGAAAAAATGAGAAATTTTATTTTGAGTCATTCAATTATAGCTTTAGCATTAGACATTCGTAATTGTGAACCACACAAGTTAGAAATATGTAAATACAGAAATTATATAGAAAACCATTACAGAAAAATGTATCTTTTATGTATTTTGTCTCCAGTAAATATAATGCTATCTACTTCCTCTCATATGTGTTTTTAAGGTATCTTGTATAGGTGTGAGCATTTTATAGTCTATCTTCAGAAATTTGTGTTATTAGTATTTTATAAAGTAAAAATAGTTCCTTGAAATGTGATGGCCTAGGTTTAATCATTCTTATATTCCTCTCAGATGCAATTAATGCCTTTAAGATTTAAAGAGAAAAAAATGTTTTTGAAATTGTGGCCTGCATGTTTCTCAAAAAGAAATTAATCAAAACTTTTATGTACCAGCATAGAATGTGTTACTCTGCTTTTGCTGCCACAGGTTTCCATTCAAATAACTGGATATTTCTAGGTAGGTACTATTATAGCGATCTAATGGTGTCAATCAGCAGTACGTGGGGCATTTTTTAATAATTGTTTTTTTTAATCTTGATATTCTAGATATAAAGCCAGAAAATCTCTTAATCAGCCACAATGATGTTCTGAAACTGTGCGACTTTGGTAAGTTAAAAAGAAATTTAGCCCTCTAAGTATAGTAGTCCTCCCTTATCCGCAGTTTCACTTTCTGAGGTTTCAGTTAGCCACGGTCAGCCGAGGTCCAAAATATTAAATGGAAAATTCCAGAAATAAACAATTTATGAGTTTTAAATTGTATGATGAAATCTCACGCCTTCCTGCTCTGTCCCACCGGGGTGTGAATCACTTAGTATCTGTCTCAGTTAATCAGATTGACTTCAAGTTATCCTAGCGCTTGGGTTCAAGTAACCCGTATTTTACTTAATAATGGCCCTAAGTGCAGAGAAGCCATAAAATGCTTTTAAGTGAAAAGGTGTGTATACGTAACACAGCATATAGGGTTCAGTACTGTCTTCTGTTTCTGGCATTTGCTGGAGTGATCTTGGAACATAGCCCCTGTCATAAAGGGGGGACGACTGTACAGAATTAATTTAGGTAGCTTTTAAAGGCATATTAAAAGTATTTTTTATGTTTTGACTTAAAGTAGCACAGGGACATTCTATTGCGTCATATGTTGCAAAGTTGATTGCTGGAAGAGTACTCTCTTTTCTCTACATAATCTATTTTGTATATTTTCTATATTGTCTACTATTTTTAAAAATTCATCATGCAGTATTTAATGAGAATTCCAAGGAAATATATACATACACGTGCATATATTCATAAGCCCGGCACTTAATGACTCTGGAAAAATAATTTCTAGGAAATATGTGACCTTCTGGTTTGAGTAGGATAAAAAAAAATTTTTTTGTAATATTTTAAATGTTTATAGAAATTGTTTCAGGCATAATCATAAACACTAAAAATATGCCTATGTAATAAATATACACGTGTGTATGGTATATATGCAAAAGTTATGCATATATCTATAAGGTCAAAAGATATTTTAGAACAATTCCATTCTCTTTAAATAAATGTTCCATGAATGAGATTAGTAAGTGATATATAATATTCCAGCTCCTGGTTGAATGTGTAAGGAAGTTTTTGAGTTGTATTCTGTTCTAGGAGAAAATCGTGTATTGTTTCCCATATATAAAACTCTGTATTAAGCACTATTAAACATTTAAATTTAAATGTTCAGTATAGTTTTAAAACTATAGGGTTTTTAAATCATGAGTCACTTTTTTAAACTATGCTTTTGTCTAATCCATATGCTGAAAAATAACGACTTTTTTTAAATGATATTTTTCCAGATATTCAAATATAATCACAAATATGATGTAAACATCCACATGTAGATGGGAATACATCTCTTTTCATATACAAAAATTAGATTAGTACTTAAGAGATGGGGCACAAGTAAGAAATGGAAGCATTCCAAGAATTCACTTTAGAATGACTGATTCTGTCCAGTATAGCAATTAGAAGCGTGTGTAGCTGTTTTCACTCAATGTTTTCAAAGAATTTGAATATTACAGACCTGCTTGCTTGAGGAAAACTTTTACAGCCCTTAATTTTCTTCATACTTTATGATAAATATTGCAAAGAGTCCTGCTATATCTACTAAAAATCTTAAGAAGTACTTAGGTGAATAAAAAGAAAATAATGAATGCTGTATTTAAAAGATTTTGATCTTGGCATTTTTAGCATTTCCTAAGCATATGGTTTTCAGGAGTGATAGCTGTTCTCGACTTCCTATCCGTCACATGATTACCACCAAGTACTGAGACTTCATGCACCTCTTAGACCCTTTACCTCATATGCATCTGTAAACTATGAGTCGATGATCTGCTTAAGCGCCAAAGTTACTGAAATTTGTAAAGCAAGTTAGAAATATAAAAGATGCCTGTAGAATGGTTAATAATAGGAAAAGAGTGTCCCTGCTCTAGCATCATTTAAAGAAAAGACCATTTTAAATGGTCAGGAAGTTCCGCGTGGCAGCACCATGCAGCGTTCTGTGCCTTGGGCATCCCAGTGACGACTTCCTAATTACTTTCACTCCCAGAGTCTGTAGCTCCTTTGTTTAGCGTGAAGAACCCCATTCAAAACAAACATTTCTTCAAAATGTGTCTTACAAAGAAGTATTGATGAACTGAAGTTAGGGTTTTGTTTTTTGCTGCGATTGTTTTTGTTTTTTTACTGTTCCATTTTAAGAAACACTATTTTCCACTTTTCAAACCTGACATACACCTCAATTTTTACCCCTAATTTTAATCATTCTGGTTCTCTATAACTATTCACAATGAATCCATATTGCTTTTGGTGAGTTACATGGGTAATTAACTTACCTGCTGGTTTATTTTGTGACCCTGAAACCTTTTGATAGGGTTTTTGGGGAAAATAGTAATGGAGTCTATAAAATTTCTCTAATCCACTTCTCAGTCACATTAGGAGATGAAAATAATTTTGGCCTGCTTTTTTGCCATCATTGCCAACCGTTAGTTGTTTATGTAATGGCTTGAACTGATCAGCTAAGTTCCACGTAACAAAATATGATGACTGTTTATGATAACATTAGTTTAGCTTTGACTTCTGGCTCTTGTGGGACTTCATTTTGTTCCTAAGATTAGCATTTATTGGGAGAACTAATTTAAAAATATGCTCTGTATTTAAGGCTCTGCCACCCTGAACAAGCCCAATCCCGTCTGAGCTCGGAAGCTAAGCAGGGTCGGGCCTGGTTAGTACTTGGATAGGAGACCACCTAGGAAGACCAGGTGCTGTAGGTGTAAAAAATAAAAAATAAGGATTGTAAGCTGACAAGATCTTTGCAATCTGTGAGGTCAACCAAGGGTTGCCTCGCCTTAAAAAATAGATAGATAGATAGATAGATAGATAGATAGATAGATAGATAGATAGATAGATAGATAGAGGAAGTAGAAATATGCTCTGAATGCTTACAAAAGCTGGTGATGATTTCAAAAACATGGATTTCTTTAGTATAGGGTAGACTGGTTTTTTAGTGAATACATATTTTAATTGACATATGAACAGTGACCTTACTTTTTAAAATAACAAAGAAACTGTTAATAAGCAGCCCATCAATACCAGTCATGTTCTTTTTATGTTCCTTTAAAATATTGCTAAGCCCTGAAATATTTTGCCAACGTGAAATTATTATTTCTTTTTCAAAGTTACACCTTTCGGCTTTGCTGTCTTTCAGGTTTTGCTCGGAATCTGTCAGAAGGCAATAATGCTAATTATACGGAATATGTGGCCACCAGGTGGTATCGGTCCCCAGAACTCTTACTTGGGTGAGTTACTTTCCCCCAGTAGAATGACATCTGCTGATCCTAATCATTAGCTCTGGGGTCATCTATGGAAGATAAGAACTTCCGTTAAATGCCAGCTACCTGTTACCTAGTCCAGTGTAACAAACCATCCAAAAACTTAATGGCATAAAACAAACACCATTTTATTTGCTTATGATTCTGGCTGCCAGTGATTTAGGGGAGTCAGCGATTTGAGTTCAGCTGGATGGTTCTGCTCGTCTCAACTGGAGTTGCTCACGTAGCTATAGTCTGTGGGTCATCTGGAAGCTAGTTGATTTACGGGGCCTCAGTTGGGACAGACCATCTCTGTTCCGTGGGGACTCATCCTCCTCTTGGCTAGTCCAAGTTTCTTTGCGTGATAACAGAAAACTTCTTGCAGCATAAGTGGTTTTCATTCTTCTGTTTGCGTGGCTTTTGTGTCATTGGCCAAAGCACATTATATGGCCAAACCCTGATTCAAGGGATAGAGAGATAAACTCCAACTCTTGATGAGAGGAGTGGCAAAGTCACATTACAAAGTGGCAGATGTGCAGAAATGGGGCGATTATTGCCGCCGTCTTTGTTAATAATCACCCACGTTAAGAATGGGGATGTCCACAGAGTTTGTTTTTGTCTATGTTTCTCTTTCTGTGTGTACCTCTCTCTGGACTCACTGGGATGCATAGTGCATTTTCTTTTGGGAGGGATTGTAAATTTCCTGGACAGTGTTTGCCAAGGAAGAAATTAGTATAAATTAGATCATTCATAGAACCCGAACTGAGCATTCAAGTATGGTAGAAGGACTCAGAATATGGTTTTGTCTATAAAATGGCCCCAGTGAGATAATTGTGGGGACAGCCTTATTGTAAAAGTTCAGAGAGGATTTGCTGCCTACTGATAACTATCAGAAAACTGTGGTTATATGTGGGAGCTACCAAAAGTAGAGGGGATTCCAACTAATTTTGATCTAAATTGAATATTGCTAATTAATAATTGCAAGTGCTACTCGAAGAACCTTATTATTATTTGTATAAAAATCCCATTGATATCAATTGATATTTGGTTAACATTAAGAATTTACATTTTTGTACATTCTCAAGACTTTGATATTCAAAATAGTTCCAGCTGTGTAAATTATTTAAATCAGTTGACAGAAGAAAAATAATGTGTAGTGGGTATGTGGAGATATTTCTTAGGTTTTTTTCATCTAGCACAAGTTTTTTCTCTCGTATAGGTATTCAAGAAAGATTAGTATCTTTCCCTCCCCAACAAGCTTCCTCAAAAAAATCTACTTGATGTTTCCTAATATGGGTCTTAGGTTTTTGCGGGAAGGAAATGAGATAAATAAAATATTGACTTATTGTTCAGTGATTTATTGTCCTAGAAAACTACTCCGTATACTGTTAACAGTGCTTTAATTGTAAGAATTTGGTAAAAGTTTTATATTACTACTATATGGTATTCTAGAATTTTATCCCATTTTCAGATATTTTATTTTGGCTTTCCCTAAAGCTTGGAATATTTATGTTTGAAACTAAAGAAAACATGGTTTGTTAATCTGCTACATATAATTTGAGTTAAGGCATTACATATTGAGATATATGTATAATATTTTGAGGGCCATACCTAGATTTTTGTGTATAGCCTCCATTTTTTAATAACAGTAACATCCTAAAGTCCCCTGGTAAATAAACTCAGATCCTAGAAGAGAGCTAAATCCCTAAGTAAATGGAAAAAAAATGCTTTGAGGGGAATAGCTATCATAAATCCCCATATATAGGGTACAAATAGATTCAGGTGAATAATACAGTAGTGCATAGCACAATCTTAGTTATTAAAAATTGCGACTGCAATCAGAGGTTAAATAATATTCAGTGTTTGTTGTTTAAGAAGAAATATAAGTCAGTAGCACATTTTAATAGACTGAACTCAAAAAATGGACAAGATGTAACTTCTGACATTTAGAGAGCTAAAGGATAATTTCCTAGAGAATGAATTTCTTGGGAGCATTTCATTCCCCAAGTGAGGCATTATCAGACGTGCGTACTTTATTAAGGTTTATTAAGCCATTCATGTTCAAAATATACTCGGATGTGAATAGATTTCGACTTAGTGTATGTTTTCTAAATTGGTATTAAACTGTTGGTTTTATTAGCATAGATTTATTCACTTATGTTCTGAATTTTTACTTGGCTATCCATAATTCCTTTTTTTATCCTCGCTTTTTTCCACATGGTACTTTTTAATTTCTTAAATACACAAATGTACTTTCTTAATTGTGTACATGATTTGTGTATTTAATTTCTTAAATACACAAATCATGAATCTGTTCAAAATAATTTGGAAATTACTTCTTCAGTTGCCAAGATCATCTTTCCTTTTGCTTTTCAGAGCACCCTATGGGAAGTCTGTAGATATGTGGTCAGTGGGCTGTATTCTTGGAGAGCTTAGTGACGGACAGCCTTTATTTCCTGGAGAAAGCGAAATTGACCAACTTTTTACTATTCAGAAGGTGCTAGGACCACTTCCATCTGAGCAGATGAAGCTCTTCTACAGTAATCCTCGCTTCCATGGGCTCCGGGTAAGAGGCTTTGCTAAAACCCAAAATAGAATCACTACAGCAGTATTTAAATCTTTGTTCATTACACAATGGAATGCTAAGCTATTCCTTTTCCCATTACAATGTTCATAATCCCCATTATAATATTTTATTTTTGAATCTTATATAGTATTTGTGAATTTTAAAAAGTGGTCTGATTTGAAAGTGGGAGCTGCTAATGTTTTTCCTAATTTGAAAATTTCGATTTTTTTTTCAGTGATTTCTAGTATATGCATTATTATATTCTAAACTTCGGTTGTCTCAGACTGTTTCTTTCTCCAAAAAGCATCCCCAAAAGATATAAAGGTGTATAAATGGCTGTTGCTTATTTGAACAAACATATTTGTAGTAATTTGAGGAAAACTATGAATATTTGCATTCTGCAGATTTAAAGGTGCTGTTCTAGCAGCTATTTCTTGTCTGTTGATGTGAAACATCAAATCTTCTTTTCAAACTAGCGTGTTGTCTTGGGAAGCCTTTTCTAGACTTGCTAATTTTGTACAAAACTTGTTTTCAGAGAATATACTAAAAAAAATCTTAAAATATAAACTTTCCCCAAATGAGAGACAATCAGCTTGCACAGGTATCTTAATTGGAGTGGCCAGTAATAGGCTGTTTTTTCCATCTACCCCAAAAGCTATTTCCATCTACCCCTGTTTGGGCCAACGTGCCAATTGGTGGCCATTGTGGGAACTATAAAATAAGCTCACCACCACTTCCTTTCTTACTCTTAAATGTATAATTCTCAAACCATGTTTTCTTGACATTTGCAAAGCACTTCGTTTCTTCCTCTTTCTGGACCTCAGTTCATTTCACTTTGAAGAACTCCCCTTCCCTCACATGAGTACCCAACACAGTATCCGCTCCTGAATGTGGAAGAAACAAGTGAACCGAAGTACATACAGTTTCCGGCTCATCTCCTTCCAGCTTTCTCTCTCTTCTGAATCTGAGTTACCCTTGACAGTTTCTCTCGTCTCCTTTTAATTTTTCTTTTTTTAAAGTGAAAATTAGCCAAATTACGATCATTAATTAGGATGCAAATAGTTCAACAGTTATTGAGCATTTGTCATACTAGATGCTGAAAATGTGACAATAGGATTCACCCTCAGTCTAGTAGAAAGGAAAATCTGTTCAGAAATAAAGTTAATCATAATTCACAATTTCCTGTTTTACTGACCTCAGCTCATACCTGTCTCCATTCCCCTCCCTCTCCAAACTCTCATCACACTTGCCTTTCTATATCTGTGACTTTCATAAACATTCCAGGGTTTTTCCAACTTCATGGATTTTGGACTTGCGGCTTAACCACTGACCCCTTCTCATTCTGGAAATCTCGGCTCCAAGAATGCCCCCTCTCTCTGACCCCCACCCCAACATACCATTCCTGCCTCCTTCCTGTGTTCTTCCATTGCACCCTTTTTTCCATCAAAGCACTGATACTGATCATAGTATGTAATTACTTTATATGTTTGCTTGTTAATTTTTAACTGCCTGATTCTCAGCCACTAGAATTTAAGCTCCCCAAGGACAGAAACCATATCTTTTATCACTGTATTTCCAGTCTCTAACACAGAGCCCAGCACATCTACTAGGGACTCAGTGAATATTCGAATGAGCACTTGAACCAGCCTGTGTTGTTCTCACTCAAGCTCGACTATGTTTCCCTTTTCTCCATCTCTAATGTTTTCACTCTTAGCACCTTGTACCTGAACTATTGACAACTGCTCTCAAACTGATCTTTCCAACTTTCTCTCTTTACTTCGGTCTTTTCACATTGACTTAAGTATGTGCTTCCATCAAACTGCACATTTAATTCTATTTTCATTGTGTTTAAAGCCCCTACAGGATCTCTGATTAAGTTTAAACTCTTTAGGGTAGCAGTAAGAGCCCCTTGCTCCGAGCCCCCCAACCTTGTCTCTTCTCTTGTCCCATCCCTTCCCCCTACTCTGCAGCCACATGGACCTTCTCACCATTTCCTTGACATGTTGCTTCTATAGTGCTGTATTTTCATTCCTATAATGCTCCCAGCCCTCACCCCACTTCCTAGACAGCTCTTTCTCTTCCCTCCCTCAGACTCATGTCACATGTCCTCCCTCCGAGAAGTCCTTCTAGACTCCTCCAAGGGAATTGATAGCTCCCCCTTCTGTGTTCCTATAGCTCTAGGGTCATCTCTCTTGCAGCACTCACTGCAGTCTCTTTTAAATAGCTGTTTGCAAAATATGTATCCTCACTGGACTAACAAATTCCGTGAGGAAATGAACTATCATGTTCAGCATTATATTTGCAGCACACCTAGAATAGCGCCCACTAGGTTTAATGGTATTAAATGATTGAGTATCTGACCTCAGGATTTTAACACTAACTGCTAGAACATCAAGCTTGGCCTGCTGGCTGCCTTGCTCTTTGCCTGGTTAAAGAGACTCTATGCTGGATTCGCTGGAGTGAGTGTAAACGGATCTGTAATGGTACCTGGCTACTTAATAACTTACAGATTAGCTGAAGAGTTAAAATTGTGCATGAAATGATTAAGAAACAGTACAGTTTATAATAAAGCATGGTATATAATAAAGTACCACATTCTTAACTACATTACTCTGTTGTCTAATACACCTCAGCATGGTTGAGACCATGAGAGTGTGAAACATTCTGGAAAGTTAGAAATCATATTTCTCTGGATTCACTAGAGAACCATTTGTGGAGGATTTGAAATTTGAAATGGATATTGAAGAATGAGTAGCTTTTGGGTTAGACAGGCCGCATGAAGGTTATCTTTTCCTCATTTGTCCTGTTTGATCACAGACCTCACTGTGCAGTATTATCTGTAAAATGCTAGAGAGCACACAATGCTACTGCTTATAAATATCCTTCTGAGAAACGGCTGTTTCCGACACTTTGGTTTTCATAGACCTTAATATTTTTACATTTTAGTCTGAATGTGTTTCTGGTGTTTTAACTAAATTAGCTTAATCTTTTTGGAGGTTTAACATCTTTTGATGAAAAGTCTTTCTTTATCATTTTTCTTGAGAATGCCTGCGACAGATAGTTAAGCACATAGGGCGTGTAACCTATAACTGCCGTGACACATGGCCTCACCAATAACCAATCCAGTGTCGTTTGCATTTTGATTCAGTTACGTAGAGATTAGAAAATAAGATGTTGCTCTAGTGGTGTGCATTATTTTCAAAAAGGAACAATTGCTGTCCCATAGTATAGGGCATAGATTCTGGAGTTAGACCACTGGGGTTCAGAACCTGGCTCCATATTTACTACTAAAACGACCTTAGGCAAGTTTCTTGTGTCTCTGTTTCTTCGCATATAAAATGATGATACAGAAGTTCTGCCTGATGGGGTTGTTGTGAAGATTAAATGCTACATCTCAGATGCCCAGACCAGGGCCTGACACATAGTAAGTGCTCAGTAAAGAGGCCACTCTCATTGTATGACACTGGCCAAAGAGATGAAGGAAGGGAGAAAAAAAAATCTACTGATCGGGATATACTTTAAACTTCTATTCTAGAGTTTTGGTAATTTGTTGAATTATCTAATATTAGAATGGTAGCTTTCATTCAAAAGCACATAAATTAATTTTTTTAAGTTAGGTGCTTGCTTAGTCATTTTTTATCATAATATTTCTAATACATTTTGACTTTCAGCATTAATTTTCTTATCAAGGAAATGTTACTTCTAAGGGGGAAAAAAAGGAAGGGGTATCTGGTAACCTAAGATAGGCCTCATAAGCAAAATATTCATTAAAATGTCTTAATATAGATAGAGTCTTTTATCACAGCATGACAAGTAGCTCTCTCTCTGGGCTGGTATTTAATGCTCTGACAACACCTGGATAAACCTCTGTTCCTCTTAGGAGCGGTGCCTAGGTTTGGAACGAGTGTAGCTTTTGTGCCACAGATTTGGGGGCAAATACTAGTTCTGCTTTTTAATTGTATGACTTGCCTTGGACTAGTTATTTGAACTTTCTAATTATCACCTTCCTCATCTTGAAATAAGAATAATTGCTAAAATGCGTCATATAGCATCACTTTCCCCAGAAATCAGTTTTAGGTTATTGCTTGTGTGTCTGTGTTAAGCTCGTGGTAGTCCTTCTACTGCCTCTGTCTGGGAGGTGCTGTCCTACTTTTATTGGTTCTCACATTTTTCTCATCTTTCAAAACCTAGTTCAAATATTATCTATGGATTCTTTCTTCTACAGCCACAAACCACCTTGGTCTCCTTTCTCTGAGCTTCAAGTAGAATTTATGGCTGCGCAATTCAGTACTGATTGCCTTTCCAGCCTGACTGTGAAGTGCTTGAGTTCAAGGTTTAGGTCTTACCCAGATTCTGTCTCCCCCACCATACCTGGCAGTGTGGTCTGAGGTCATAATCACTCCCTTAAATTCCTTGTTTGAATTTTACCACATAACTAGCCCTCCCATCCACTTATTTAGCAGTATAGGGATTTCAGTACTTTAAAATGCTCTTATGTTGGTGTAAAAAAAATAGATATTAAAAGCAAAGTAGCCCTCTCATTGGGAGGGGAGTTCATGGCATTGGGCCAATACTTCACCATCCACTTAGATATTGTGAAATGTGAAGTGGCAGAGGGAAGGACAGAGTATCTAAATAAACTTGACCTCTTCCCCTCATTTTATTTAAAAGTGCATTTGTTAATTTAGGAGCCTGTTTGCCTTCTGTTTCAACTTACATAAAGGAAGGAATTGAAAACAGATCATTAAAACAGTGTATTAAAAGTGATAATAGAATGTGTGTCTGAATTTACTATTTCTACTTCTGTGGACTTTCAGGTACTATCCTCTCTGCCCTTTTCTCTTTTCTTTTTAAATTCTCTAATTTTCAGGAGTAAATGATATGTTATTGTGAAAAAGACTTAAGGATTGTATAAGTGGACAAATTCTGTATAAGCCATATTATAATGGAATTATCTATATAAGCAGACAGCACTGTATAAAATATATAAATACAGTTTCAAATTTTTATGTTTTGGTTTGTTTTACATGCTTCAGTATTGTCTAGCTAGAGATTTAAGTATCATCTTTCACCTGTGACTTTTCCTGTTATTTAATACCCAGTTCTATCAATCCATACTTCAAATACATAGACACCAAAAATAATATCCATATAAAGTAAATTTGACTTTGATTGGCACCAGGACAATATCCATCTGCTACCTCCTCCAGAACTCAAGCTTATGCACACACGTAACCTTCTCCGCGTGCTAACACTCCTGTCATTTCGCTCTTACAGTTTCCAGCTGTCAACCATCCTCAGTCATTGGAGAGAAGATACCTTGGAATTTTAAACAGCATTTTACTTGACTTGATGAAGGTGGGACAAATTGATGTTGTCTGTATAAAATGTCTTCTGTTAATGGTAAATAACGGGGGACTATGTTAAAAGGCATGTCACTTATTTAAAATTGCAGCAGTACCTGGTAACATTCCATCTAGACAGGACCATGAGATACCTAAATTACATTCCTAAAATGGACAGGATAAATTAAATATAAATAATAAGAAATAATTAAATTTATTCAGCACTCAAGAGCTGCTCAGGCTTAAGGTATTAAAACAAATCTTAAAATGAATGTTGAAAGAAGAGATTCTAACATTTTTTGCATGATATTCAGAGCCTCCCATAAAATTATTTTTCCAGTGAACCTAATTCTGCTTTTTTCATAACTTGGCCTCTTCTCTCCCAGATGGATGGCTCATTCTGGCTCTTTATTTTTTAAATACAGATACTTGACAGTACTGCTTCTGCCATGCCTGAGTGTTCCTCCTGTTGCTAGTGCCCCTGTCCAGGAGGCCTTCCTGCTCTGGACTACTGAAAAACATTCTCGCAGTTGTTTATTCATGTTTTTCTTCCCCGAGTAGACAGTGAGTCAGCCCCTTGAGTGAGAACTTTTTTTTTCCTATTTCTCCAGCTTTCATTGCAGTCAGCCAGTGTATAAGCAAACAAGTGCTGATTTTTTGATAGTAAGTCTTTAAACAAACACTTGTTAATAGATCAGGTTTGTTTTATGCCTATTCAGACAATCATCAAAATCAGAGGAGGTTACACTGTGCACAGAGCCTTTAAAAGCGTACTTAGCACAGTCAGAAATTGCAGAGCAGTGCTCTCAGAACTCTGCTCTGCTTTAAACTATGTTAATCTGAGTTCCAAGGAACACTGCGTAAATAGGTGTGGGGTCAGACATGGGGGAGTGAGGTGTGGCCTTAGGAAAAGGCCACACAGCATAAAACCTTTTGTAGAGATTCACAATAATTATTAACATATAAAGGCATTCAGAAATTCAACCGCAAAGAAGCATTTCTGTCTCACTCAACATTTCCCAAATTGAATTAAATACAAAATACTTTAAAAAAAAAAAAACAATAAAACAACTCTACAGCACTACTATTCTTCTAAACACAGATTGCAAGATGCTATTTAAAAAAGAACCCTCAAGGCTCATTCAGATTAATTAGGCATAAATTATCCGTTAAATCAGTTGGGTTTTGTCAATCTCTTCTTTCACGCAATCAATATTTATCAGGGTCTTAATTATTTAGTAACTTTTAAAATGTAAATAGAATAAAGTAAAAGAACTGAATTAAATTGCAATTCCATGTTTTCTGCCTTCTGTCTTTTTTTAGTTAAAAATATTTGAACTTGTCAAATATTTGGTTGCAGAAAGAAATTTAACTTTGTGTGGTGAACACAAAATGCATATACATAGACGTATTATTGAATTGTACACTTGAAACCTTTGATTTTATTAACCAATGTCACCTCAATAATTTTAATAAAGAAAAATAATTGAACTTTTTTGTTCAGTCATTGCCAAATGTAATTACCAAGCATCGGTGTGATAGCTGGTAAAATCTAGCACAGATAAAAGTACAAAGAAAACCTGAATCTTTCTGCGTTCATATCAGTTTGAAAGTTAAACAGTCTAATTCCTATTCATTTAATATATTTACCCTCGAATTTCTTTAACATTAAAGAACAATTTCTATCAAAAATATATATTCATAAGGTATATAAATTCTGTGTATATCTCAGTTAATTTTTATAATGTAGGCGTATCTCTGTAACCCCAGCCAAATTGAGATATGAAAAATTATTAACACCCCAGAAGCCTCCTCATGACCCCCACCCAAACTCTACACCCCACTGTTCCCCAACTCCTGGAAACCATGATTCTGTCTTCTGTCACCAAAGATTAATATTGCCTTGTTATTATTGAATGTTAATATATAGAATTATTCCTTTTGTCTTTTAGTTATTTTTGAAAATGAATTTGAAAAATAACATGCCATTTATCCTTTCATGAAGAAATATATTCTCTATGCCATTTCCCTAAAGCAGATTTGATAATTTTATAAGTATGTAAGTATCTAAAAATGGCCATTTCATTCTGCATATGTTCACACGTCAGCCATTTTAGTTGGGATACAAGTCTTCAGAATTAATCCAAGCCCCTAATAACTTCAAGAATGGCCACAATAATTATATGGGTTCCCTTTTAATTAAAAAATAATAATAAATTTTTTTTCCCAAAAACACTGAATTTTGAAACTATTTACTTGGTAAGTTTTATGCTTTCCTTATAGTGACTTCATCCTTCCAAATAACTTGAAAATTAACAGCTGTATTCCTAAATATAAAAATATTTCTCTGCGTGTGCATTAATTTCTACTGTTGATAATCTTAAATTAAAATAGTACTTTAATGTTGCTAAATATTTGGCTTCTGAAAGATCACATGTACTTCTAACTTAAAATACTACTCAGAGGCCACTTTGCTTTGTTTCAACTAGTATCATACAGTTGAAACCATTTTGATGTCAATTGCTTTAACTGCCAGTGAGACCAAAATCATTTTTAAATGCCTCCACAGTTTTTGTTTTCTAATGAGGAAGAAGAAAGAGTTGAAGTAATTTTAGACGTTTGTCTGAGTCAACATAAATGTAACTACATTTGCATGTAAGCAGTAGGTTGGGTCTCTGGAATCTTCTGACCTAAAGTGAATATTTCCGTATACAATAGGATCAGAATTCAAATTTTCTGTGATGCTGGGTTGTAGGTGGTTGTCTAAAATTGAATTCTGGCTTATTGAACGGAAATCTAGGTTTACTCCCAGTGTTCAGCACTGGATCACAAGGAGATTAACTGTCAGCAAAACCAATGAAAGTGAGGTAGAGATGGATTTGGGAACGCTGGAATTTTACCCTTCGTCCTTTCTCTGAAGGAAAGTGCCTGTTACTCAAAGAGCCAAAGTTTAGTATGCTCTGTTGAGTTGTATTAGGTTATGTGGGACATGTTTCTTTATATATTTGTTTAACTTGTCAATAAAACCAATTAGTTTTAATAATGAGTCACCTTTTAAAACCTGGTCCAATTACTAGTAAGAAAAATATTATTAGAAGAAAAGATTTTAGTTTGTTAAAAATCTAATATGTGCAACATAAAAGGGTTACTACCTTATTGAATAAAGAGCACTCACAGATAAATACAAGTAGAAAAATAAGAAAAGGAATATAAGTAACCAATAAGTATAAAAATATTCAACCTTACTAAAGATATGAATTAAAACAGCTGGAGATACCATTTTTAAAATGTCTAATTTATAAGTACTAAAAAGAATGATAATGCCTATTGTTGATGAGGGTGCCAGGAAATTGGTAGAATCTGAGTTGCTGAGAGGAGTATCATTTGAGACAAACTTCCTAGGGGGTAATTTGGCAACACAGAAAATAATCTTTAAAATTTGCATACCTACTAGTTCTATCTCTAGGAGTCAGTCCTATGAAAGGGATCGTGGATATATGTAGAGATTTCAGTTGCTCATCACAGTGTTAATTATAATAGTGAAAACTGGCAGCCATCTAAATGTCCAACAGGAGATTGGTTAAATAGATCATGGTATACCCATACCACAAACTTTCTCCATAGTCATTAGAAAACATACGGTCAAGTTATTTGTTGCTGCAGCATTGTTCATAATAATAAAAGCTGGGAAATAACCAAATAACTGTTTATCATTAAGGAATTGGCTAAAAACAACCTAAGGTACATCCATGGAGTTGAAGGTCTTTACTGATACAGAATGATCTCTTAAGAGCTAATATCCAGTGGAAAGAAAACTAAGTGCAGACCATTGTGTGTATGCTACTATTTGGGTAAAATAAAAGGAGCAGATAGAGGTATGTATGGAGTATCTATGGAAGGATGCACTAGAAACTGATAACATGGCTGCCTCTAGAGAGGAGGACAGGGGAAAGGTAAAGAATGTATATTTTTTCATGTGAATATATACCTTTCCAAAAAATATTTAGAATGTTGAAATTATGTTATAAAAATGTTTTTGATTAGTTAGTGAAAAGTGCAGGATACAAAACTTAAGTGTATAATATGAGCCAGATTTTATAAAAGAAAATGTGTATATATGATATTCAAAAACGGGCTGGGCAAGAACATCCCCAGAAGACAACAATGGCAAGATTATGGGTGATTTAGATAGTCCTTGAAAAAAAAGGTGTGGGTTTTTTTTTTGTTTTTTTTTAGACCAAACTATATTTGCTAAATGTTCTGCAATGACCATGCATTTCTTTTATAAGAAAAGGAAATAAAGTTTTTTATTACAGTTAAATTTTGATTTGATTTTATAATGTTCTTTCCAATCCTAACTTTATTTCCTAAGAATTTACTGAAGTTGGATCCGGCTGACAGATATTTAACAGAACAGTGTTTGAATCACCCAACATTTCAAACGCAGAGACTTTTGGATCGCTCGCCTTCAAGGTCAGCAAAAAGAAAACCTTACCATGTGGAAAGCAGCACTTTATCTAATAGGTAAATATTCCCTTTTAAGGAAGTACAGATGCAGTGCTGGTCTCACAAGTAGGTGGAGGAGGTGGCTGCTTAAATGATGCAATTAGAGAAAAGAAGGAAAGCCCTCTTTATTCAAAAATATCTTCCTTATGCTTATTACATGATTCAGAACCGCAGTTTCAGAGTTGTGTGGGTCTTAAAGACTCTCTTATCTTTAACAAGTATATCGAAACCTATGCATTCTCTGGGAAAGGTAGCATGGGTTAGCAACTAAGGGGGGTGCTAGCCTCATGAGCTAGAAGATTCTATGTAGATTGGACCCGGAGCGATGCCTGCGGGAAGAAGGGTTGGTGAGGGCAAGGGGATTTCTGGAGGGAGGAAGAGGATACCAAACCCGGGTTGGTGGGAAGGCACTTAGGACAATCTTTGCAACCAAACCAAGTAGGTCTGGCTGTATAAATGGGTGTTGTGTTTTTGTTGCTCTTGTCTTTTAATTATTGAGTTGAGAAGTTATTTTTTCATAAGAATAAGAATACGGAAATAGTCAAGTCAATTTGGAAGAGTGAATAAAATTGGTGCTTTTTAAAATAGAATTTTTCAGCATAATCCTTAAAAAATCTCTATTTCCTAGGGCGGGGCAGGGAGACCCATAAGGGATTGGACCGTGCAGTCAGGTTTTGTCTCCAGAACTGCCTTTCTCTGATTCTGCTGGCTGTATTTCCAGGAGGGCAGTGTGCTTGTCACAGGCTCCTTGTCTTCTTTACTCTCCCAAGAAGCTTAGTCTTGTCACTTAGACTGTGGGAGTCAGGAAGTAGTTTCTCTCATCTACTATTAAAAGAGAAATAGAAAATAGTAATTCTTAATATGAAGCTTTTTTAATATAAATTTTCTCCCATTTTCCCCAATTTTCTCTCCATGTAGAACAGTTCTTAATTTAATGGCGTTTTGAAAGTTCAATACCTGGTACTTTTTAGGTCTGCGAGTATATTCATAAATTGGCAATAACCATTTATCCTATGTTTTCTCTGCTTAACTGCGATCATTAAGCAGATTGATTTTACAGTTGTTTACTCTCTTCAAAATGATTAGTTTCGTGTGTCTCCCCCCCCCCCCACCACCTTATAAACCATTCTTACCTGTTGTTTTTCAAGGAGGCCTAGGAGCAGATTGAAATTATTATTAACCAAGCTCGTGTTCACTTTGTTGTCTGTTTGCACGAGATCTTACACTACGTCAAGGAATAGTATTCATCATTTGGTTGTTCTTTTGCATTTAGGAGGCTCACGTTATGCCTGTCTTACCTGAGATCACTCTCAGTTTAGGTGCCTTTGTCTCCCTGTTGCTGTAGTTGTCACTTGACTTGTACAGTTTACATTTGCAGAGAACAAGGATTCCAAAGATATAAAGTTCAGCAGACCAACTTTTGATTCGTGCTACAGTGATTAGTGGTATAACCCATACTATGAAATGGGGCCGATGTATTCTTCCTCTCGTGACTCTCTTGAGCAAGGTCCCCAGTGGGGATCCGAGACTCTCCTTGGGAACCTTTTTTAAATCTGTGAAGAAAGATGTGTGTGCTCAGGAGAATGTGCTTTACTTGGGTCTTTCAGGAGTCCTCCCAAATCCCTTTTTGAAGCAGATGAGAACAGAAATAAAAATCGCTGAAAGAATTAGTTTTTAGGTCTTGACACTATATTAAATATATTAAAGAAAAAGCCCTAAATGGTTTATCTAGGAATGATCTTAGCTCAGTTTATATATATCTGGAAACGTCTTTTTCTCCACACTTGCCTGAGGTACATATTTCCTCCATGGGTGCCCTTCTTATTGGAGACAGTAATTCTCCACAGACTATGGCTTCTTTGGACTTCCCAGCACCACTGTGGAGATGTTCGTGACACCTTATATTGGCTACTAATCACACACTCTCCCGCCTAGTCCCTGAGACACACTCAAACACCCTGTTTTCTGTCATCTAAGCTCACATCTCAGTAGGAAAGGCAGTGGTTTCTCGTGATACTTAGCCCCTGTGTGAGTCTCCGCCAGACTCTTCGGAGGTTCTCCTCAGTTTGGACGCGCTGCGAGGGTGCTTCAGCCTGCCCTTCAACGCCCTCTCACCACACTGAGAAGTGTTTCTAAGAGTTTCAAAAACTCTAGCAACCATCTTCACTCTCCTCTATCCTTTTCTGGCCCTCTTTGGAGCTTCAGCATTTCACAAGATCTGCACGTGTTATCTCTGCTATTATTCTTTCTAGGCCTAGAGGAGAAAAGGGAGGAAATAGGATTACGAGAGCCCAGGGGAGCCAGGCAGGAGGAGCCACCCCCAGGGATCTGTGATATGGAGGAACACAGCTATGATCTGAGTCAGAGAGCAGATGCCAGGAGGGACAGAGAAGACAGCCCCTTGCAGTGCTCAGACCAGCTGTGAGTTAGGCAGCAAGGGAGCCTGGGTGACACAGTTCCTGGGACCCAGGATGGGGCAGAGAGGAGTGGAGAATGGATTGGGGGTTGGGCAAATGGGAAGAACCAACATACTTAATTGTATGTATTTATGGGTGAGACTCTTTGTCTACCACTTTTGGGGTCTTGAAAGTTGCTAAGATATTTTAGTTACCGAGATGTAAGTTGACAAATGAGTCTAATGGCGAAAAACTTGCCTTTAGGATTTGGGGACTGTTCCACACTGACCTGGGGATAGACTCTGTTGGCATCATTTAACAGAAAGTGAAACTCGCCTTTCATTGTAATTTCTTTCTGGGACTGGGATCTGCCATTTAGTTAACTTGTATTTAAGCAACCTTATTTAATGCTGCAATTCTTGTGACCCAACTGCAAGAGATTTTAGTAAGTGCCATTTAGGAGGCGGGGCCTTCTGCACTACTACAGGCTTGCTTGATATCAGATACTTTTTAACACTCTGAAAGACAGGAGGAGAGGAAAAGGGGGCTTTTGATGCCTGAGCCAAGTGAATTCTCAGGGAAACCAGGAAGGAATAGTTTCACAGATTATCATTCTACGGGGGAAAAAAGTGACTTTTCTTCCATTTAGTGTGTGATGGGAACAAAAATCTCCCAAATCAAACCATCTTTAGCAGTAACAATATTTGCAACAAAATTTTCTGAATGTATAGTAAAAAGGGAATTCTTTTTCATTTTAAAAATGTTCTCACCTATCGCAGACTACAATTTGATCCTTTAAATAATTACAGTAGAACAAAATGACCCTACTGTGATGTCAGTTTCAGCTTTCAAGTACAGGACAAGGTTTTCCTCTGCATCTATATTTTGTGTTTTAAACCAAGTAGAAAAGGAAGCTTTAAAGAAGGCCTTAGTCATTTTGGAGTAATGGCATGTGAAATAGAGAATAGGATAAATTGTGCCTTTTGGAGGGAAATAAACTCTTTAGATCCCTGTGATCGAGTTAGAGACGCATTCCCATTGAGGGTACAAGAAGCATCTGATGTACCCCGAGTGCCGCCACTTCTCTAAAACATGAACACCGATCATCATGTTTTCCAGCAAACTTCAGCAGGCAGTTTACATTTCTTTTTAGAGTGTCATTTTCTTTTATTGAGTACATTGCTAGAATTCTCATCCTTTGACGTTACAGGCTAGAGACAAAAGAGACGCTGATGTCTGTGTGTATATGCTGTGAGTATATATCGCTGAGGCAGGCTGTGAGTTTGACAAATAAAAAGGAACTTCAAGGAACACTGTGACCTTCAAGTCTAAATGTTGCCTTCTGACATTTGAGCAGACAAAAGAGTCATAAAGAGTTTGTCTATAGCTCAACTGTCTTCTGTAACAAGCACTCATGTGAGCACCAACATAGCAAAAGCATGTTTTCCCAGATTATCGGTTAGAAACTCTATTGGCAGCCAGTTAGCTGAGCTTTTAAAGATGCCCAAATCATTTCATTAGGACCAGTGCTTTGCTGCAGAGACTTGATCTAAGGAACTTACTTCTTATGGTTACTTGTCATTTGTCGACACAAGTTTGAGAGAGTTGATGTTTCTAGTCTTTGAGGTGTTGGAGGTACTTGTTCTTTTATGATACATTTGTATGTCTGCTACTGAGGAAAACTGATCTACCTTTTTTGTTTTTAACATAGAAACCAAGCCAGCAAAAGTACTGCTTTGCAGTCTCACCACAGATCTAACAGCAAGGACATCCAGAACCTAAGTGTGGGTCTGCCCCGGGCCGACGAAGGCCTTCCTGCCAATGAAAGCTTCCTCAATGGAAACCTCGCTGGAGCCACTCTTAGTCCCATGCACACCAAAACCTACCAAGCGAGCAGCCAGCCTGGGTCTACCAGCAAAGACCTTACCAACAACAACATACCACACCTTCTCAGCCCAAAAGAAGCCAAGTCAAAGACAGAGTTTGATTTCAACATTGACCCAAAGCCTTCAGAAGGCCCGGGCACAAAGTACCTCAAGTCGAGCAGCAGATCACAGCAGAATCGGCACTCATTCATGGAAAGCTCTCAGAGCAAAGCTGGCACACTGCAGCCCAGTGAGAAGCAGAGTCGGCACAGCTACATCGACACCATTCCCCAGTCCTCTAGGAGTCCTTCCTACCGGACCAAGGCCAAAAGCCACGGGGCGTTGAGTGATTCCAAGTCTGTGAGCAACCTTTCCGAAGCCAGGGCCCAAATCGCAGAGTCCAATACCAGTAGGTACTTCCCATCTAGCTGCTTGGACTTGAACTCTCCCACCAGCCCAACCCCCACCAGGCACAGCGACACGAGAACTTTGCTCAGCCCCTCGGGGAGAAACAACCGAAGTGAGGGCACTCTCGACTCTCGCCGAACCACAGCCAGGCATTCAAAAACGATGGAGGAGTTGAAGCTGCCCGAGCATATGGACAACAGCCATTCCCATTCGCTGTCTGCACCTCATGAATCCTTTTCTTACGGGCTGGGCTACACCAGCCCCTTCTCCTCTCAGCAGCGTCCACATAGGCATTCCATGTATGTGACCCGGGACAAAGTGAGAGCCAAAGGCTTGGACGGAAGCTTGAGCGTAGGGCAAGGGATGGCGGCCAGAGCCAACAGCCTGCAGCTCTTATCACCTCAGGTACAGCTGAGGGCCTTGACTGGATCCGTTGGCTCACCATGGGAAGGTGGTGCAGGGCTCAATAGGGTCAGTCTGCAATTTTACCTACTGTAGGAGGTTATTCTTTCTTGATAGGATGCATTTAGGGAAACAGTACTTAAAGGACTGATGTGTTAAAGAGATAATTAAGCCAATGGTCGAATACTCAGAACTCAGAAAGCTTGTTTTTAGAAATGTGTTTCCTTTCTTAAATGTTCCTTTCTGGCATATTTTGTTGAGAGAATCCTATTTTGATTTATCATAGAATTCATCGGCTCTATGGGTTAGTTTTAATTTTCTCAAAATTCAGTGTAAATTTATGGGGATTTTTCTTGTAATCTCTAACTACATTTGCTTAAGCCAAACCCTTTGCTAAGACCTTACTCAATATCTTAAACGAACCGAATGGTTTTAAATTTATCTAGAACTATATATAAATTTAACTTCAGACCAGGATAAATGTTAATTTTTAGTCTTTTGGATTGTTTTTCAATCTCAAGGCAATGTTTTTAGCATAATACTTCCTCCATGTCATTGATCTTCAGGCTCTAGAACTGACACTAACCTGTTTAAAAGAAGCAGCATTCTTACAACAGAACATGCTTTTTAAAATTATATTTCTGTGACATGAAACATTTACCTGCAACAAAGAAAAGGTGGAAAAAAGCGAATGTCAGAAGGAGAACCGAGTT
>NW_006435837.1:4411682-4424096 GCF_000325575.1 Pteropus alecto | reverse complement strand
AGAGGCTGTGAAAATAGGTTTATGTGCATGTGTCAGAACTCCAGAAAGCATGCATGGGCTGTGTACTGGGAAGCCTAGCAAGATGAGCGTTGGGGAGGGCATCGGCCGTGATGGGCAGTCCTCGTAGCAAAGTAGCTAAGAGCTCAGCCAGGAAGCCAAGGAGCCAGTTCTGCGAAGGGCTTCAAAGTGTGTTAAATTGGGGAAATGATACGGTCTCTCTGTCGCTCGGATCCCTCATCTGAGGTTCTCGTGAGGGTTAAAGACAGTGTATAAAGCACTGTGCCCAGCATAGAGTAAGTGTCGAACAAATTTTAGTTGTTGTTGCCGTATGTGCAATGGGATTGGGGGTGTGCTGTTCTTTAGACACTGAACACCTCCTCTGTCCTGGGTATTCTCGGCACTCAAAAGAGTCTGACGTAGGGCTCTTGCCCTTGAGAAACTTATCTTTTTCTCAAGGAAGACTAAATTATACATGAGAACAATGAAATAATTAAGAAGCACATTACTATGGCACTGGCTATAAATAGGAGTTGAGAACGGAAAGAGCACGTGAGCAGGAGCAGTCAGATGACTTAGGGGCAACTTGAGGTCTTTCTCTGAGCTGGGACGTAGCCAGCATCTGGATGGCTAGAGATGAAGATGCGCTGAGGTATTTACGGAGCTCGGCACCATGATAGGCTCTAATTAAAAAGATGAAAAAGATGTGGTCCCTGTCCCCTTGGAGTGTGGGGGCTGGGGTGAGGGTCGCACACTTGCCAATGGATAGATCGTTAGGATACTGCGTGGCCGCGTGCCCATGCTGTGCTAGAGGTGCATGTGCCATAGGGACGGAGAGAAGCGGCACAATCCCGATGGGGTTGTGGGAGGCCCCCAGGGGAGGTGACATCTGAGCAGAGACTTCTGGGACTTAACTAGGGGAAGAAAATGGAACTGACATCAGCAAAGAGGCTCAAAGGGAGGCCAGAAAAGAGCACCGTGACGGGGAGGAGGGTACTAGACACATTAAACGGCATGGTGTGCTGTGGGGATTGCAACTCGGTCCGTGCTGCTGGAATAAAAATGCAAGATCTGGGCGGATTTTACAATGATCTGGGCATGAGGTGAGGCGAGTGTGTTCTGGACGAAGTCAATGCCAGTGGGAAAACAGAAAGCGTGGGCCTTAAAGACGCCTCTGAAGTGGGTGGATTTAAGGATTGAATATAGGAAAAGGGAAGCTTTCAATGTTGCTTTTCTAGGAGCTCCTTTCCCGAGTAGAAGGGAGGACTTTTGAAGTCACTGCATTCAACCCCTTCGTTTTGCAGATGAGCAAGGGGGCCGAGTTGCCCATGTACCCAACTAGTTCAGGGTAGAGCTGGGATCACGAGACCATGTCCAGATCCCTGACAAGCACTCCTGGCATTGTGTCATGCCGACACATTGAGATTGAAGTGACCCTGGGCCCCTAAGCACAGGTGTTCTCCAGGAGGTTGGAAAGACTGTTTGGCACCCAGGTGAGAGGAGAGGCAAGCGACCCCGTGGTTGGAGCCAAAGGAGTGGTCGGAGGAATCCCCCTAGAAAAAGAGAACCTCTGGGGCCTAGAAACATCTCTAGAGCCTGGCAGCTGCCCATGGGCATTAGATGGAGGTCAGACCCTGATGAGGTATGCTAGCATCAAGCATGGTGTAAACAGATACGAAGTAAGGGAAACGAAAGGCTTTCACTTGAAGAAAAGACAACTGGAGTGGCTCTTTGAAAGTTCCAGAAAAGACTGTGAACATGGTGGAAATAAGCTAATTATAAACAGTTACTGTGGGCTAAGCACAGATCCAACTGTTATACTGAAATTTAGTCTAGTTTGGGAGGTACAGTGCCAAGCTGCGAGAGAGTACAAGTTTAAAGGCACAAAGATGATAGATGGTTTGACAAGTAACTAAAACCGTAAAGAATCACGAAGAGAGTGACGGAGTCACTCTCTTGCAAAGTATTGTGGCCACCTTCAAGAGCGACGGGATTGGACTGGCACTGTCACTTAAGCGTTTAGGTTAGATGTAAATCATTTGTTCTCAGATCCTTTTCAGAAGCCTCTGCAAACAATACAGGTGATAAAATTCACATGAGATCTTGTCTCAAAGTAGAAGAAAGAAAGACTTCATGGGATGATTTTCTGCCCAGAATCCTTTCATAGTACATTGGGGAGTGAGGGGGAGAAAGATTCATATTTTAAATGTTTAATAAAATGTTTTTGATACATGACGTAAGGCTCAAGATAATACTCGTTCTGTGCCTAATGTACAGATTCGCAATGCAGCTAACTCCTCTTAATGGCTTGGTAATTTTGTTCCTTCATCTTTTTTTCCAAGGGTAGAAAAATGCTGCTTTTCCCCTCATTGAACATCATTGTGGACCAAGGCTGCTCTAGCTTGTGAATCACTTCCTTGAGAGAAATAGGTTGTTTGCAGAGATGAGTGGTGTCGTGATTATAGTTAAGAAAATCCATGAAATATAAGTACTGTTATCCTAGAGAAGATTCAGAAGAGAACTTAAGCACATAAACTACAGTAGTTAGAGAATTTTAAGACAGAAATGAAGAGTACCGATTCTATTCCTTGATATGTCCAAAAGACTTTAGTTTTTGTCTTTATCTGCCATGCAAGTCCTTCATGAAAAAATAATTTTGGTTCTGCACAGTCCTTTGTGGAGAACGCAGCCTAAAATCTGCTGGAGAAATTTTGGATTAACTAATAGAATCTCTAGAGTGCTGCTCAGAACCATGACTATCTAGATATTAGGAAGATAATTTTCTTTGTTTTTAATAATTAATTGAACTATTTTCAGAGTAATTTATTCCCTGCTCGCCTTAACTTTAATGAGAATTTCACTTTCCGTCTGTGTGACATTTGTTTGACTTATTTTACATTCATCAGATGATTCACTCTTTTACCAGGACAATTTGTATTTTAGCCAGCTAACATTTTTTATTTTAGTCGGTTAAGGTACCAGTTATACCAAATAAAGCCCATGGTGATTTAGGTGATTTTCATCATTTATAAGAACACTCTTATAAATCCTTTTAAATTTGACTTCCAGCCCGGGGAACAGCTCCCTCCAGAGATGACTGTGGCACGACCTTCTGTTAAAGAACCTTCCAGAGAAGGCACCTCTTCATTCCATGCGCGGCAAAAGTCTGAGGTCTGAATTCTCCAGAGTTGCTACCTTTTTTGTGATAAAACCTGTCTGTGAAAATTGGTCATTCAGCATCATTACAGCCTATCTTTTAAAATTTATTCATACCCAATGTCCCACAAATAATTTCAACTGTCTTATAAAGTAAGTCGTTTTCTTCATGTCATAATTCTGAGTTTTCTCTTGAAAAGATCCTCGAGTAAATTATAGATCAGTGAGGCACTGTTCTCAGTTCACAGGTGGTTTATCTAAGCCTGTTTCCTGTCTCAGGGTGGAGCGTATCATGACCCTCACTCAGACGATAGCACCGCCCCCAAAGAAAATAGACATCTATACAATGATCCGGTTCCGAGGAGAGTTGGCAGCTTCTACCGAGGTAAGCCTGACCCCTGGCCCCCAACAGGGTCCTCTCTCCCGTCCCCCTCACCACACCGCCAGCCCGCATCCTCCACTGCACTTCATTGCCTTGACTTCAGGTCAGCATCATCCTCACCTGCCGTTACCTTCTCTCGCTTCTCCCTTCTGACACTTCTCCCAGCTTCGGGTCTCGCTGTCTCAGTTCAGATCCTCGAGGCTTCTGACTTGGGTTCTTTGAGTAGCCTCCCAACTGGTCTCCCTATCTCCAAGATCACCATCAGAATGGTCCCTGGAACGATCCTTCTGAAGCTGTGTTCTGACCACATCATTTGTTCATTTGATTAACTGATAAAATACTTATTGATGTCACCTGTGCGCCTGGCACTGTTCTAGTTTAAAACGCATCAGTGAGCATGACAGCTAAGGTCTTCACCCTCATGAAGCTCACATTCTCATGGGGAGAAGACATCGGTAAATGCAATAATTATATAGAGCAGTAAAAGGTGATAAAGGCTACAGGAAAAAAATAGAACAAGGCAACCTATCGCCCCCCACCGCCCCACTCCCAGTCCTCTCTCTCTCTCGCTGCTGACAGTCCTCTGGTGTCAGGACAAAATCCGAATTCCCCATGATGGCGTTCCAGACTGTCCATGCCCTGACCCTGCATCCTTTCCCGCTGCTTTCCCTCCTCCCCAGTGCCCAGCCCGTAGGACTGACACAGGCCTCCTCTGGCCTGAAACTCTCCTTTTGCTGCATGGATAGCTTGTTTCTGTCCTTTTTAAGATTCTACTTTCAGGTCATCTGTTCCACCCATGGTTCCTTGTCTAGGCCTCTAACGTGACACAGAGCACACACAGTACTGATTCTTTGTCTGCATTTCTCTCTCACAAGGTGGCAAGACCCTTTATCTTTTCCTCTTTCACCCTCATTGACTAGCACACTGCCTGGCAGTTTTATGAATATTTGTTGATTGAATGAAAGAAAATCAAATGGACTTGCACAGCCTTAAAAATGTACTTTGGTGTTTAATAGACAACTAAAACAGATGCTTTGGAGGCTGTATGGACTTTAGGAGATGTTGACAGAGAAAGGCATCCCCTTTGAGCAGCTGGGTGTTAATAGAGTGGGAGCCGCTGGGGAGCCCCAGTCCCTAGTGGGGAGACAGACAGCAAGCCTACCAGGATGGGGCAACGTCCTGGGTCCCGGAGGCCCAGCTTCTCAAAGCCTTCAGGGATCACCATGGCCTTCTACAACCACTCACAGCGGTATTACCGGGCTTCTCACTATTCTGTTGATTTTGTAGAACAGCTGGAAAGGGGCAGGAAGTGGGGGGGGTGTCATGGACACCTGTTTAGTCATTTTAACCAGGAACCAAGCTAAATAAATACATACAACTGTTATGCCTGACTAAATGTATGTTGAATGACTAGGCTACTCTGTTTTCTCCTGGCCCCACCTTTGAAAAAACCATAAGGCATTGAATATACCTTTTAATGCATTTCTTTTTGCTGATGCCATGGTTATTTTAGAATCTTATGGGACTAAATTTTAATTCAGGTTAATTAAAACAAAATATTGTAGTAGTATACATGAGCAAAAGTCTTTTCTTCTGTTGCTCTAAGTTTTACTTCCAAAATAGACCATACATGTGTTATTTCTATAGATGTCTGGAGAATATACTTTAATATAAAACGTTAACAGAATTTAAAATTAATTAGTCTTTGATCTCTGGAAAGTTTTTATTTTGATTGCAGGTGAATTAAATCAGTTAATATCAGCAAAGCTCATTTGTCTTCCTCATAATCCACTTCAGGGTTTTGCAGGCAGAACATTTTTATTTTAGAAAGTGTCGAAATAGAAGGAAAAGATTTAACTAGGTGAAACATCTAGAGACAGCTGCCATTTCAATGATGTTACTAAATCTAACTGGATGAAGATATAATGATATCACCAAAATGACATGTGTCCAGCATACTTCCCATTTTCAGACCTACTGGTCAAGAGTCAAGAGAAATGGTGTCATTTATCTTGATATACAACCTGTATATATATACCTTTTATGGTGAAATTTGCAATATATTTTGATTTATGACCAAGCTTAGAAATAGACAGAAAAAGATAGTAACCCCCCTTCCACGCCCCCAAAAAGGGCAGAAAAGTATTAACTCACATACATTGTGGTTTATCTTTCTGTTCATTCCTGGATTGAGAACTTAGAGGAAAAAATAGTATTTTTGTGCAGATAACTGAATTTCTTTGGAATTTACTTTAAAAAATATAAAATTGATGCTGCCTCCCAGTTGTCAAGGCTTAAACAGTAGTTTGTATTTTCCAGCACACATGTTAAGAATCACTTCAGACTAAGAATAGATTTTGTATAGTTGGGTCTATGATGTAAGAAAGCCTTGACTTCAAAGAATTTCAAAATAGTAAAAGGGGGGCTTGTCACATTCGTACTTGTAAATATCCTGTAGTGTTTTTCAATTTGTCAGCTGACAGGTCAGTTTATATTGCCTGGTGATGTATATCGCCTGGTGTTAACTAACCCTCGCAAGTTATTCTTGTAAGCAGTGTGGTTAGGGAGAATGTCCCCTGGAATGCCTCTGCTCTCAGAAAACACGAAAGTTATCTGAAGGGCAGACGAGGGTTTCGACTTACCTGTTTGTGTGTTTTATTTGTGTGAGAGAAAATGCAGTAGAATAACTTGAGAACTGCTTTGACCAAAAGAGCACAATAGTGACTAACTTTTTCTTTTTTCAGTGCCGTCTCCACGTCCAGAAAATTCTTTCCATGAGAATAATGTGTCAACCAGAGTTTCATCACTACCATCAGAAAGCAGTTCTGGAACTAACCACTCAAAAAGACAACCAACGTTCGATCCATGGTGAGTGCTTTGGTTTGTTTTTACTCTTCTTTCTTCTAATTGGAGATTTGAAATTTCAGAGAAATTCTGGATAAACTTTTTAGCATATTTTTTCTCCTGCTAGGCCTCTCTTTCTCAAGAGAGATTGCCTGTTAAGGAAAATGTAATTTGTCATTATTTGTGATGGTTTCTTTCAAGTTCCAGCACACACGTTAAGAATATCAAATAACAGGAAAAGAAAAAAAAAAAATCTCCTGGGTCAGTAAATGCCTCAAAAGCCTTCCACTTCATTGCGTTCTTCTGACATGGTTGATAGTCTCTCACTGTCCCCTCTTTCGTTGCTGTTGAATTACGTAGCAGACACTTTGCTTAGCACTTTATGTGCCCATGTCTCACTCGGTTCTCACGATCATCCTTTGAAGTAGGGGTGGCTCCCATCCTACAGATGAGGAAACTGCAGCTTAGAAAAGGTTAAGGGGCTTGCTTGGTGCTAGACGGTCCGTAACAGGGAGGAGGGAGCCAGAATCTAGACCTACATGGGTTCTGACTCCACAGCTCGTCTTGCACCTCTGTGCCACCTGACTATTTTCAACGTGAAAAGGTAGAAATAGGGGAACCACCCTTTATGCCACCACAAAAGCATAGTGGCAGCTAGAGGTTAAAATGAAGCGCCAGCTTTGCTTATCCTTTTATCTTCTTGTGTCATGTGTAATAAAAATTTAGGGAGAGAATTATAACATGTCGAGTCCCATTAGCAGATCTGTCTGGGGCGTAAGGACTTTTTAAAAATCATAATGTGGACTTTATATTCTCAGCTGCCCAGAAAGACTGTCTAGAATCTAGATGTGAGGGATATTTGTTTATGTGTACTTCATAGAAATACCATGCTCTCTACTAAGGATGAAATGGTGCATCACTGTAACACACCAAATTTAGAATAAGACCAGTCTGTCAGAGAGCCCATCTCTGGTGTTTGTCGCCAGAAGTCACAGAGGGCCTTAGGTCAGTTTTCCGGACCCTATTGGCAGGATTATGTTGAGGTTTCAGTGTTACTGTGCCCTATGGTGAGCATGACTAATTATTTTTTAAAGCTGTGAATACTTTTTCTTTCATAAGCATACTTTCCATCCATTGCCTTATTTATAAAATGAGAGTTTTAACATTAGTGACTAAGAGGTTAGACTCTGGAAATAGGTTATCTTTATTAATGTCTCCTTCTGGCCATGTGACTTTAACCTCTCTGCGCCTTGGTTTCCTCATCTGCAAAACAGGGCTAGGAAGAACACCTCCCCTGTAGGGTTAATGTTATCATTAAATGGGGTAAAACATCAAAAGCACCCAGAGCAGTGTCTGGCACCTTGTGACTTGTTAATGTCAGCAGTTTTTATTGTTGACGTCCTCTGACTAGAGTATGACTTGTCAGGTGTCTCCCCTCCCCTTACTTTGCTGATAAACTTTGGTGCATTCTTTCTCCATGTGACCGTAGACAAGATCTGTCCATTAACCTGGGAGCACAGGTACAGCGTGTTTTAGTTACCAGCATTGACGGTTTTCCAGTGTGGCTTTAACAAGCCATGAAAACAGTGTATAAATTATGAGAGTACGGAAATACAGAAGGAATTGTTTTTCCTCTTGGTCATTGCATAATGAAGTAATGATGGTTTAAAAGAGCATCAATTACAGACGAACAGAGTCCTGTGAAAATTAGGTAGGTCAGATCAAAACTGAATCCAAATGTATGATAGGTAGTATTAACAGCGTACCGTTTCTGTCATTTTGATAATGTTTGAGTAGAGCTTGTTTAGATCTGGATATGTATAGAAACCTGAAAACAGTTCTAAAAAGAATTAGAGGCACAGTTGGGACGTTGACCTTTAGAAAAGTCTCTATCGAATCATCCATACTCTGATACTGCTGTTAGGAGGCTTGAGAGAGTCCCAGAATTACGAGTGATGAATTGTTATATTCTTTTATTCCCACTGCCCCTCCTGATAATGCTGCTATGATACTTCTTCATGGATCACATCTAACTTAGTCTGAGTCATTCATTAAACTTGTCTTGATTTTTTTTTTCTTGAACAAGATCTCGTTGGTTCACCATATTGTGTATATTTGAGAGAAACGCAGTTTGATAACTTACAAAAACGTGAACGAGCCTTGCTGTGGTAACAGTGCATTGCCGTTTTTAAATTATCACTTACCTAAGGGCAATCTGTTTCTCCTTGATAGTAGTTCTTTATATTTCTTTTGAGAAGAGGATATTTGTACACTATACATTTCTTATAATGAGATCAAAGCTATATGTCATATTTTAAAGTGATAAATAGATATCGTAGTATAATACCCAGAGTGGTTATTCCGGCCATCTCAGCTATATAGAATCCATTTAAGAACTGGGAGATAAGCCAAAATATCTCAGAACAAGAAAAATGCAGTCATGTTCATCATCTATACTAATGGGAAAACACTTGGACCCTATAAGCCTGTTTATTCTTCTTTTATGCACAAGTCTAGCAGTTGGAACTGAGGTTGTCAGGCAAGAAGTCGTTCCAGGTAACAATACAGTGTGCAGAGGCAGAATGACCCTGCACAATAGCTGTGGAGAGAAGAGGAGTATTTTTGCCTTTTCTCAGGCCCTCAGTGGGAAAATCATTTCTGGCCCTTATGGTTTCATAGATAGACTAAATATCCATGTAGAGTGTATACTTATAAAATAGACTGCTCTTACTTTGCTTAAGAAGATAAAGCGTATAAATACATTTAGAAAGAGTGCTGTCAAAATCGGGTTAAAAATTGATGCTTAAACATATTAAATCAAATTAATTAGAAATCCCAGTAGTTAAGTGAAGAATTGCTGTCACTTGCTCAAATCAATCCCAGGCTTTTTCTTCTTGTGAAGTTAGAATATATTGATATCCATTATCAATTGCCACCACAATTCACAAAGTTATTCAATGACTTTGTGTTCTCACACATTAACTGCCCACCCTAGTCATACTGCCTGCCACCTCCCCTCCCCTGGCGAAGTATCAGAGTAATTAATGCCCCTCTCCTCTTCGACTTACCTTCACGCTGTTCCCAGAGCGATTATACTGAAGCCCCGGAAGTCTGACCCTCTGTCAAAGCTGTGGGTCTCCTGACTTGAGTCTGTGAGCAGCTCAAAGCCACATTCCTTTTTTTATTTTTCTCTGTAGTTCCAACACCTAACACAGGGCCTGGCACATACAAAGTACTCTCTAAACGTTGGTTGACTTTGATTCAGTTAGTTTTAATTCCTTCCCTTTTTTAGATGAATCTTTTGAATTCTCTTTCCTTTGACCACTTAAAGAATAGGTGTTGTGTGAGATAGTGCTTGAGTCCCCATGACTCTGCAGGAAGGAGACCGTTAGCCCCACACCGTCATCACCTCCTACCCCCATTTTATCAGCCCTGGATAATGTGCCAGGCGACTAGCTGGCTGGTCCCTCTTAAAGCCCCTGTCCCTGAGATTTATGTCATCACCCACCTGCCCTTCTCTTATGCTGCTCCTCTTGGACTTGTTGGCTGTGCAGTTAGCTTGCTCCGCTCAGCTCAGCACATAACTGTAGAATGGCAGGGTCCAGAATTCAAACTTTGGATAAATTATGGGGCACACTCTTACCCATTAGGTGCAGTACTAGTTGTAAATGTTGAAGTCTCATTCTTCATTCTTTTGTAAGATACTCAGCTTTTCAGATGCCTGCATTCCAGACAGCTTCTCTATATCTCTGTCCCTCTCTGAGTCTCTCTCCCAGGATTTTTGTCCCTTCGGTTTCTCTGTTAATTCTCTATATGTGTATGTTTCAGTGTAGCTTCTCCCTGTTTTTTTTTTCTTTCTTTCTTTCTTTCTCCCACTTACGCTCTTTCTCTTTGTCTCTGACTTCCTTTTGTGTTTTGTGTCACTCCCTTGTGATGCACGCACACTCGCGCTTTCTCCTAACTTTTCATTCTCTAGTTCAAGGGTAATTTATTTCCTTTTTTGTTTTGGCCTCTGGGATCTTTCCCTGCCTGGATCTTGGCCCCATCACTTTTGCTCAGCTTCAGTTTGAAGATGTTTTCCTCATCACCCCCCATTCCCCTGGGCTCTGGTTTATCCAGTGTCTCTGAAAAGACCCCACAGGGGTCTTTGATTCATCTTTCCTATTTTTGCAGTCATAAGGAATCCCAGACACTGGGCTTTGTGTCCTGCTCCTCTCATTACCTTTCCATCCTCTCACTCTCATCTTATTGGATAGACTCTTCTTCCCATCCCATATCCTGCTCCTCCTAGGACCAGTGTCTCAAGCCATCACTTACTCTCACCAGCATTAACATTCTTCTACTGACACCCATTCCTGTCCTGAGATTGCAGTTATGATGAACGTGTCCCCCTTAAAGACTTCCTGGATTGGCAGAAAATACTGTTACTACTGACCCTCAACAGGCCTTTGAGATTTTGTTAGACTTTCATTCTGATTGGTAAAATCTTCTACCTGTTAATCCGAAGACTGTGCTGTGCAGACCCCATTATGGAAGGACATAAGCCATATAATAAGCAAATAATTCTTTAACTTCTAGAAGTTTCAGAACATTAAAGATAGTATTACTGGTTGGACTAGATGCTCTCTGAGGTTCCTTTCAATCCTACGGTCCTGCTTTTGCGATAACAGTGAACTACGCTGTTCTGCTGTGCTCCCTAGAACTCGCACGTGACTGAGTGCTGCGGCCTGGAATTGAGTTTTGGGCCATCTGTCTTAGGCCTCATGCAAGATGGTTTCATTTCCAGAATCTCTAAAGTGCTTGTCATTAGAATCTTCAACTGAATTCCCAGGGTCGTCTAGGCCCAGCCCATCGTTGGGATGGCAGTGCTACAACGCTGAACTTAAAGTCTTTGACTTTTCACTGTTCCATTCTCACCCATTCCATCATGTCTGAAATCTTCTAGCTTTCAAAATTGTAAATGTATCATTCAGAGTTCCGACAATAGATATTTTATTGGTTGTGTTGTATTACAAAACTTTCGCTTCAGAACTTGGGACTCTCTCAATGATGTTTAAACTTGCAGGTCCTAAAGAAGATAAAAATAAATAAAATAAAATTGCAGATCCTAATGAGTTTCAGGAACACTTGGGCCTGCGGTGCATGTTTTCACTTCCTTGGTTCCCATTAACTTTAGGCTAAACACTTTAAAGGAAATGATCACTGGTCCTTCAAACGGGCATGATTTATTTACTTTCTGTTTCTTCTCAATCTCTTTCAATCTCTTCCATGGTTGTCTTTGATCTTCAGTTCTTGGTTTTTCAAATAAATTTTCTGTAGATTGTAAAACCTTTTTTATTATATCTGCAGTGCATATTTGTTGTTGAAATTAAAAAGGATTATAAGTCACCAATAATCCTACTACCCAGAGATGAAAGCTTTTAAGATTTTATTTTTTCATGACTTTTTAAAAATGTGTAAATATGAACATATATATATAAATGAATGTTTTTTTAGATACAGTTAAGCTTATATTATGCAGAAAGTTTTGAATCCTGCTGTTTTCACTTAGTATTGTAGTTTTAATATTTCTTCATATTAGTGAAGATTCCTTGAAGATGTGATTTATTTTTAATAGCTTCCTAGTGCTTTCTATCAAGCATATCTGTAATAGTTTATAGAAATATTTTCTGCCTTCACACAGATTTAATCAAGTAAAGGATGCTGCTTTGCTCGTATTTTCTTGGATGTTCTAGTAACTTTATCACTGTTAGGCGTTCTAAAACCATAATATGAACAAACTATCACCCTTGATGTTCCTACTCTTGATTTTAGGGAGTAGCTAGTAGAAGGAATCAGTCATTTAAGAAAATGGTTTTCCACGATCATATAGATATTCGAGTTTAAAATAGAGCCCATGGAATATGCCTTTTTGAAGAATAATACCAGTTCAATTGCTTTATAAAGACTAAATTAAATTAAGTAATATAGGGCTGCTGTTAACAAACAAGTAGCCAACTTGTTCGGGCCAAGGTGTCTTGTTTGCTGTCCTTTTT
>NW_006435837.1:4402823-4411658 GCF_000325575.1 Pteropus alecto | reverse complement strand
TCTTTTAATATCTCCTATTTGTATTAAAATACTTGGTGGTGTCCATGGTATGAAGCTTAACGTCAATATTTTCAGTTAGAGGCTTTTTTCCAGAAAAGGGGGGGGGTTACAGAAAAGGCATCTTTAGACCATGTGCTTTTCAAACTCTCTAGTTCTGAGCTTTTTAACAGCTTGAAAATGGTCCTGCAGCACAGTTACAGATCATTTGTAATAATGCTCAAATTGCTAATTCGAGTAGGTCTGTACCAAATCTAATCATTAACCGTGGTAGATTAGATTCACTTCCTCCTGTGGTTTTTAGAGGCTCTTTACCTGTGGCATCTTTAGACCATGTGCTTTTCAAACTCTCTAGTTCTGAGCTTTTTAACAGCTTGAAAATGGTCCTGCAGCACAGTTACAGATCATTTGTAATAATGCTCAAATTGCTAATTCGAGTAGGTCTGTACCAAATCTAATCATTAACCGTGGTAGATTAGATTCACTTCCTCCTGTGGTTTTTAGAGGCTCTTTACCTGTGCACTTGATTCTTCATGGCTATTTGAACCTGGTGTCATGCATTTTTAGTCTTTATTGTATTTGTCATAATGGCAGGAGAATGGTTGAAAGATCAATATGATAAAAACGTCTTTCTATTTAGGAAAAGTCCCGAAAACATTAGTCATTCCGAACAGCTCAAGGAAAAGGAAAAACAAGGTTTTTTCAGGTCAATGAAAAAGAAAAAGAAGAAATCTCAAACAGTAAGTAGATAGTCAATTTCTATATACAGTGGCATATGAGTCTGCTTTAATCTGTGGGAGCTTTACATTTTGTACATGGCAATCAAAGTGAATTATTTTCTAATTGAGCCTTGACATGCATACACTGTTTATGTTTTCTTCTCAAATTCTATACAACTATCCTCCTCTTAAAGAGCCTTTTCTAGATTCAACAGAATCTCCAGGAATAGAAGAAATTGAATTTGGATGAGAGAGGACATGTTAAGCCTCTCTCAGTTAACATCTTTTCCTTGTGGATTTGTATTTATGTTAAAACTATGAAGCTGTAGCATTTATTTCTCTCTAGGGGTTAAAGATATGTGACGACATAGGAAATGGTTTTGGTTTATTTTTAAATCTTGAAAGTCATAACTAACCATCATTCATTATTCTCCGCTGTCTGATTATCCAATCTCCACATTCACAAGTGCACTTCTGGATTGCAGAGTCACAGAGAAGAGAGAGTATCTGACATTTCAGGGCTTGTTTTAGTAGGAAGACATGTTTATCCTGTGACTGAACTGGGAAGTGGAACGAGTCTTAGCCCCTAGGAGCCCTCCGCCTAAACCCAGGGCTGGCTCCATGAAACCACCCGTGCACGTCACATCACTGACCCGCCCAAGCACTGATTCTGCTGTTCAGTGACAGGAGAAAACCTGGAGAAGCCAGGCCTCCAGGCCAGCAGGAGCTTCTTCACCCACATGAGGCATGCTTCTCCCTTTGTTTTATGGAGCCTTCCAGACTAGACAGTGTTGAGTCAGCCATTAAATGATTTTGTTTCTAGTTTAACTTCATATACGATTGACTCTCATTTATCTAAAAAGGAAAAAGGATTCTAGGATTACGACTCAATGGTAAGTAAAGATGAGATGATAGTAGCAAAGAATATAACACCCGAAGTAAGGCTTTTTATCTCGCAGATGTTCTAGATATGCTGACAAAGACCTTTCTAGATTACCTTTCGAGGTTATTCTTTCACTTACTCGTTGTTAAATTTCTATATTTCATTAAATATGAGCTCATTACAGAAGAGTTGAGGGGAAAAATGATCATTTCTAATCTTATCGCACACACAGCTGGTATTAGGATTGTGGTATATTTCTCCCTGACTTTTTAGCCTATGCATATTTGTGAGGGAAAGATGATCTTTTGAAGTTTGTTTTAAATAATACTATAGTCATACATACATACACACAACATGTATGTTACTACAACATTTTATTATCTTCATTTTAATGGCTGCACGATATTCCTGATATGTTTATTTTTTAAAACCTGCCTATATCTCTAACTGAGACTCACTGAAGGCAGAATTTCAAATCAAAATGCCACTCAAATATTACTACATTTGTTACTTAGACTGGATGACCAAATAAATAGAAAAATCTCTAAATATTTAAAGTGCTAATTTTATCATTGTCTATAGAACACTTATCTCTCATGGACATTGAACTTAGAGTACCACCTCTTGACCACTGCTATTTTTATTTTGAGGTTTTTGTTCTTAACTTCAGGTTTATGGCTGTTGTGGGGTGCTTAAGGGGAAGAAAGTAGCAGGAACCAAGGAATTGAAGGTGTTTTGTGTATAGATTTGGCTTTTGATGTCTGTCTTAGACCGACATTAAACTTAAGGCCCCCGGCTCATCATGGCCTGAGTCAAATATATACATGTCAACTGACTCTGTTATTCAGGATCTGGTTTTAATTTTAGATGTTTAAATAGTATAGGTTAGGTAAATAGAAAAATTATTGTTCTCTAACATCCTCTCCACTTGAACTAACTTTTTTAAGGTTTTCACATGTTTCATTTTTGATATGTAAAGTAACTGTAAAATATCTCTGTACAGGCCACATGCCTTAAGCCTTCCAAACCAAAAGTTTTTTGTGTCCCTGGATTTTTTAGTTAAAAGAAAAAATATATATTTTTAAAGGACTTTGGTAACTAGAGTAAGACTTTCAAAGAGCATTCAGTATATTCTGCCAGACCTCAGGCTCCTAAGCCTGGCATTTTGTTAACTCTGCCTCCTTGGAATGAGCATTGAAACAGAATTAAAGTTAGTCTTTTTCACTTTCTAGAACTCAGCAAAAGGAAACTGGGTAACCAAGCTTTGAAAGATTTAAAACTCTGTGGCCTTTGCTTAAGATTGAAAAATAAAAAGGGAAATCCGATACCCAGTGTACATAGAGAAACGGGACATTTAAAAGCCTCAGTGGGTCTTAAATCTAGTTTAACCCTTTTATTTCGCTAATATAGGAACTCTACAGGCAAGTTGTGATCTGCCCGAAGTCGCACATTCGGTTGGGAAAAATAGAGGTGGGTTCTTCTTAATAGCTGGCCCAGGCTCAGTCGCCCACCTCTGTGGAGAGCTTCCGGCCACTTATTCCTGGGGGCTCTCTTGTGGCCTCCTTAGTGATGCGAGTTAAACTCCTCCCTGGAAACCTGTCATGGGAACAGGAAACTGCAGGCTATTTTACTCAAATGTCTTCATATACATACCCATAGGAGATGATCTGAATGCCTTCTTGTACATTCTGACAGTTGAGATATCCACAACACGGAAAAGTGGTGCCAAAAAATGATTATGTGTTGTAAAGGTGCCTGCTTTGACTCAAGCAAATCTGGAAGCCGCCTTGGGAAATCTGGCTGCAGTTCTGTATCCAGGGTTACATAAGCCCTCAGAGCATATGGTGACTCTGCCAACTTGGTAATCATACCCAAGTTAGTTAGTATCTACCTCAGCTGGTAATCATGCTTCAATTTAAAGAACGAACTTTCCGTTTCCTCACTTTGAAACCCCATATTCTGAATTGCGCTTGATATTGTCCATGGGATGAATGTTTCTAATAGTGTCGAAGGGGCTTCTTCCTTGACAGTAGAATCCTGCAACAGTGATGTTTCTCCTCCAAGTGACATGTTCTGGTTTATGAATTAACCATGTTCAAAAGTTTTTTTTTTTTCCTAATAGGCAGATTACATGGTAGATTAATTATTTGGTTGCTGAAGTCCTCTCTAGCCATTTGGAAAAGATTGAAGTTCATGAATAGCTCTTTAAATACAATTCATTATAATAATTCTATTTCTGATAATAAATTCTTAAGTGTTTTGTAAGCTTAATGTGAATGATGCGAGTAGGTCCCTAGGCATTCCTATGACAGGTGTTGATCAGGACCACGTGTTCTTTATATTCATAGAAGTTGTTGCATGTCTTGAATTAACAGTGTTGACTTCTTCATGTCCAGGTGAGAAATGACACAGAACCCCCTCCAGATGCACACACAGCACAGAGATTCTTTCAGTGACTGTTACTATTTAACAATTTGAGGATTTCCAAGGGCTAGACATTTCTATAAGAACACCTTTTTTTTTCCTTTTTTTTTTTTTGCAATTTATTTGTATCTTATATTGCAGACAGATTCCACCAACGGGGAGAATCCAAGCATCAAGAAATCCCTCTTTCCTCTTTTTAATTCAAAGAATCATTTAAAGCATAGTTCTTCTTTGAAAAAGCTTCCTGTAGTCACTCCACCCATGGTACCCATTTTTACGTATGGTAGCCCTGAAAACTGCTCCAGTAAACTTGTTTTACTGATGACAACAGCATGTCTTTTATTTTCATGGGGTCATATTCTCTTTGTGCTAGTTAAGTACCTGAGCCAGTTCCATAAATTCACTGAGATATAAATTCTTTGCCATTCTGGATTTTCTGAATCAGTCAAGGAAAGTGAAGCATAAAAGGCTATTAAGCAAACAAACTAGTGAAAGGCTAGTTTGGGTTGTCTGATTAGCCAATTGTCGGCAGACAGCATTCATAAAATCTCTTATTACCTGTAAAGAATTTGATTAACATTTACAATTCACAAACGTGTTCGTTCGGCTCACAAAGTTTGTTAACACTTGGTTGGCAGTTTGTTTCTTGAAACCAAGTTGCACTGACCAAATTGAGTGAGCTAGCAGGCTCCATGAAAAAACACAGCTTCTATTGGTGATTTGCTTTTTTTCTTGCCTAGCTCTAGCTTTCACTGGTTGGTCACTGGGTTTAAAGCCAGGGCTTTTGCTTGGCATTTGCCATTTACTCTCCTGTGTTCACCAAAATCGGTGAACGGACCAATTGCATTCGTCTGGAATTTGTTGCACAAATTTCCAGCATTTTCATCGTATATAATGCTAGACCCAGATTATTTACTGGGCCGTGTCTTGGGAGTATGATTCAAACTATACTTCTCTACTTTGCTATCCTCAGAAACTTGCTAGACTTCTTTCTATAACCCTCCTCCCCCCTCCCTTTCCAAACACAGTGTTTGGATCATTTTCCCAGCGGGAACAAATTTTTGTTTTATTGAACTGGTTCATAACCTAACTGCAATGTGGAATGAGGATACGACAGCAATTCCTGGTACAGCCCAATTTAACAGCTCTCTCTTACAGCGACTAAAACTAACAGCATGGGAATGCTTTAAGGATTGAGGTTTTAACAAAGCTGCATGACATCTGCCAATTTTTCCTAATGCAGGGAAAATTATTAAGAGGGCAGCAGAATTTAACTAGCATCACTTGCATTGTGAACATTGGGAGAGTTTGGGTTTCCTTTTTCTTTTTTTTTCCTTGTTTGTTTTTTGTTTTGTTTCGGTTTTTGGGGGGTGGTTCTGTTGGTTTGTTTTGGTTGAGTTTGGGTTTGGTTTGATTTGCTTTGGTTCTCCTCTTGGGTGCAGTTGCCTATCCTAATTAGACTTATTGGTGTGCTGACTGAAGCCTTGTCCATATTCTGCTCTAGGTGCCCAATTCCGAAGGCCCCGATCTTCTGACACTGCAGAAAGCCATTCACTCTGCTAGTACCCCGAGCAGCAGACCAAAGGAGTGGCGTCCTGAGAAGATCTCTGATCTACAGCCCCAAGTGAGTGGTACCCGTGTCGCTCCTGTACTCTGACTGCAGTGGTCATCCCTCCTGAGGGCACAGGGTTGACAAATTTAGCCTCTCAGTGATACAACAAGGCTGAGAGTCTCCCCAGAATATACCCTCACTAATAGCCAGATGCATCTTGGGAGTCCAGATCTTGCTTCGGTGACTCTTGTCCTACTGGGGAAAAAAATGAACTTCCCTTAGCTTTCACCTAGCTGCAGTGGGGTGTGGGATGGGATTAGGGGTTACTAAGACATGGCCCAGCTTACAAATACTCTACAGCCTAGGACAGACGGAAAATCCATAAATAACCATAATTTGTGATTAAAAAACAAAGTGGAGCAGGGCATAAAATGTAGGGGAATATGAGAGGAGATAGTGGGAAGATTAAGGTTTCATTAAAGGTAGTAGCGTATGAATTGGGCCTAGAAAGGCAGATATGATCAACTTTCTTGAAAGAATACTTAAACTTCTGAAATCCATACTATTTTTGATAGAAAACTGGCAAATAATTGCATTAGGACTGCACATTAGACAGTATGTATAATTGTATTTCTCTACTATGATAGAGGAATAAGCAGAAACAAATCCATACATTTTTCATGTAACTGAGGTTTTATCTCTTTTAAACAACTATTTTGATTGGAAAATTTTTAATATTGTATCTTTTCAGTATCCTGTAATGAGCATAGTAACACAATCTAACTTGATTTTTGATTGTATTCAATATTTTATAAATCCGTCATTCCTCTGTACTGTAGTTTCTGACAACCCTCATGAGCTTTTGAGGCTGTAGAGTTGGTGGCGCCTATAAATGACTACAAATTTCTGTAATTTGGAGAAAGAGGGTCGATTTTTTTAGGTTTGGTGTTTACTCTCTAATTGTAAGCTGTTACTTAGAGCTGCTGACAGGAGTTCCCCAAATTTTGATTGTATTTGCCCAGCCATTTGTATTTTATGCTTCCAGTATAACATAGGCTGGGGGTGGGGGTGAAGGGTGTGTAGAGAACCAGCTATCCAAGTTATTGGATATGTATCTGAACTAAGAGCTCAAGGCTCTGAGCAAGGGCCTGATGTTCTATTCCCAACCTAAAAAATAAATAAATAAATAGGTGAAGACCTTTAGAACCTTCTTTGTATAACCACTTCTTTTGCCAAAAAGCTCTTTTTGGGTAACCTTATATCTCCAGCTGAACCCATATTATTGTATAGTTGACCCTTGAACAATATGGGGGTTAAGGACACTGACCCCGGGCACAGTCAAAAATCTGCTTTTAACATTTGACTTCCTCAAACTTAAGTTGTCCCTCAGTATCTGCAGACAATTGGTTCCAAATTCCCATGCACAGCAAAATCCGCAGATGCCCAAATCCACAATATAAAAATGGTGTGTGCAGATCCATGCATATGGTCAGCCCTCTGCATCCACAGACTCCCAACCACAGATCAAAAATTGTACAGGTATTTACTGAAAAAATTCCACATTATGAGTGAACCCACACAGTTTAAAACCTGTGTTGTTCAAGAGTCAGCTGTAAGTGCTCAATAGTTATATGTGGTCAGGGCTATAAAAAATCACCAGGAAATCTCATCGCATTATCATACCAATTTTATTTTAAAAAAACATACACTTTTGAGCATTTGTGGCATGCAGTATACTATGCCACCTCCTGTGGGGACCACAAAGCTTTCTTGGACAGAATTTGGAATGGCCATAGAAGATGCTTTTCCAGGAATAATTTCTACCTGAATCAATTCTGAAGCAATTTCTCTTGGATTTCAGAGTTCTATTCCTTCAAATCTTGTAGTGTTCCTTGAGATCATTGTTTTATTAGAACTTTGCTGAGCCCTTAAAAGCATCGTCCTTGAAGATTGGCAGCCAGAGGTGTCCCAAGGCTAAGGCCTCATTGCAGCCAGAGTCCTCAGGGAGGGCTATGAATTTCAGGGTGCTTTCTCGTGCCTCTTCTGATGGCGGCCCTCATTACACCAGACGTAGAAGAGAGGAGAGTGAGCCATTTGTCACCAGTGAAGAGCCTTCTGGCCAGCCAGCTTCCAGGGCCCTCTCTTCTGCCTTGACGTGCAGTCCCCCTCCACAGTACCACACCCCGTGAGTCCCAGCCCCGGCCACACAGCAGACAGGGCAGCTGGGAGTCCATGTTAGGAATCGAAGGTTTCCTATGAGTGAATTGTGTTTTAGAATCTGCGGGGCTTTTGCTTGTTTCTCTGTGCTTTGCATTTTTAAAGCCCAAATCTTACCCTCCCCCTACAAAAGAATAAATAAAACAAAACCAAAAAAGTAAAAGGGCAGAAAGGGAACATTTGGATTTTGCAATGTCAAGGGAAAGGGAAAATCAGGGAGGTGAGAACAGAAGGAGATATATAAATTTTAGCTGAGTGCATTGCTACCTGATTGAAACATGATATTTTTTCGGTTTCTCTCTCAGCTAAGTAATGGTCATATGGCTCAGTTCTGGCCACTGAAATACAAGTGGCAGCTTTCTGTGGTGCTGTTGGGAAGTCTTCTCAAAAGGGAGAGTCATATCCCTTCTTTTGCTTCTTTCTGCTGGTTGAGGCATGAGATTCCCCCGTCTTTGAAAAAGAACAAAAAGATAGATAAGGCTGGACTGGGCCCTCCTCCCCCGCGGGGCCCACCCTCCGCGGCTACATGCAGTCATCTCAGACGCGTGCTGTACTTTCTCCCAACTCTCCGGTACACGCTAAATGAGATCCTACATGCGTTCTTGTCTTGTCTTTCAGAGCCAGCCGTTAAAATCACTGCGAAAGCTGTTGCATCTCTCTTCAACCTCCAATCACCCAGCTTCCTCAGACCCCCGCTTCCAGCCATTAACATCTCAACAAGCCAAAAATTCCTTCTCAGAAATTCGGATTCATCCCCTGAGCCAGGCCTCTGGCGGGAGCAGCAACATCCGGCAGGAGCCCACACCAAAGGGCAGGCCAACCCTCCAGCTGTCAGGTCAGATGGACCCTGGTTGGCACGTGTCCTCTGTGACCCGGAGTGCCACAGAGGGGCCTTCCTATTCTGAACAGCTGGGTGCGAAGAGTGGGCCAAATGGGCACCCTTATAACAGAACAAATCGGTCTCGAATGCCAAATCTGAATGATTTAAAAGAGACAGCTTTGTAAAGTGTGCTTGGGGCGGGAGTAGGGGGGACAAGCCAGTT
>NW_006435837.1:4389233-4402637 GCF_000325575.1 Pteropus alecto | reverse complement strand
AGGCTGGGCCAGGGCAGTAAGCCAGTATTTTCAGCTTTATGAAGGTGTGTGCAATATTGTGTGTGTGGAGCCGTCCGGCTCCTCACGGCCACAATGCTAGTCAGGGATCTTAGAGCTTCAGGAGTTTCTTAGGGATCGCCAGTCTCCATGGCTCTTGTGTGAGAATGGATGGGGTGTGCCAGTGAGGAAGAAGACATTCTTGCCAGTTTCTCCCCCTTACATTCCAGCTTAGGGCAATCCTTGTTGAACTTGAGAAAGCCAGGACGTGCGCTGGCACTGCAAGGGATGGAAAAATCCGTGTTGACCGATGCCCTAAACACAGGGTTTTTTCTGCCTAGACTAAATGTGGGGTTTATTGTAATCCAGGAGTATCCCTCTGAAGGGTTAGCAGATGAACTAACTGTATGTCTTAAATTGTTTTCTAAACTTCCATATTTGATAGGATTTGTAACATTTATTTATAATTAATTAATATTGTACTGTTATAATCATACCTTTTATGTTAAATGTAAAGTTATTTTGAGCTGTTTGGAACATTGTGAAGCAGTGGGACAGCTACAGTAGTTTCTATAAAAACTAAACAGTAACATTTATATATTGCATCAGGAGTATTTTATTCTATATATAAATATATATATATGGTAAATATCTGTCTGTTTTATAAATATAATCATTTAAAGAAAGTATCATTATGACACTATCTGCCATATTTTTATACATTTGTAATATGAAGTGAGTCTTAAACTTCTAATCAAGGGAGTTGAATTGTGGGTATATGTGACTGTAACAGTAGGAACCTTGCTCAACTTTTAGGCCCCAGCAGTAGCCTCTAGACGTGCTCCTTGGTAGCAGATGAGATGCAGCATCTCCTTCCAAACCCACATGGGGAGAAAGTGGGCTAGGCCAGTGAGAACTCCAGTGGGCCTCACCTCCGTGCTCACACCGTTGGCTCCTCATCATGTCCAGGGACATTCCTTGCACCTGAGGGAGAACGGGTCTGGAGTTACTCATGGGTCTTTGTCGAGAAGATGTGCTCTTCTACTTAGCATTGGTGTAGAGCGTCGACCAAAGATTTGCCAGTGAACATTCCTAGTTGCAAGGTTGTAAGAGGCACCTGTCTGCAGATCTTGCAGACCAGCTCTATGCTCCTGAGTCCTGTGCACTGTACCGGAGACTCTTGGTCAGGGTAGGGGTGGGGGTGGGTACATGTGTGGCATTTCTATTTCTAAATGTTCTTTTTCATATTGCTCTTTCCAATATATTTAAAAGGCTCCTGAAGCAATTTTAGATGTAGAGAAAATTGCTATACCCATTTTTTCTTCCTGGGATTGTCCATATTGCGCGTGCGTGCTTGCACACACGTGCGCGCGCGCGCACACACACACACACACACACACGGAGTCAGAATAGGACTTATCGTTCCCTCATTTGATCTCCTTCAACTCTCAAGTGTCACCAAGGCCTTTGGCCAACAAAGGTTTTAGCCCTATGTCTCTGGGCCATCCTTGACAGAAATCACTCAACACCATCATCCATCAAGAGTGTTAGATTTTTGGAAGTAGTCTCTTAGCAATAATATTTTTAAAAGTCCCCTCCCACCCTCCAAAGAGGAAATGTCCTAGTATTTATTACTTGTCCCAGGATTCTGAGAGTGTCAGCCCCTGAATCAAGTCAGCTGTCATTGAAATGTGCTGAGTTACTGTTCCCCCTCCCTCATGCTTTTGAGAATCCTAGCTCTCATGATTATGAAGATTATAAAGAAGAACTCTTAGTTTCTTTGAATCTTAAATTGTGTGCATATTGCATTTTTATATAACTACTATAATGATGTGTGTTGATTATATATAGAGGTCATTTTAAGGTGCTTTTTATTTAATTTTAATAAGTGTAATAGGCACTAAAATGAAATTCAACTGGGTACTATCATTGAAACAATTTGATTCAAACCAATAGTTTGCATGCTCTTCGGTTCTTTTTATATCTTGTTTCTTTCACCAGTTTAGTACTGTTCAAGTAGCTCTGAATTCTGGCTTTTCCCAGGCAGCTGCTCAGTTATATAAGTGACGTGGACCCTTAGCAGTTTTTGCCTGGATACTAATGACTCTAAAAGAGTGTGTAACTCTTCTTTTTCATACTAGATCTGTACCTTGTAGTCCCCCTTGCAAACCAGAAACTACATTTTTTCCTCTGGAAAGACTTCTCACTGTGCTGTGCGCTTAGGAACTGCGCAGTCACATTGCCATGCTGTGGCATTTGAGGCTCGTCGTCACCTAGGGGCTGGTTTCCCATGTTTTCATCCTTGCTAACACTGGGATCTCAGATGTTTGCAGAACATTTCTATTCCTGATGGTTCTTCAAAGAAGGGCTAGAGTAATTGCCTTCTACCTAGAGCAAAGTAAACCTAACTGATGAAGAGTCAATACATACTTTTCGTACATTCCCAGATTTGAGCCAGAAAATATCTACAGTGTTTTCAGCTAGTGTTTTTGAGGTAGCTCTTTTATCCTCTCCTCGGCTTTTGTCCATTCTGACTTTTCGTTGAGCTGTTAGTGAACTACAATCCGCATTTCTAGCATGTATAATTCTCCTCCTGCTCGCACAGGGAATGGTGAAGTTTCCTCTCAAATCTAACAGGCCTTCTCTTAGCTTTTAACTGTTGTTTTCTTCTGGTCGATGAATTATCGACCTCACAAAGATTGCCATCCATGATAAGGGCTTGATTTAAAGTCACAAAGGCTTGCATTTTCTTTAGGAAGGGGATTTTTTATGACATCCCATGTTCTATTATCTGCCCTAACTTCCTAAAGGATAGAAAGGTCAAATGAAGGCTTATGAATTACTTTGTTTTATGGAAGTATCACTGATCTTTTGAAAAGAAACTCTGCTTCACTGTTTTTCTACTTTTGGTTTACTGCCATCCTTGTTTTTCTTCTCAGAAGTTCTAAATGAACTTTAACTGAACCTTGTTTGGCCTCAGTCTGAGGTTTAGCCTCTCTCCAGAGCCCCGGACCAAAAGTGCTCTGTGCTGAGGGGCTCAAGTGAGCTCTCTACAGCAGTGGTTCTCAACCAAGGCCAGCTTTGCCTCCTGACGACATCTGGCTTATGTCAAGAGACATATTTGGTTGTCACAACTGGGTATGGTGTTGTGCTACTGGCATGTAGTAGGTGGAGGCCAGGCAGGGATGCTGCTGCACATCCTACATGCACAGGACACCTTACAAAGAATGATCTAGCCCCAAACATCAATAGTGCTGAAGTTGAGAACCCTGCTCTGCCGTATTCCAAGCCCACCAGTCTGCAGAGCCAGGCTCGGGCCTTGTCTCTCCAGGCTACAAAACTGCAAGTATGAATTCTTCAGATCCCATTCTCTTAAACAATCTTCTAACCACTGTTCTCGAATCCCTGGAATCCTATTGCTCGTTTCCATTGTCTTGGGCCTGCTAAAAGGTGCATCCTTTGGGAGGAGACCAGAGTTACTTCATAAGTGTATGAGAACTTAAATTCTAGGTCAGCATCCTTAGAAAAGCTTTCATAGTGCCACGAGGCTTATATTTAGAAGCAAGCAGCAGCCTGGCAGATTGGCATGATTTTTACCAACTGCTCAAAGGCATCCATGGCTTTTAGCTGTGTCTCCCAAAAGAAAATGTCTTTGTTTTTTAAGCCATTTAATGGCTCTTTACAAATATTGGCATATGACGGACCAATTAGAAGCAAAAAAAAAAAAAAAAAAAAAAAAAAAACAAAAAAAAAAAAAAAAAAAAAAAAATCTTATTGGTGGTTGTGATGTGGCTGTTATAGGAGTATTTGTGCTGTATGCTTTGGTTAAATCTGTTTTAAAACATGCTTTAAGACTCACCATATGCAGTCGTACTTTCATTCTAAGCCTACGCTGCTGTGTTTCTAGTCACGTCATGTATTATAGAATATGTCGTGGTTGTAGAGTTAGCCAGTTTAGCATGTTCCTAATCTGAAAATTAGTGGACTTTGTTAGGAAATGCTATCCCATTTTTCCCTTCCCAGCACCTCTTAGTTAATGTCATAGAATCCTCACTTCTTAAACTAGGTTTTAGAGTAAATAAGGAAAAAAGCCATTTATTTTCTTCTAGTTATGTGTTGAGAATGACTCATAAGTGTACCACTTTTTTTTGCAAGGCCAGAGGATTACTTTTCAAGTGCGTAGAAGGCACTGTTTATTTCTGTTCACCTAGGTCCCGGCGGTGACCCAACTCTCTCAGCAAGGGCAATCACTCATCGAGACATTCCTAGAGCTCATCTAGGACTCAGAAATCTGCATCTTCTCTCCTGGTCAGAATATTTTTTCTGGAGAGCACTGCTTTTATATCTAGAAGTTCGTTACTTCCTGCATTATAGTGGGATATTGAGCTCCGTGTGAGCACTGAGATCCACAGACTCATACTTTGTGAACTGGGAATGTGGTATGATACACTGAACCGAGTCGGAAATACTGAAATATTTCCTTACCTCCTTCAGTTCATCACTAATAAAGTGTGTAGGCTGAGAAAACTTCTCTACGGTTAAAAACAAATGGTTTCTTTAAAGGGGGCAGCAGAAAAGACAGTACAAATATAAGTGTCCTGTCGCTAATCCCCAGAGCCAGACTCTCACAAGAAGGTTCTCTCAGAGACTTAAAGGGCCAACTTACAAAACAAAATCTTGTAAGTAGTTCTGATTTCTTCCCTTAGCATCTTGACCAGCTGAGATATAGACTATCTTGAGGTCTGATTCAGCTGGGTGAAAAATCCTGTCTTAGAAACCATAAGTAAATGCTAGAAAATGAAGCCGTGACAGGGCGAGTCCCTTGTCTGTCTGTATACACACAACGTGGTGACAGTAAGGTGGCTGGGAAACTCTGGGCCTGCTGCCCTATTCTATTCTATTCTATTCTATTCTATTCTATTCTATTCTATTCTATTCTATTCTATTCCTTCTTTTTTAATTGAATGTACTATAAAAGATTATAGACTTTTGTGCCAAGTCAGTTACTACGTGAATATTCATTTCCCATAGTGCTTTGTTAATTCATGGGCGTTAGGCCAGGCCCTGACTCCACCTTTTTCCACTCCAGGCACTGACCACCACCTTTCTGTGTATTTCCTATAGGCTATTAAATATGATCACAACCTGCCTTGTATTTTCATTCATTAACTGTTTACTCCCAAATTTGAGGGAGGTTTGTCTTTTCGTTTTGCCAGAAAAAATTTGTAGTGGTTGCACGTTGGATTTCTAGGGCCAGAGAGCTGCGTCAGTGAAACTGGTTTCACTTGTAAGGCCCTTCATTCACCTACAAGGTTGGGCTCTCTGAACCCCATTTGATCCTTGGGTCGCATTTTGCTCCTCCTTTGGAATCTTGAAAAATCAGTCTCCGTGTTGTATGCAGATTAGAAGTTGCCTTGTTCGCTACTCTTCCAGCGCAGAGTATCAGGGAGAAAGAGGCCTTATCTGTTCCTCCATCCCCTCCGTTTTGACAGACTGCTAAGAATTCCTCAGGACTTCCTTTGGTTTGGGATTGTGTTTTCCCAAAAGCCTGATCTGATTCATTTTGGACGTAGACAGGCTTGTCCTAGTGCTCTGCTTCAGGGTTAATCAGACAAAACCCAGGAATAGAAAAGGTAGATGCCTTGACTTTGTCCCTGGTGGTGGGGTGGGGGGATTAAAGTGTTTATCGCCAGAGTTGTCAAAAGCTCCAATTACAAAGCATTCAAAGGTTCCAAAAAAAAAAAAAAATGATGCTTTTCCTCTTAGAGAACTTTTAAGTTCTCCACAATGGCTTAGATTTTCTAAAATGGAAAGCAAAGCTTGTACGAAATCCGTTTTCACTAGAGATACATGATTGATCACATATACAGTCCTCTCTCAGTCTATTTCCCTCTCCTTGTTTGGTCACTGATGGAGTCAGGCTGGAGGGGTAATGCTGTGATTTCAGGAAGTCAATTCTCACTGTAAACTCGGATTGATTAACAGAAACAAACCAAACAAAATAGTGGTCCCTAATTCCTATCTCCAAGAATTGCTTTGTGCCATTTTGAATTCAGGTAGTTATTCTGTATATACTTAGAAGACTATTTCGAGCTTCTTCAATCTCTAGGAAGTTTGAAGGGGGTATCTGGGAAGACACAGGGCTGGGTGACTTTGAGAACCCTGCTCATGCATGAAAACAAAAATAGAGATAAGCCAGAATGATGTAACATCTAAATTTTGTGGTAGATTACGAATCAGTGGTAATTCTTAATTGCGCAGACTTTATAATCTATACTACAAAGTGTAATTCCATACTTTTTACTGTGGCAAGGGTGTGCTGTGGTGTTAACCTTTCTCATTTTTGAATCCAAACTGAATTTAAAGTGTTGAATATTTAAATTCCTCACAAGCTAATTATGAACCATTTGTAAAGTGTTTCTATAACTTTGTAACATGTGTTGGTACATCTTATCAAGTTTTTTCTGGCATGTATTCTTCCATTCTGAACTTCTGTAAGATTTCTATTGTTGCTGTAAATATTATACAAATATCTATTCCGTTGTAACCTTAATTATCAGCATGAAATGGTTAATTTTTACTGAGCACAATGTATTTTTGAATGGATCTTCCCAAATGTCTTTAATAAAATGCAGATTTTGCACTGACTGAAGTGATTGCCAGGCCATCCCAACATTGAGCACTGTTGTCCCTCCAGTTCGGACTGTGAGCAGCTCTGCAGCTCTGCAGCTAGTTTCTTTGTAAAGAACTCATTTGAATTCGAATGAGGGATAATGGACCGTTGAAATTGGAATCAGTTTAAGGGACCGAAATTAATGTAAAGCAGGGCAAATCCTGTTATTTAATGATGTTGATAATTTTTTTTGTATTTATAAAGCTTTTTTTCCCCTTCTGGCATTTTGAAAACTTTGGTTTCTTTTACACTTGAGTGTTGTCTCCTTTGCATGTTGCTAGATGCTCACTTGTTGGTTTGGGGAGGATGGGCAGAGACGCTAGCTTCCTGTTCAGTGCTGTGGGGAAGGCAAAGACGGACAGCTTAATAAGGATTTCTTTGTGTTTTAGAGCCGGGGGGTTGGCAAACTTGTTCTACAAAGGGCCAGATAGTAAATATTTGAGGCTCTGTGGACCATTAGGGAGGGTCTCTCTGACTTAACAACTCTGCCAGCATGCAACTCTGCCATTTGTAGTGCAAATGCAGCATAGATCACGTGTGAATGAATGGGCGTAGTATCTGTGTTCCAGTAAAACTTCATTTACAAAAGCGGGGGGCGGGGGCGCAGAGCGCCAATTAACTGACTTGTTCTTGGCCTTCACTTTGTCTTTAAGGATAAGACCAACTGGGTAAATGCTCCATGGGGGGAAAGAACTTCAGTTTTGTGATAACATATCTAAAAATTCTCCAACTTTATCTCTCTAAACAAAGGATAGGAGCTAAAACCAGTGCTTTGCATTCTTAAAAGCACTTTGTCACCAATTTTTTGCTCCAAGTTTCTCCTTAAGTCATGTAAACCTGTGATTTCAATTTTTTTATACTTTTTATCAAAACCGAATCAAAGTATCTGGGGCTTGTCATTTTTTTATGTTCATAGCTCTTACTGCGGCTGGGCACAATGCCAGTGTTTTACGTTTATTTTGTAGATGAGGAAACTGAGGTCTGTGGACTTTTAACCTGCCCAAGTTCAGCCAGCTAGGATTTGAAGCTGAGTATGTTCACTGTAAAGCCCTATGCCCCTAAACACTGCCAAGCAGAGCGGTTGCTGCGTCTCCATGTATAGAAGCTGCCGTGGGATTGATTCATGACGGGAGTTCATGTACCACCTTTCCTCCCATCCCTCAGCAGGTGGTAATTGATTTGATTTGAGAATAGATTAGAACATGTCATTGAAATAAGTCATGCCAGGTCCAAAAACTGGTGACTTAGCGAAAAGCACAGGATCTGGAGTCAGATTGCTTGAGTGAAATCCTAGCTCCATCACCTACATCTCGCGCGCCTTTAGGCAAGTTATTTAACTTTCCTATGCCTCAGTTACCTTATCTGTAAATTGAAATAATAATAGTACCTACCTCATAGTGCTGTTGTAAGGATTTAATGAAACGATAACCTGCAAAGCACTTGGTAGATTCTCCATAAATATGAGATGTGACATTATTGCTGTTATTTGTGCCCCAGTTGGCAGCTCTATGAAGTTGAAAAGGAATGTCACTGAATCTTGACTGCCAGTTATAGAGAACTCATTAAGCACTTTAGATACATTAATCGTATTTGATCTTCACATCAGCGCTGTAAAGTCCAGGTTAAGAACCACCATAGCTTGGAGTTACTAGTAGTTTGGAGTTACAGCTGTGCATTTGTCCACAGGCCTCAACAGCTACGCTCCAAGTAGACAAAAAGATGGGCTTCTGTCAGCATCTGTTCAAAGGCTCACTTTAGGGATGCAATCTTCTGGGTTCTGAGATTGGATTCATAGCAGTACCTTTATTTTGAAATACCTTTGTTTCGTCCAACCTCCTCCCACACTGAATACCAAAATCAGCTCAGACTTTATCTTGGCAACACTTAATGCCACTTTTTTGTTGTTGTTCATAGCATTTAATTTAGCTGTTTAAAAATCTCCCGCAATATGTTATGTATATTTTAACACAATTTTTAAAAAATCTCCTACAAGTGTAGACCACACTCTAGCATTTCTGAAAATAAAAGTAAACATATTAACATAAGGTAAGAGAATGAGTTTTTGCTACACTATATATATATATATTTTTTTAATTGAAAGTTTCCCACACAAAAGAAATAATACTGCATACTTCATGTGTTTAATAGCAAAAATCTATTAGACTTCAAATGTCCCTCAATAAAAGTTTTTTACACATTCTTTCATGAATTATGAAGTAAAAAGTTCATATGCTATTGTAAACAAATTACCTGCAGATAAACGTTTTAGGGATGTCAGTATCTCATTGATTATTATATTCTGAAGTATTCAACAATTTCCAATGTGAAATTTCAGCTGACTTCTTTGCAAAAAACGACAAGTTGTTACTAAAATTTATATGGAAATTCAAGAGACAGAATAGCCAAAACAATCTTGAACGAAATTGGAAGACGCACATATTCCAATTTCAAAACTCACTACAAAACTACAGTAATCAAAACAGTGAGGTACTCTCATAAGGATAGACATACAGAGATCAGTGGAATAGAATTGAGAGTTTAGAAATAAACCTTCACCTTTATGGTCAATTGTATTTTTTCAGTAAGGGTGCCAAGGCCATTCAGAGGGAGAAAGGATAGTTTTTTCAACAAATGATGCTGGGACGACTGGATATCCACATGCAAAGAATGAAGTTGGACTCCTACCTCATACCATATGCAAAAATTAAAACACATCAATGATCTAAATGTAAGAGGTAAAAACTATAAGACTCGTAGAGGAAAACATAGGAGTAAATCTTTATGATCTGGATTTGGCAATGGTTTCTCAGATATGACACCAAAAGTACAAGCCAAAAAAGAGAAAAATAAACTGGGCTTCATCAAAATTTTAAACTGCGTGCTTCAAAGGACTCCATCAAGAAAGTAAAAAGACTTTATCTTCAGGAGCTGTCTTTTTTGCTGACTTTCCTGAAATTAACCCCCACTGGGCATCCACACTTCATGGTTTTCACTTCCTGCCACTTGGCCTCTGATTAACCTCAACTGTTTTCTGTCAGCCTTTGTATATAAATCTAGAGATATGTATCTCCTAGCTTGCCAAAAGTAAAGTTTGTGAGATCAAAAAAAGTAAAAAGACAACCCATAGAATAGGAGAAAATATTTGCAAGTCATATGTCCAATAAAGGAATTGTATCTAAAGCATGAAGAACTCTTACAACTCAAAAAGACAGCCTGATTTTAAAATGGACAAAGGATCTGAATAGATATTTCTCCAAAGAAATGTACAAATGGCCAGTAAACAAATGAAAAGATGCTTGGCATCATGAGTCGTGGGGAAATGCAAATCAAAACCACAATGAGATACTACTTCATACACCACAGGATGGCTATAATCAAAAAGACAGATAATAACAAGTGTAGAGAAAATAGAACCGTGATACACTGCTGGTGGGAATGTAAAGTAGTGCAGCTACTTTGGAAAATCATCCAACAGTTCTTCAAAAGGTTAAACAGAGTTACCATATGACCTAGCAATTCCACTCCTAGGTATATACCCAACATAAATGAAAACATGTCCACAGTTGTTCATAGCGGCATTATTCACAACAACCAAAAAACGTGGAAACAATCCAAATGTCCATCAGCAGATGAATGGATAAATACAATGTGGTCTATTCATACAGTGGAATGATATTCTGCCGGAAAAAGGAATGAAGTACTGTCACACGCTACGACATGAATGAACCTTGAAAACACTATGCTAAGTGAAAGAAGCCAAACAGAAAAGACCACGTATTGTATGATTCCATTTATACAAAATGTCCAAATTGGCTACAGAGGCAGAAATAGATCAATGGTTGCCTAGGGCTGGAGTGGGCGAGTGGGTTGGGGGAGTGATGGTTGATGGGTTCAGGGTTTCTTTCTGGGGTGATGAAATTTTTCTAAAATTGATTGTAATAATGGTTGCTCAACTCACTATACGCAAAGTCATGAAATTGTACACTTTACATGGGTGAAATTTGTATGGTATGTGAGCTTAATAAAACTTCTAAAACATTTCCAACATGAACAATTATTTGGAGAAACTTTATCCCTGCTTCACCCTGTTTCATTCTTTCTTTCCCTTAAGTTGACTTTCCCTCCTGTGTCTACAGTGCTGATTGTAGAGGACTTGAACTCTTAGGCTTTTCTCTGCATATTATGATAAAAGTTCATTCAACTTTCCCAGTGAGACTATCCAATCAGGCATTCTGTTCAAAATGCATCTGTCCATGTGTTCTAAGACCAAAGAAGGATTCTACCCCTACCCCCACCCTGAATTGATATGTATATATTCGAGAGAAGATGGAGCAGGGAAAAGCATTTTTCCAGGTTCAGGTATACAGCATGGGGATTAGAAAGAGGCTGGGTTAGATATGAAGCTGTTCTAAGCCAAAAACACCAGGGAAGAGATTTGGGGCTTTTAGGAGGCTGCCCAATCACAAAGAAGATGAATGTGATGCCAGGATCGTGTTAGTATGAGTTCATTGACTTGGCTTGGCATTTAAAAACAAAGTTACTCAGAGATGCTAGCAAAGGCTGCACTGCATCAGGGCCAGGACAGTCTTGGATTGATTACCCATTCTCGTTGGAAGGCCCTGTCCTCTGATTCCACTCCCTTCAGCTCCTACTTTCAAATCCTCTCCTGCCCACCTGCCATGTCACCAGCCTGTCCTACGGAAGCGCCTGAAAACTCAGGCTGACTTATAAACAACAAAGGAGACTTAGACTGTCGTCCCCCAAGCTTGATGGGCTTCTCCAGGAGGGGAAGGCTAGGCCTATTCCAGGCCCCTTTCTTCCCTAGGAGTCTTCAGCATCAGGAGCAGGCCAGTTTGTGTGTTGCAAGGCTAGGGGTCAGAGGTTGGAAGGTTGGGCTCACCAGGGCCATAGCCACATCGCCTTTCCTAGGATGTAGGTCCTGACCACTTTGTACCAAGCCTGGACTCAGCTGATGGGCCTTCTCCGTGTAGCCAGTGATAGCTCTTGGGCCAACTGTTTTCCAAGTGTTAAGCTTGTTGAACAATGGTAGCCTTAGGTAAAGGGAAATTCTGGTGTGTTCTAGTCAACTGGGGTTCATACATATCAGAAAACTTTGCTACTTACACGCGCAGCCTGTCCTGCGTTTTCACCTAAATAGTGACCACACTCAAACTGGGATAATTTGCCTGAATGGGCTGCAGAATGGAGCGTATATGAGAGCTTTGGAATGGACCCTTCCCCCATCCGCCGCCCCCAATCCCTGTGTGCATGGGGGTGAAAGTTCAGAGCAAGGGAGGCCCTCCTACCTGGCGTGTTTGGTCTTGGTCGTGTACGCCTCTCAGGAGACTGGGCTCCCATCCAACCTCATCTCCGCCACCCAGTCATCCCCGAAACCTTTCACTCTGGTACCAGGTGCTCTAAAGTCCTAAATAACCATGATTTAATGAAAACGAGGAAAAACTGCAAGCTCGCCCCGCCCCCCTTGCATTCAAAGCAAGGCTTTATGAAACTCTGTTCCTGTTTTGAACATAGTAATGCAAAAGAATTTTCAAAATATCAGGGCTGTTTTGTGTTCCCCTGGGACTGCACCTTTCACAGTGTCACTGAGACTGAAAAACAAAACAAAAACGGAGAGCAGCAAATTACCCCTGCTACTTAGGCTTTTGTATGAAAATTCTTTTTAGGGACATTTTCTTTGTTCCTATTTTCCTTAGCCCTGAGTGGGGAATATGTTCATTTTTCTTTTTCTTCCGCTGAAATTGGAAACTATATCTTTAAAAAAAAAAGAAAAGAAGAAAAAGAAATACGCTCTACCCCCCAGCTCTGTATTGAAAAGAGCTTGTAAAATGCAGCCCCTTTCATCACAGTGATATGTCAGGGCTCCCCCGCGGTCCCTCCTGTGCCCTCTACCCCCTGGCAGGCGCCGAGCTGAGACAGGCTTCAGGTACACTTGCTGACACACTCCAACAGCTCCATGCGGATGGCAATGCGGACGTGCCAGCCCAGTGGGACCAGCCGGATAAAACGGGAGATGATGGGGGGCCGCAGCAGGTTCTGGACTGTGGAGGTTCGGTCTGAGTTTCCATAGAAGACCTGAAAGAGAAGAGTGATATCCTATCACCATCATATTAGCGGAGGCAAGTGGAAGAACGATTCCTTTCTGAAGCTGGCCCTAACTTATAACTGAAAAATCTCAAAGCGGTTAAAGTGCGGAGACTTAGCAGATCTGACATTGAGTGGTCGTTAGCACCTATCTGCATGATCCGGGCATCTCTGAGTATTCAAGGACATTTGGAACTGTACAGTCCAGTATGGTAGCCAGTAGCCACATGTGGCTATTTAAATTCAAATGAATTAAAATTAGATAATTGTTCACATCCTCAATCACGCTAGCCACCCACCACCGTTCAAGTGCTCAAAAGCTAATGTGATTAGTGGCTGCCATATTGGACACTGTAGATACTAACATTCCACTGTGGCAGAAAGTTCTGTTGGATAGCTATGATAAAAAAATGCCTCTTGATTCTTATCACCAACTTCAGGTTTGAATCCTTTGTATTTTGACAAGAATTTTGAAAAGGACTACATCACACGAGGAATGTTCCCACGTTTCGAAAGTATCCAAAGTAAAAACGTTCTTGAAGGAGCTTCTGGAAGGAGGAGGGCAGTATCCAGAGTAGAGAGAAAAAGGTTTGGTTTTGGGGCTATAACATGGCATGATGCAGTGGCTGAAA
>NW_006435837.1:4357258-4389013 GCF_000325575.1 Pteropus alecto | reverse complement strand
ATGATGCGGGAACATTTCATTCCCTTCTGGTATTATCTTTAGAAAAATTCCGACTGTTGTGTTGGCCTCACCCATCCACAAAATAAGAAGGACCTCATAAGCCATGATCTTATCTTACCTTTCTTCCCAATAACGACACTCCGCATGCCCTTCACTAAGCTGTTTGCCCTTGAACCTATTCAAGTCAGGAAGCCAGGTGAAGAGGGAGGATGGAACAGGCTGCTCCCAATAGCACAAATGCCCAAGTGAAGTGCTTCTTTGCAAAGAATTGTCAAGGTCTTCAGAAACATAGACGGGGCTTGGAAAAAAAACTCGTATCTTTTTGAAAAGCCAACAAAAATGGGATAAAATATCTTAAGTATCAAGATGGTTTTTCCTGTAGTGTTCAAACTCCTTGAAATCTCAACCCATGAATGCCTTGCTGTACAAATTGTCCTCAGAGAATACAAAGCCTTCTGATTTTCATCTGCATGTGCTTAACCTGATTAAATGTCCAAATTAGCTAGGGGAAGTCCTCACTATCAGGCAAAAGGACAGTTAACATTTCCAAATAGCTAGTAAATTTTTAATTTATAAGTATACATTACATATATATGTATATATATACACATATTCAAGAGCCTGCTGTGTTATGTCTATGGTGAACAAGACTTTGGTCTTGGTGCTTGGAAGTGAGTCGGCATATAAAATTGCTGAAAGGTTTAATGACCTCTGTGTTTGCCCTGCTGGGGTCATTTTGACCATTTCGGTAGTTTTCTGGTTAACTTGCTGGGTTGCCCAAAGCTTCCCAGCTGTTGGCGTCAATGAATAGTAAGGAGAGGCCATAGGTACATCAATGGACCAGGACCTACCCACATCAATAATAAGTCAGCCCCATGCAGCAAAGTGTGCAATGGTCCAATGAGTCTGGAATAGTCCAAATGGCTGTTTTTGATGATTCAAGCAACTATATGCTGATATGAGAAATCAAAGATTTCTTTTGCGCCCAAGAGTGGTACTTGTTTGCAAATGGCTAGACACCAGGGATACAACAAGAAAGACACATGTCTCATGGTCAGAGAGCAGACTGTGACTCACCATGCCTTGGGGGAGAGTTCTGAGAGAGGGTGGCAACAGGAACACAGGGACAGGGGCAGGAGGAGAGTCCTAAAGAATGTGAGCCGAAGGTGGTTTGGGTACGACTGACTTACCCGGTTGTTTCCAGTCTGGTCCTTATAGTAAATCCAGTTCAGGTTCTCGTCAGTCCTGTACTGCACACTGTACTTGGTCATCCACTCATCAATGTCACAACGACCCTGGGTGAGGATACCCGAAATCACCTTGACCTCCTTCAGATCTATCTGTAACCACTGGCTGCTGTCCTGGAACTTGGAGAGCCAGGCGCACCTGCCAGGGACACAGTGAGTTACCGTTAGCCTTTCCCAAGAGCACCTCCGAGAGGCTGGGAGACGCTGTCTTTTTGAGGGGGTGCCAGCACCCAAAGAGCCCCCACAAAGCTCGGGCAGTCTGAGCTGCAATCTGTTAAGCACCCAGAAGCTTGTCTCCAAGAAGTGCCCAGCCTCTGTGATGCCCGTATCATTCTCTTCGTGCACCACCACCGCTGAAGGAAAAATTTCCAGGTTCAACTAATTTGTCAAAGAAATGCCTTTGAGTGTAGCTGAAATCACCTTTGGGGCGTGGCTGAGCACATCTTTCTTTAATGTGTGGTTATTGCATCTGCCAGCCCCCTTCCCTTTTCATTAGTCTTTCCTAATGTTTCCTTCTCCATGAGTCTTTTGTTTTTCTTTAATTTCACTCTATTCATGCATATCTGCATCTCCGTCAGGTGCTGTCACCCGTGGCTTTCAGGGAGTGTCTACCATGTGCACTGAGCCAAGTGCCTCTGGGAGGGCTTTTGACAACTGTAGAGGGAACCAGCCATTGAAGGGACTAATTTTTTTTTTCAGCTATATCCCTCATAAATTGTAGAAACCTATAGCTTCTCTCCCCATTTTTTTTTAATTGCATGTTAATTAGCTTTGTGGGACTCAGCCCTTGACTGCTTTCTTTTTTAATTCCAGACTTGCTCCTTGGGTGGCTCTGACTTTTTACTTCCATCTCAGATCTTTTCTAAATTCCAAATCCCGAAGATCAGTTACTGGCTAGCCAACTTCTCCTGGATACCTTACAGCATCTCAAATGAAATATGTCCAAAAGTGAGCTCCGAATTATCCTCATTCTAACCCCGCCTTCTGGTATTCATCTCTCTGAATTCAACCCCTGTCCTCCCAGGTGCTCATGCCAGCAATTTGAGAGCCATTCGTGGCCACTTCTCTGTCACCTCGAATGGCCAGTCCATCTACTGGTTCCATCTCCAAATGTTTCTCAAAGTCATTACTTCTCTCCATTTCCCTGCCATCACTCTAGACCTCAATTCTCATCTGGATTGCTGCTATAGCTTAACTAGTCTTCCTGAATTACTCCCCACAGAAGCCAGAAGCTTTTTCTTTCAACACAAATCTGATTATGATACTCCCCAACTTCAGATCTTTCTCTGACAGAGTCTAATTGTTTTCAGCTCTTCCCATCTTCCTTTAGTAATAGAACCCCTGTGTTTTATCTGCATAAATAGCCATCCAGCCTCCCTTGAAGCTAGGTGGGCCATCGGACCAAATTTGGGGCAATGAGATATGGGCAGAAGTGGCCAATAGGATTATGTTTGTATCCTTAAAAGTGTGTTCACTCTGCTCTTCTTTTCTCCCTACTGACTAGAATGTGGCTGTGACAGTGGAAGCTAGAGCAGCCATCTTGGTCTCCGAGATGGAAGTTTCATGTTAAGGAAAACAGAACAAGGTAGAAAGAATCTGGACCTCTGACAGCATCCAGCTGCCATAATAACCCTAGACTGCCTAATTCAACTCTTAGATGAGCAAGAAATACACCTCTATGTTAAGTCTGTACTTTGGGGCTCCTTGTTACAGCACCAGAAACCTGTATTCTAACTAATGTACATTCAAGATCCTCCCTTTTATCCCTAAAATAAGGACCACAATCCTTAACATAACTTAAAAGGCCCTGCACGATCTGACTTCTGCCTGCCTCTCCAGCCTTTCCTTGCCTGTGATCTAACCTTGCCGGCCTGCTTTACGGCCCCGCTCCATGCTTAGGAGGGGTCTCCCCAACTCAGGGCCTTTGCACCTAATGTACCCTATGCGCTCCCCCTGCCCCTCAACCTGGCCAACTGTCTCAGGTTAAATATCTTTTCTTTAGAAAGCCCATCACTGGTGCTTCAAATGGCCCATGTCTTTCTTCTTAATCTCCACAGCACTCAGCACACTTACTAAATGATCGATTGTGTGATTATATGCTCAGTCAGTCTCCCCCTCTAAACTGTGTGCTTCTAGAAGGTTAGGACCTCATGCACCTTGTTCGCTGCTGTATGCACATGGAAGGCACTCAATATTTGTTGAATAAGTGCATTCTGTGTCGCTCATTTATTAGAGACCTACTTTTTCAAATCACATGAAAAAGAAAAATCTCCTGAGCCGCCAGCCTGCTTACCCAAAGCCTTGACTGTTGAGCCGGGCCTTGTTGGCAGTCCACGAGGAATACCAGCCCACGTACTGCTCCGGGTTGGAGCAGGTGATCTGGTCTGGTGTAACCTCTCCTGACTCGAAACCCAGGGGCTTATGATATGGGCATTCTGGGAAAGGAAAAACAACACTCGCTTAAACATTTGTATCGCATCGCAAGACTCGACAAACATAAAATGACTGAAATGACAAACCGTCTTGTTCGAAGATGAAGAGATTGCCATAGAGACTCAACATTCGTAAACACAGAGAGAAGTGGTTCTATGGCAACCCCACTGTGGTGTGTGTGTGGGGGGGCGTAGTTTTGATACTATTTTGCCTCCCCCACAAACTTAGAAACCTAAAAACCAAGAGGTTCACAGTGAAATATCATACTTAAATGCCATACTCTTTATTTTCCTCATTAACACAGGTTTAGCCATCCTGCATGATGACATCAGGGTCCTTAATTGTCCTCAGGCAGCATATGATGGCAATTAAAAGACCAAAACAATGGTGAGAGGCAAGAAGGGCAATTATATATTGAGACTGACTTCCCACTTGTAAATTGCAGTTTTCTCACTAATATAATAAAAAACAAAAAGGGTGAAATGTGCCTGAGTGACTGTTGAATAAGAAACAGTTGAAAGGAACTGCTTTTCCCAAATAATAGCCAAAGCTGGTTCTTACATGTTAATCGTCTGCTGCTTCTCAACGTTTTCCTCTCATATTCAGTGTTAGCTTACCTGATGAGAGACTGCCAATTGTCAACCCAGTATCCATTCTCCCCTTCTTTTTGACTAAGGAGCCCTAATTTTGTTGAGGGCAGCAACGTGGCCAGCTAAAAAAGCAATCTTTCCCAGCCTCTCTTGCAGTTAGAAGTGACCATGTGGCATGATTTCTGACCAGTGAGATATAAGAGGGTGTCTGCCAGAGATTTCTGATCAGGTGTTGCTTGTACCTTCTTTCTTCCTGTTGTCTAGTGGGAAGGCCTGCTGGCTGGTGCAACAGTAGCCAGCTTGCACCATGAGGGGAAGGCCAGGAGAACTGCAGAGACCTCAGCCCTGATATGCTTAAGCAACTCCCTACCCGCTACTGTTTTTACCTTCTGAATGAAGAAAGCTAATTCAATCATTCCATAAGCCACTATCTAGGGGGCCGCATTTATAACCAAACCCAGTTTCTAGCTGAATTTCTATAGAAAACAATGATAAACTTATGCAAATACATTCCCCTAGTTTTCTGATTGTGAAAGGTAAACTCCTAGTAAGGTAAATCAAATTATTTTTTTTTCTGTGTATATCTGGGTTCAGATTGAAGAGCTGAACATATTTACTGGAGCATCATCACCTTCAACGGTAAAATGGGCACCAAAGTATTCCTAGAGAATGATTTTCAGAAATCAGTAAAACAGAATGAAGCATGCAGAAACTTGACTGCCATCCTGAGGCTCCAGAATACCTGCAGACCTCTGGCCTAGAAGCGGGGGCGGGGTGGGCTTCTGTCCAATGCACCGAAAAATAGGTCCAACTCCTACCAGTAGCTGCAACTCAGCAGGGCTGGGGGCGAGGGGACAGCATTTGTTTACAAATACCCGAGGCTTTGAGGGCCTATTAAAATAATATCAGTTCCTGGGAGAGAGAACAGGAACGCTTTATGAAACCACGCTCATGCCTTGTGTGGCCGGAACATCAGGGGTGCTTGTTCCCGATGCGGTTTCCAGGATCCCACTCCCAGAGCAGCTGCGCTTTTAACAAGTGCACTTTCTAAGAGCACTTCGGAATCCTTGGCCCTCCAGGGAAGGCATTTTGTTGGCTGGTGCTTCAGGGGACCTATTGCCCATGACCTTAGGGGCTCCTCCACCTCCTCAACCTCTCTCCAACCTGGCCCCAGTGTCAGGAAGCTGGGTTTCAGTTGGGTCTTGGTTGTCACTTAAATTCTAACTGTGGATGTCTCTAAAGCCCCTCCATCTGGAACCTCCCTTTTCTTGCTCTAGGGCCACCAGCTTGGAGGGAGGGGGCAGAGGGGAAGGAAAAGCCATTGCCGCCTCTCCCAGTTGCCTTATTCTTGACATTTTGATCTTTCTCCGGTTTCCCGTCATATTTCTTTTGCCATTTCTTCCCAATTAGCCCATCTAAACAGTTAAGAGTAGACTGTAGACCTGTAGGGACCAGGCCAGTGGCAGTGGCCTTGGAGGCCCGTGAGGGCTTGTCCAGACCTGGATCCTCCCCACACTCTCCAGGGGAGGTGATGATTTTCCCATCCCCATGGTTTCAGCAGGCATCTGAGAACCTTGCCTGAATCTCAGCCCCGAGCCTCCCATGGCCCTCTTGAGTACTTTCCAGGTGAACAGTGCCATCTGGGTGAACCAAAGATACTTCACACCCAGATGGCCAAAACTGAGCCCTTATGTCCAAGCCCCAAGCCTGCCCCATCCAGTGCTCCTGTCTCTGGCATTGGTATGTCCAGCTACTCAGCTGCTCCCCCAGAAACCTGATGGCTTGGTCCAGGGCACAAAGCAGAGGCTTTTCCGTGGATCTAAGCCTGGGCATCACCTGGGGAGTTGCGGAAGTGCTGACATTCGGGCCACACCACCAGAGATCCTGATGTCATTGGTCTGGAGCAGGACCTGGGCATGGGGTAAAGCTGCAGATGATTGTAATGGGCAGCCAAGGTCAAGAATGCCGGCTTAGAGCCAATGTGACCTGCGACTGGATCCCATTCTCCCTCTGCGTGAGTTTAGGCAAGCTGCTTAACGTCTCTGGATCTCAGTTTCTGCACCTGTGAAATGAGCACAACAGTAGAACCTGCCTCCGTGAAGTTGCTATGGGATTGCATGTGATAACGTTGATAGAGCGTAGAGCCTGTAGTGCTGGGCCAAAAAGCATCAGCTCATGTGGGTGGAATAGGGTGAAGTCGTGAGAATATAGTGATGTGTTCTTGAGTTTTTTATATGTTTGTTTTTCTGATGAAGAGTCACCAGAGAAGAAATCTAAAACCCCTCTACCCTACTCTGTCTTGCTCCAGGATGAAGTAAGCTGTGTGTGTGTGTGTGTGTGTGTGTGTGTGTCTCCCCTCCTCTGTCTTGCTCCAGAGTGAAGTAAGCTGTGTGTGTGTGTGTGTGTGTGTGTGTGTGTGCGCGCGCGCGCGCGCGCGCATGTGTCAGAGAGAGACTTGAGACAGAAAGCTGTTGATGGCATAGCATCTCCCAGGTTTATGGATTTAGAAGGTCCAGAGCTCAACAAGAATCAGCCTATTGTCCCAGAGAAGGAGGTGGCCAGAGGCTCTGGGCTTTGACTCTTGGGGAGCAGGGGAGTTGTGATGGGGGCCTGAGCTCAGCAGGGAAATGGTTCCTCTGAGGGGGCTGGACCAGGGATGGGTCCTGGGAGCCCTGGGTTCTGGACACCCTTAGGATACTTGGGAAGGTCTCAGGACTGAGCTTGTTTCAGAGGGAGAAGGTGTCGACCTCTGAGTGGGGCCATGGTCCAGGCAGGGAGTCTGCCACGCAGCCTGAGCCTGGGCCTGGCCCCAGGCAGCCCTCGCAGGCTGTGGGCGCTTCGTGTAGTCCAAAGGGGAGAGGAAGGACCTTCGACAATCCTGTCTTTAGACTCCTCACAGGCCATGACAAAGTGGGACTCAAACTGGAGTTATCTCAACTTAGAAAAATAGAAAATGTAAGATTTCTCGCGCTCTTGTGCTGGGGAATGAACTGCACTTCAGTTACTTTATTACTTTTCCTGACTTCCTTTTCCCCCTCTTCTTCCTTCCATGGTCCTGGCTGAGCATCCTGAGGGCGCGAAGGCCTTCCCTTGAGGCCATTCCCTCTGCCTGTGGCACTCCTGACCCCTCTTTCCCCCATTCATCTGGCCACCGCTACTCATCCTTCAGATCTCTGTCCACTTCTCTTGCCCACCCAGAGCTTGGTAAAGAATTGTAGGTGCTGCCTTCCCAGACACCCTAAGCCTGTCACTTATCCCTCTTCTTGTGATCATTTAAATGTCAGCACCCCTAGTTTGTCTTGCCCACCATTCTATCCTTCTGAGTCCAGCAGAGTGCCTGCTCATGCTAAGCACTCTATAGATACTGCTCGCATGAATGAATGAAGGGATAAACAAACATCATCACCTCCCTCTTGGGTGGCTGCTGGGGATAAGCGGGAAAAATGGCAGAAACAGGAAGCAGAGAGCTCAGGGAAAAAGTAGGAGTTGACTGGCCTAGAGGACTCCCACTGGCCTATGTGTATACACTCATTTTACTCTTAAGGAAAAACTTCCATCTTCTGTGGCACAAGTGGTTCTTCTGAGAGACGACTTGACAATGAGATGGATGAAGCCATATTCGTAATATACTGCTAATCTAGACTGTGGATACTTAACATACTAGCCCCTCTTATTCAATAGATAATTGCTCAATTTGTAGACATGAAGGCTAGAAATGCTTATAAAGAATGTTAACCTAAAGAAACACAAAGAGAGTTCAAGGACATTCTTGTCAAGAGAAAAGTGAATATTATTATGCACACGTATTAGACATGAATATTTACCACGATGTAGTAAAATGTAGAATAATATCTACAGAAGAATAGAGTATAAATTTAAATATAATATAGAAATATAAAATCTAGAATAAAAGTAAAGCATTGAGTCATTGGATTCCTTATGCTTTGATACTTCCCCTACCCTATTCCCACCTCTCAGAGTACCAAGGTAATCTCGGCTCAACTGTGGAAAAGACAGACCTTTTAGTATTTTTAATAACGTTAAGCTGAAGATTAGGAGGCCATAATGCACCTAGATGGTCACCTTCTGCTCTTTGGGTGGGGCGCCTGGGCAGTAACAGCCGGTGTGTACCTGGGAGCTCCTCTTGGCAGCTCTGAATGACTTTCCTGTCCTTCTGTGCTTTCTAGGCTCTTCCCTCCTAAATCAGACTCTGCTGGAAGCATTGAATTTCAGGCTCCAGATAAACAGTATACCATTCTTGAGGTTCCAATGAGGATCTGAGGCTCTGATGGGCAAGTGACTTCTGGAAGGTTGTGCCTAGTCCTGATGCCCTGAATCCTGTCTTTCATGGAAAAACCAATTAACGCCAATAAATCAACCATTTAACATTAAGGTTGTGTTTTTTTCTTTCTGGAAATATCTGTGTTGTTAACAAAACCATCAACAATACAACTTAAAAAAAATAGTGGGGAGAGGAGAACACTTAAGCTAAAGAATTTCTGATTTCCGAACTTCCGGTTCACGGCAACTGTGTAGGGGAGAGAGCTTAGGGGACCCAGTGATCTTCGCATTTCCTCAAACACAAGGCCCTCCTCAGCTTCACAGTTGATTGGGTCGATTAACCCAATCCACATAAATAATCTCTTTTCAATTTCTTCTTAGAAAGAATTTCCTTGCAATGGAAGTCCAGTAGGCCTCCTGTCTCTAGTGATGAGAACATTCATTTTCACTAAAGGGTAAACTCCTCTGGGGTGGAGACAATGTCTTCAATTTTGTCTCCGCATTAGTACCTGGCACATAATAGACACAGGATAAAAGAGGGTGGAATTCTATGGATTATTAAAGAGGGCACTTCAGTATTGACTGGGCAGATCACACCAACACATAATGGCTGCAGGAGTTCACAGCTTGGTGCACAGTGGGATGACCCGTGGGAGAAGCCCACCAAACTAAACAATGCTTACTGCTTTCCCCACTATCGGGACCCCACTGTTCCAGAAAGCTTAGTTCAGAACTGACTTCCTACCTCTTTAGTAAATAGAAAAACGGAGGCAATAAAAGCTCTTGTAGACTTCCCCCACAATTTGCTATTTTAATGCAAATTTAATGAAATAATGAAGAGAAGCTAATACACTACACACCGACCTCTTCTCTCCAGGTGCTATTATTAGGCGATTATGTAAAGTGAATGACGTTGCATGGCACCATCATAACCCGGGAGAGGGGTGGCAAAGACAGTTTGTGCAAAAGAGGACCTGAGCCATTGAAAGGACTGAGCACTGCAAATATTTGCGGGCCGCCCCAGCCTCCAACAGTCAGAGTGTTATAAGCTCTTAGGAGGCAGAAAGAAAAGGAACTAGTTTGCCAGGTACAGCACCAGATGGTGTAATGCCTCATCTGATTTATTCCTCAAAACAACTCCTTAGAGCAGAGATCAGCAAACTGTGGCCCTCGGGCCAAATGTGACTCACCACCTGTTTTTGTAAATAAAGTTTTATTAGCACACAGCCATGCACATACATTTACATATCGTCTATGGCTGCTTTCAAGCAACAATGGCCGAATTGAGGAGTTGAGACTGTACAGCCCACTAAGCCACAAATATTTATTGTGTGGTCCTTAACAGACAAAGTTTGCTGGCCCCTGCCTTAGAAGAAGGCAAGCATTCACATGGCAGGAAAGGCCATGTTACGCAGCAGAACAAACAGTCCCAGAAATTTCAGGGGCTTAACACAGTGAAGGTTTATTTTTCACTCAGGTGATTTGGCCCTGGGGGTCGGCAGGGGGTTCCACCTTACCTCCCCAGCACCCTGGCTGACACACAAGTCACTTTCTGAAGCAGGGAAAGGGAGAGCTGGACAGTTGAGTGCCACCCCTTAAATGCCTCATTTCGGAGGGGACACTGATCACTTCGGCTGGAGCTGCTCACATGATACCACCTGACTGCAAGGGGGTTGGGAGGTGGGGAGGCACACCGTGGTTTGGTGAGCAATGGCTATCCAGGCACAGTAGTATTACCTCCATTTGACAGAAAAAGGCCAGAGTGGGAGTCTCAGAGTTAAAAGTGACCCAGCCAGGATTCCAGCTCTGGCTTAAAGAGCATAGCTTAAAAGCCTATGCTCTTCTCAAAACTTCCTGCCACCATTAATTTATTTTCAATTAATTATCCATTAATCTCTTTCACTGACAGTTAGATGCCATCTTACCATCTCACCCAGGCCAAGTAGAGGTCAGGAAGCTATTCTGAACAATGACATGAGAGCATTTTGTTGGAGCAGTGGCCACGTGACATTTGAAGTTCAGAGGCCAACTGGAGAAAACTCAGAATGTGGCATTCAGGGGATTTAGTTCAGCTGGATTGAAAGAAAGAGGAGAAACAGGGTGTTCCCAAGGGCACTCTAATGATCAGGTGCCCTGAGGAGAGGGACACTCACCTGGTATGCAGTCTAAGGAGGTGGCCCCCGCAGACCACAGGGCATTGGCGCCTCCTTGGCAATTGCACTTGCACGCTTTGTGATACCAGGGGTCCTCGCCCTCATCCTGTGGGAAGCCACAGAGGCAGGAGTGTCAGAAAAGTCACGGTCAAAGGTAAGCATGGTCAGCACTACTGGAAAAACTTGTGTTCAAAAACCTTGCTCATTCATTACTATTGTCTGTGGCTGCTTTCACAGGACAATAGCACAATTGAATCATTAATCCAGCCTTTACAGCAAACAGTTGCCACTCATCTTCGAGTCTAGATCAACAAATGTCTGCCACTGTGGGTGACCAGACACACAATGAGATACACCCATGTAGAGGGCAATGTTCACCCCATTATAGTGTCTTCAGGGGCTTGGGGAGCCCTAGTCCAAGGTTAGGCTCCTCGCATCCCCTGGAGGTCCCTTTTGGGATTCAGTTTTAAAGGTACTAGATTCAAGATCGCACCACCTGAATTAAAACCTGGTTTACTTGCATTCTCACATTCAAACACCATTCTTGGAACTTAACCAGATAAAACGTGCTATGGCCACCACCAGAAAAAAAAAATACTTAAAAAAAAAAGATACTCCTATACATTACTTTTAGCTAGGAAAGTCTTCAAAAGCAGTATCCATGTAAATCCCAGCCTTCTCACTATAACATACCTCAGTAGACGATAATCCCAGCGTGGCTGAGCAAGAGAACAAGAGAGGGAAAATCAAGTTAAAAAAAAGAAAGAAAGAAATTCAACACAGTGATTCATTAAATGGAAAAGTGAAATGAAAACGGTCCCATAAAAGTTAACAAAGCCCCTTCTGGAAGAAGTTAAACTAAATATGTCAGGAAAAACATGTATAGGTGCTGAGAAACTAGGGACAGTAAAATTGAACAGAAAGACAAGGATAATTAGTATTATTTTTATTCATTATAGAATTTTGGAAAATACATTCATGTAGCAAAGATGAAAAAAAAGCACATACACACATTTTTTTTTTTACCACCAAAGGCAACATTGTTAACATCTAAGTGTAAATCTTTCACATCTTTTTTCTTCATATATTTTAAAAAACAGTTGAGAACCTATTATCTAACCAATGTTTACAACATTTCTTTTCCACCTAACATTAACACCGCGAGTTTCTCCCTTTACTTATTGACTCTCATCGTCGTCATTGTCATCATCATCATCATCGTCGTCACCATCATCATCACCCCTAGTGTTGGCCGAATGTGCTATTCCCTGACTGTGAAACATTTAGGTTATTTAGGGTTAGGACATTGTTTAGGAAAATCTCTTTTAGGTTTGTCTATTATATATGAGAAACATCAAGCCACAATTACAGTATAAATAGCATATACATAATGTGGAAAAATTGAAAGTGTGTAAATTTTAACAAAAATAACACATAAACTATCTTTATGGAAGTATGAATAAAAAGGATGAATGCACAATTTAGAAAAGAGTTTGTATATAGTAACATAAACTGATTGTTTAAAGCTGTGCCATCCAATGGGGCAGCCACTAATCCCATAAGGCTATTTGAATTTAAATTAATTAAAATTAATAAAATCCAAAATTCAATTCCTCAGTCACATTTCAAATGCTTACTGGCCACGTGTGGCTATTGGCTACTGTCCTGTACAGCACAGATACACATTTCCATCATCACAAAAGTTTCCATTAGACAGAGCTGGTTTAAAGCACCAAAGCGCCACTTCTATTTTCAGCAAAACAAATCCCCTCATTTCTTTTCTGATTATAAAAACAACACATATCTATTATTAAAAACTCTCAAATAAAACTTGAGTGTACACAGCAGGAAATAAAAACCCCTCCTTAACCACTTTCCTATCTAAAAATTAGACCTGATGCCCACAAAAACCTTTCAGATTGTTTTAGAGTAAAGGGATGGTCTCATGTTTTTCATCACAATTATAAGCTATTTTTCAAATTGTGCCTTTATTTAAGTAGTACATACATATTTACCCATACCTCAAACTGTGTTCATGTGTCCACTGTGAGCTGGCACCACACCAGAGCTCGGGCCTTCTGAAGTGGAAGCCTCGCTCTCTGCCCACAGGGGCTCGAGGACCCAGGAGAAGACAGAGCACTGGACGATGCACATGGTAAATACTGTGCCAGGTTATGCATGGGCTGCAGGAGGGAGTTGGGTGCGGGCATATCTTTTAGCCTGGGCAGACTTAGGGTCACCCCTCACCTGTGGTCACCAAACTGCTGTCTCTCCTGGGCCCTCATCCACTGGTTTTTCATTCCCAGAGGCTCCTTGGTCCTCCTGCATTGGGCAGAATTGACCTTCTCGGGCAGCAGTGAAGGTTAAGGAGCACCATCTCGGTAGGAGGCCAAGCCCTGTGCTGGCAAAGGAAGTTACCAAGACTTCTTACTTTCACATCCAATGTGCTCTTCCCAACACTGACCTTACGTCTTCGTGCTGCAGTGTTGGGTTGGGTGCTGTCAGTCCCTCCCACCTCCTTGAGCTTCCGTCACACTGCTCACCTGGTTCTTCACCCACCACTCTGAATACTCCTCCTCAGTCTCTCTTGAGACCTCTGCTTCCTCTCCACCCCACCCTGCCAAGAACTGTTGCTAAACCCAAGATTCTGGCACTTACACTGAATGGCTTACTGGAGATTTCCCAGTAGATGTCTCTTACTTTCTAAAACTGGCCCCGACCAAGTGTCGGCAAAGTTATGGAGCATCCTGAACTCTCATATGGTGCCAGTGTGGGTATAGGTTGGTCTAACCTCTTTGAAAAACACTATTTATACTAAGGCTGAACGTATATGTGCCATATGACCTAGGAAGTCCACTCCCAAGTATTTGCCCGCAAGAAATGCATAGGTATGTTCTCCAACAAACGAAGACGTAGACTAGATTATTCACAGCTGCAGTATTTGTAATAACTCCTAAACTGGAAACACTCATGTGTCCATCAAGAGTAGAATGGATACCTGTGGTGGATTCACGCAGTAGAACACTGTACGTCAATGAAGAGGGATGATCTATGACTCCACAATATGGCTGCATCGCACAATGTTGAGTGGAAAGTCAGATACTAAAGTGGACATACCATATGATCCATTTAATGTGCAGAAATAGGCCAAAGTAATCTATGGCGCTAGACATTAGGGTCCTGGTCACACTCGGGGTGGGGAGAGGCAGGAAGCCCAGGGAGGGTGTCTGGGGGACTGGTAATGTTCTGTTATTGATCTGTGTGTGGGTTACTTGGGTGTGCTTAGCGGTGAAAATTCATCGAGCTCTATACTTACCTGTACTCCTCTGTATGTATATTGTACTTAAATAAATGTATCTTATACTTCAAAAAGAGTTTTTTAAAAAACTGAACTCATTACATCTATCCTCAGCTTGTTCTTCTCCTTTCTCTATTTCTTGTCCTACTGAATGGCTCCACCGTCCACCTGCTACCCCATCCAGAAACCTGGGACTCCTCCTAGTCACCTCTTTCTCCTAACCCCCCACATCCAGTGTCTACCAGGGGCCTTCTTTCCTCTCCACCCCCACTGCCACTTCCTGCTTAAGGCCTCACTCTTTTTTAAGAGAGACCGTACCTCATCCATCCTCCATGCTGCCAAGTGAATGTAATGCAAACCCGATTGTGTCACTTTCCTTCCAAACCCTTTGGTGGGTCCCCACTGCCAAGGTCTGAGTTCTTCCTCTGACATTCTTTAATCGTATGACCACATTTCTCCATTTCCTCATCTTTAAAAAATAAGTATAATAATAATATGTCCTTCAAGGGGTCACTGTGATTTATTTCCTGCCTACCTCTCCAAATTTATCTTTTGCACGCTGTACTACTTGCAATGCATCAAATGTGCCAAGCTGTTTTTTGCCTCCATGCCTTTGTCTATATGATTTCTTGGCCTCAAATGCCTTCCCCTCCCAACTTTTCTGCCTGATTCTCCTCTGCCCTCTGAAGAGGTCTTTTTCTGTCCTCCATGTAGAACTCACCGCATGCTCTGGACTTTTTGTCCCACTTCTTTCTTGTCTATAGTTTTATCTAAGCACTATACAATTATAGAAATTGATAGAAAAGATAACTGATAATGACGGGTACCAAAGCATTCATTCATTCATTAATATTCATTAAGCATCTATCATATTCCAGGCTCAGCTTTAGGTTCTGGGTATATAAGTAAACAAAACGGGAAAAACACCTGCCCTCACTGAACTTATGGTTTAATGTGGGGGAATGGGGGCATAATGAATGAATGAAATGTAAAGACCCTCAAGTAGGTGGGTGCTTGGCATGTCTTCCAGGAGAGACATGATGGTGGCTTGGCTCAGGGTGGTGGCAGTGGAAGTAATGAGAAGTGACTGGATTTTGACAGTCTTTGGAAGGTGGCATTGACAGGATTGGCTGACAGATGATGTGGGTGTGAAAGAACGAGAGGTCTGAGGCCTGAGTGACTGGGAGGACTGAGCTACAATTTACAGGGGGAGCACAAGTTTCAGGGGGAGCAATGGGTGGAGATGTTCCTTTTGAGAGGCCAATGGAACACCCAAGTGTTGAGGTTGAGTGGGCAGCTGGCTGGAAATTTCTGGAGCTCGGGGGAAAGTCCAGCTTGGCTGGGTGGTACCCTGAGTTCCTCGCAGTTAATGTGTACATGAACCCGTAGCCTCGGTCCCATAGCTGTTCCCCAAGAACTGCAAAGTAGATGAGCAATTAGCATCTAGTTGATTTGGGAGCTAATCCAAGAGGCACTCGGCTCCACCCCCATCTTCAAAAGAATCTGGGGATGACTGAAATGCAGAAAGATCCTGTAAGTTTGGCAAACATCAATTGTGTCAAGATCCTCTTTTAGGGGGGACCAAAGGTGAAGTGAGTCAATCATTGGCAGTGTGTCCTTAATAAGCAAATCAATTTGGCCCAGAGGCTGGGTCTGTCACTGAAGAGGGTCGATGCAGCAGCTGTAACTGAGCAAACCCAGAGTTCAAGTGAGGCTTCGGACCCATCTAATTGTTTTTCTCATCACCTGGGTTCAGGGGTGGGCCCTGGACCGGCTCTGCATTCTGCAGAAACAAAGCAGAAGACACAAAGGAATGGGTGGTGGTCCCGCCACTGTCTGTCTGTGGAGTGGAAGAGAACTAAGAGGAAGTCTGGTTTCACAGCCGCCTCCAGTGCTCATTCAGAGGCTGGGCAGATTTCTGGCATTTTTCACCCCCCAGACTCCCCTCCCCAGAAAGCATTTGTTTTGCAGGCAGCCTGGGGTTCTGAGGCACCAGATCCTTATGGAAATGAGCAGAGAGAGAAGGAACGACAAGCATTTTACAGGAAAAGCTGTCAGCAAGGGAGTGGCTGCTGTAGTCCCTCAAATGATTTAATCACCAGAAAAGCTGGTGAACAAAAGCAAAAGCATGTTTGACTATAATATTTTATAATACCAGAAAATAACATTGTTGGAATGAGCAAAAGAAAACAGGGCAGCCTTTAAAGGAAAAAGAGTAAAAGATTTAGATTACGTGGTTGTGGATTTTTCTCCCTACTGGGATTGTTTTCTTGATTCTTCCACGGGTTACGACGAGTTTCCACTAGAGCGGCTGAGATGCCTGCCACTCACCAATCTTAGAGTCATGCAATATGGGATCATCCTGCCCTTTTGCCCAAAAGGGCCACCCCATGGCGAAATGCTTGTTATCACAGCAAGGAAATTCAAGGCATGCCTATTTCTTGAAATGTACCCTGCAAGCCCAAGAGGGAAAGTGTACATTAGCCGCACATAGGAAAGACTATTTTAGTCTCTTCGTTTGGATGTCACTAAATACAGAGTTTTCCTTCCCATGGAAACAGAGGAAAGCCGAGGAGAAAAGCATAAAATTATGAATGATAAAAACTGTCTCTAACCAGCTCCCAATCTCCTTAAGGAACAAGAATAAGACACGGGAGAAAAACAGCAGGCTGTAATAATGTCCCTCTCCATGAAGAAGAAAAGAAGGAAATTGCTTCTGGTGTGAAAGTGTTACTATTTTAGGCGACAGGCATATTCATGGGTAAATCTGTTATCCGTACCTGCTTCAACACAGATGAAGCACAAAAACATACACTACATGACAGATGAAAGACCATATGTTACATGATTCCATTTAAATGAAATGTCCCGAATAGGCAAATCTATGGAGACAGAAAGTAGATCAGTGGTTGTCGGGGGCTGGGGGTAGGAGATAAGGGGAGTGAGTGCTTAATGTCTACGGGATTCTTTTGGGGTGATGAAAATGCTCTGAAACTAGATTGTGTCCTTCACAAATCTGTAAATATACTAAAAATGATTGAATTGCACACTTTAAATGAGTGAATTTAATGATATGTAAATTATATCTCAAGAAAGTAGCTTTAAAAAAAATTTGCTGTCCCTGATGGTAAGAGGACATACCTGAAAGATGAAACTTGGTGATTTTCTAAAAAATATAATAACCATGACCAAATAATGGACTGATGTAATTTAATAAGATGGATATTTTAAAAATCATCGTTGGCATTGAATCCAAAATGTACACTATAAGATAAATAGAAGCTTTCCTCAGTTATAAGACATAAGTAGTGCTTTACTCTGATGATTTGTGCATTCCCAAATGAACCTTCATCCAATGCATAAATGAGTCAGTCCATTTATCTTATTTTACTGTAATAAGGAGCCACTGCCACCATGAAATAGAAAAGAGTAAATTAAACAAAGAAGCTTTGTCTTCAGGTTCCCAGTTCTGCGGTAGAATACATCTTTCCCATGTGCATTGTGCCGTATTTCTCCATCTGGATCGTAAACTGCTTTAGTGCAGTAATCGTATCCTGTATTCTTTTCTGTCTCCTGGAGCTTCCCTCTAGCTTAGGGTAGTGCAGTGGCTGGCTGCTTTCCTTCCATGCCTTGTGAGGATGGAGGTTCTGGGTTAGGTCAGTAAGAGAATTTAAGCTTCTCAAGCCTACCGGCTAGACCACATTCCATTCCACCTGGACCAATGGGATTCTCTGTGTAGAAATTTCTGGAGCGCCCCAGCCATGCCCAAAGATTGGTAAGCCATAGAACAGGAAAGAATGCTGCGCTCTGTGCCTCCTGATAGCGTATCTTTTATTGCAGATATTCCCTGAATGGGCGAGTCTAATTTAAAAATAGGCTGGTAAACTTTTAAAGGGCTTCTTTGCATTTGGGGGTCACAGAAGCAGGGCTGTTAGACTCAAGACTGATAAAGCAACAAGGAACTTCCCTGAGTATCAAGGTCTTACATAATGTTTGGCCCACAGCAGGTACTCACGGATGGTTCTTGAATGAACAGGCAAATGAATGAATAAATGGATAAATGAATCTCAATGCCAATCACAAAGAGAAATCTGAGGGTGAGCCCTGCGGATATCTGAGAACCGGGGGTATTGGGATCTAAACCTTGAAAGGCTGTTTAGATTTTCTTGCTGAGGAAAGGGCAAGGAGTAAAGGAGAAGCAACGAAACTCCAAAAACATCTTAAAGTATTAAGTTACTGGGACAAGTCGCTGATTTTTAACTGCAAGAGGGAAAAACAGGCAATTAGTCTAAATGATCTCTATTTAGAAATATATTTGGGTTTGCAAAATGACCTTGGGATTATATCTTTACAAGTCTTTTCAGATACTGAGAAATGTGACTAAATAACAAAAGTCATGAGACTGGGGAATCATGAAAGCCAGTACTCTACCGATAAAATATGAAATGGGTAGAGAGGAGAATGATTTAAACCAGGAATTCTGACTCTATATGCGTGAGTTTTGTCATGTCTGTTTACCAGGTCATTTTCAGAGTGGGGAGGCCTCCTCCTCCTTGCCCTCCTTATTTGTTTCCTGTAACACACATAAATACCCAATAGCCCCAGAGAAGACATTCAACCAATTTCTAATGTCCAGAAAAAAACTAAAAAGGAATTCTGAGTTGATGGGTCCCCGAGAGTTGAGAGAGACATGAAAGAATATTATTCCAAAGACTGAGAATTTACAAGTTGAATTGGATGACATTTTAGAGATTTGCCTTTAATTTCTCATTTAAGCATATCACTCCTGCCGGGGCCATATTTAGCAATGTAAAAATGATTGAGTGTATTGAGTCTTTGGGGGTTTCTGACTTTCAGTTGGATTATTCTATTAGAGTCCAGTGGTACTCAACATGTTATGTTAATCCATATTTAAACTAGGATGACCTCAAGTCCCGATTTGCCTAGGACAGTCCTGGTTTACACCTGTTGTCCCAGCAGAATTATTAATAGCATCTTCTTCTACTCTCAATAGCGTCCTGGTTTGGAAGATTAGATTCTACAATCATTCTAACTTTGACTCCTAAAAATTTTCAAGAACATGCCACACTTTCTTTTTGTCATCGTCGTTGTTGTTTCACTCACACTTTCTTAATTGTTGCAATTTATAGCTATTTTATGCAATTTCTGAGACCCTTCCTTTTTTCCGACCCATTTAAGCATCCTTTGAACTTCAGATGGCTCCTCATAGAACCAGAAAGCCCATAGTGAGACAAAGAGGACTGTATCCACACAAAGATGATTGCTGTTCATTAATAACACATATTTAATTAATCAACATGGCTTCTTCGTTAATAATATTTTAATTATTCAGACTGCATTTCTATTAATCAGCTATATTATTAATTCAATTGAATTATTAAGTATTTAATGAAAGCCAATGGTTGGCTAGCACATACCTTCATAGCCAAAGAGAAGTAAAACCAAGAAGCCTTCTATCTTGCGTGGCATTCTCCCCTTGCCCTTGGCCGCAGCTCTACCTTATCCAAGTGCAGAGCTTCCCCAGGAGCAGGAGCTTAACTTGAGCACTGGCCTCATTAAGCACCTTATTCCATTTAGTTCTTAGAGCTTTGGCTGAGCCCCACCAAGTTAACCCACATAGTTACCTGCCTGAACAAGGAAGTCTCAGAGAAGAATCTAATGTCAACTGAGGTCAGTTTAACAAAGAAAGATATTGGTTTTAATCTACCTTTAAATGTAAGGGAAGCAGTGGAGGGAGATAGGAACTAGAATCAGAAGACCCAGGTCTTAATCCTTTCTCTGCCATTATCTTATAGTGGGTGACCTTGAGCCATTTCCTGCCAAATAAACAGTAACATTGTCGAGTTCTATGAAAATGACATGATTCCCCTCTTAGAAAGCAATGTGACATTATGCGCATGCCTATTCACTCAGGAAAATGCTAAATTTGGGAGGGGGGAACAGTTACACACAAAGATATACATTGTTGTGTCATTTATAATAACAAGTGGAAACAATCTACATGGCCAAGGTTGCGGCAGGTAGGGTTAAGAGCAGATTCCCAAGCCAGACTGGGTGCAGATCCCAGCTCAACTACTTGTTATGTGACCTTGGGCAAGTGACTTAAATCTCTTTGCTTCAACTTTCTGATCTGTAAGATGGTGATAATAATGCCTACTTCATAGAATTAGTTTGAGACCTAAATGACATTATATGTATATATGTATATGATTTATATGTAATATAAATTGTATCCTGTAATATAAATCATATACATATTACATATAAATCATATATATATATTAAAAGTTCTGGAGATCTTTTCACAACAATGTTAATATACTTCACGTTACTTAACTGTACATATAAAAATGGTTAAGATGTAAAAAAAGAATAAAGTTCATGAAGTGATTGTAATAACAGGAAGAATCATGTGTCATTCTCAAGAGTTGGAAAAACACACCATATGAGCAAAACTATGTGGCAAAGTGCAAAGAAAAAGACCGCATTTCCTTTTCCTTTTTTGGTGCTTGGCCCTCACTATCCCACCTTTAGCCACCAGGGTCTCAGATACCTTTCCTTCGTTCCTCTTGTCAAAGATGAAAAAGACTGTTTTATTAGAGTGCCATTGGTTAATAAAATTATATAGGTTTCAAGTGCACAATTCAATAATATGTCATCTGTATATCGCATTGTATATTCACAACCAAAAGTCAAATCTCCTTCTGTCACCATATATTTGACCCCCTTTACCCTTATCTACCTCCCCCATCTCCCCTTTCCTTCTGGTAACCATTAAATTGTTTCTGTGTCTATGAATCTTTGTTTGTCTTGTTCATTTGTTGCTTTCAGTTTTAATATCCCACATATGAGTGAAATCATATGGTTCTCAACTTTTTCTGTCTGGCTTATTTCACTTAGCGTGATGATCTTAAGATCCATCCATGTTGTTGCAAATGGCAGTATTTCATCTCTTTTTATGGCTGAGTAATATTCCATCGTATATATGTATCACATCTTCTTTATCCAATCATTTGTTGAAGAACACTTTGGTTGTTTTCATGTCTTGGCCACCAGGACATGCTGTTTTAAATATCGGGGTGCATAAATCTTTACAGATAAATTTTTCAAAAATTTGAAGTAGATATCCAGAAGAAGGATTGCTGGGTCATATGGTAATTCTATTCTTCATTTTTTGAGGAACCTCTGTACTGTTTTCCACAGGGGCTGTACCAATTTACATTCCTACCAGCAGTGTCTGAGGGTTCCTTTTTTCCCACATCTTCTCCAACACTCATTATTACTTGTCTTGATTATAGCCATTCTAACAGGTGTGAAGTGGTCTCTCATTGTGGTTTGATTTGCATTTCCCTAATATCTAGTGAAGTTGAATATCTTTTCACAAGTCTGTTGCCTGTTTGTATGTCTTCTTGGGAGAAGTGTCTGTTCAGATCCTCTGCCCATTTTTTAATTGGATTGTTTGTTTTTTTGTTGTTGAGTCGTGCAAGTTCTTTATGTATTTTAGATACTAAACACTTATTGGAGGCATTGTTTGCAAATATCTTCTCCCATTCGGTTGGTTGCCTCTTTGTTTTGTTAATGGTTTCCTTTGCTGTGCAGAAGCTTTTTAGTTTGATATAGTCCCATTCATTTATCTTTGCTTTTACTTCTTTGCCTTTGAGGTCAAGTTCATAAAATCCCCTCTAAGACCAGGGTCCATGAGTTTAGTACCTATCTATGTTTTCTTCTATGTAATTTATTGTTTCCAGTCTTATACTTAAGTCTTTGATTCATTTTGAATCAATTTTGCTGTATAGTGACAGATAGTCTAGTTTTATTCTTTTGCATGTGGCTTTCTAATTTTCCCAGCACCATTTATTGAAGAGGATTTTTTGCTCCATTGTATGTGTTTGGCTTCTTTGTCGAAAATTATTTGCCCATATATGTGGGTTTATTTTTGGGTTCTCAATTCTGTTGTCTGTTTTTCTGCCAATACCATGCTGTTTTGATTATTGTTGCTTTGTAGTGTAAATTGAAGTCAGAAAAAAGCCATTATTAAAAAGATAATAGTAACCTCCCCCAAAGAAAGTGTAATAAACTAGTAAAGAGGAACAACAACAACAACAAAACTAGAAAACGTTATTCAATCAGCATTTATTGGGTGTCTACAAGTCTAACATTTTTTCCATACTGTGTATGGATTATTTTTTCTCCAGTTGTCGAATTTTATTTATTTTTTAAAAAAATTATTTATCTTTTTTTCAAGTACAGTTGACATTCCATATTATTTTATATTAGTTTCAGGTATACAACATAGTGATTAAATATTTATATAACTTACGAGTGATCACCTGATAAATCTAGTACCCACCTGACACCATACACAGTTATCACAATGTTTTTGACTATATTCCCTATGCCCTACTTCACATCCTGATGACTATTTTTTAACTATCAGTTGTACTTCTTTCCTTCACCTTTTTCTCCTAGTCCCCACCCCCATCTGGCAACCATTTGTTCTCTATGAGTCTGTTTCTGTTTTGTTTCTTATTTATATTGTTCTTTCATTGAAGGTCTATTTAACAAACTCTACTGATGTATTAAAAAGAAAAGAACTATTGTTTTCTTTGCTCTATATTTTAGAGTTTAACAAAAAATTAGGCCTTTAATAGTAATAATAATAATAAACCTTTAATAACTGAACTGCAGTCAAAGAGCTGCGGTATTGCCATATTTTAGTTGGAGGCTTTAGGAGGCCCGCCTATGCTGGCTTGCAGGAAAAGTACGGTGCCGGGTGATCTTTCCCCAAAGCGCTCGATTTCCCCTGCCCCTCCGGAGTACCGGAGGAGAGGTGGGGGTAGGGCCGGGGCGGGCCGGAGTGGTCTCCCCTAGAAACAGCCGGGCCCCCACCTCTGCTGTTTTTCAGATGGAAGGATGGCGGCGGGGATGGGAGAAGGTAACTGTCATCACGCTTCTGCTACAAAAGCATTCCATTAAATAAATTTATTTTAAGGGCGAAAGAAAAGCACCTTGTATTCGCTTTTCATCTTTCCACCCTGTCGACTAAATTCAAAAAAAGTTAAAATTGGGAAAATAGCTTGCCAGCCGTGGTCCCACTGGGGCTCGAACCCAGGACCTTCTGCGTGTAAAGCAGACGTGATAACCACTACACTATGGAACCTCCCGGCAGATAGCGGCCATATTTCACGTATTCATAGGCTCACGTCAGAACCAGCGCCCCGCGAAACCCCGCCCTTCTGTTGTAGCTCCACCCATGACGCGGCCCCGCCCCGCCCGCGAGATCTGGTGTTCGCAGCCAGGTGAGGGCTCTGGCTCCGGCGTTTGGGTTGCCGGCCTTGCCAGCACGCCGCATTCGTCACTCTTGCGACCAGGGTTTCCCCCTGGCTGAGAGAGCCGCCCCGCTTATCACGCGTCCTCAAACTTTTCCAATGCCGGGGCGTTGGCGAGGCCGGCCCAGCGGGCGAAAGCGGACCGTGTCCCCGGCACGGCCCCTTCTGGTGGGTTCCCTCAGCTATTGAGGGACCCGCGTTTTCCTCATTTTCCTCATTTTTCTCATGGGCACACTCAGCTGGTTCCGGCGGCATTGGAGGCCTTGAGTCCGGAGCAAGGCGGACAGGAACACCAGTTGGAGCCAAAGATTAAGGCAGCGCGGGGTCTGGGGTGGGTTGGGGAGGGTCATTTTTATAGTGGCATTTATTTTGCCAGGGTTGGAAGAGGCCGCTGGTGAGTCGGCCTCTTGCCCCAGAACAAACAGGCTCTTACTGCTCCCCTGAACTTTTCCACAGCCTTTTCCCGCTCTGCAAGCCCGAAAGGGGCTGAACATTGCAGGACTTTTGTTTGCTCTTACTTGCCTAGGGCTAGGGTAGGGTTGAGGGGCGGGGTAGACAAACCACCCCTTAAGGCTGGGGTTGGGGGTGTGAAGCAGGACCTGCCACAAGATTTGAGGGACCCAGTGTAAAACGAATATGTCAGGTCGCTTGTTCATAAGTTAAGAATTCCATTACGGTAGCCCCAGAGCATTAAACCCAGTACGAAACCTTGCGATTGCACAGGTCGAGGCCCGTGAATCTGCCACTGTGCTTCCAGGATTGTGGTCCCGGTACGGTGCTGGGACCCTCCATTACTAAGGGCACCTGTATGGTCTCCTCGGTTTTCATTGTTCCCCATGTACACTCCATGTAGAAAGGAAGCTGGTGAACCTCCGATGCATGCAATAGGAGTTTCTGCCTTTACTGAAAAACTCTTGCTCCTTTTCTCCATTCTGACAAGGAGGGAGACTTTTGTTCCACTCTCTACTACCTTGGAGGTATAGTCACAGTCTTTATAATTAGTAAACTGCAATATGGTTTACAAAGTATTTTGATATACATTCCTGTAAGGTAGGCATAGTAAATATTACTATCTCCATTTTGCAGCTGAAGAAGTGGAAGCTGAAGATATTGAATGCCTTGCCTGAGACCATTCTGCTGGTGAGTGGCAGGACTGGGCTCATACTCAGTCTTCTGATACCTAAATGATTTCAGGAGGCCCACAAAGGGTACATATTTTTTCCCATAAGAGTGCCATTGGTCTCTTGTAGTATTTTGTATGCATGCCATTGAGGAAATAGATACTTTTTCTTTTTTATCTTTTATAATTTTTTCAGTGAAATCCTCAAAACCAGGAACCAAGAGCCTGTGGAAGCAACTGTTGATGATTTTCACCTTGAAACCACCAGTCTTGGATAGTGTCTCAGGTGGCCACAGTTTTGCCTGGCACTTCAGTCTGTTCAGTCAGATTTATGAGGCCTGTCACCCCCAGGTATGCCCATAAGCATCTCAACAACTATAAGACAAATACATAAACAAACTATGAAATAAAGACTAGAAGTTACTTCAAGCTTTTTGAGTCTTCTGATTTCTCAGATGTTTAGTGTGGCTTCCCCAATGTTTAGCTTCACTGATGGAGAGTAATTCAACCAAAGAGACTACAACCCCAAAAATTGAGTTGATTTAGGAAACAACTGATTTAGGAAACTCAGTTGACCTGATTTCATTTAGAAATGATTGTACTATGTTTTTCAGTGAGTACTCAAGTATTTACTAAGAAAAGTGAGTCATTACCTTAGTATGACAGAGCTTACTTTATTTTCCCCCATTTGCAGCTCATTGGGTTCAAACATTTGAAACTAGTCTGTTCGAATGGATATTTGTTGTTTTTTGCCCACTTAACTTTTCATAGTTGCATACATTCCTGTCTACTTAGCCAGCTGAAGTACTGTCATTTTTATCACTTGTTTGCTCCTTTGATGCTGGTGCTTGTTGGCCACAATCTGTTAAATCCAACTCTCTCCTTGCTTCACCCCTGAATATGCCCCCAGGAAGGACACGAATGCAGGCCTACTGGTTTCACATTAAATTGTTTACTTACCTTGTGGCTTAGCTGGTCAAAGCACATGTCTAGTAAATTCTTTACTTACCTCAAGTGAGGCCCTGATGTACCCCAAAATTGTATCTACTTCCCCTGTCCATTCATTATCCATTTCTCCTAAAGGGCAGTTTCATATCTTCTCTCCCAAAACTGCCTGTATCTCCTTCTCCAGTCTCATTTACAGCTAATGAACTCACTTTCTTATTTCAGTGAAAAAATGGAAGCAATCAGAAGAGAACTTCTACAAGTACCCCTACATCTGCCCACCTACGTACATCTGTGCCCTCATAGATCTAGACCCGGGCTCTTCCTTCAGATCAGGGCTTCGTGACCACAGCCCTGTTGACATTTGGGACTGGGTAACATTTGTTGTGGGGAGCTGTCCTGTGTATTATAGAATGTTTTATAGCATCCCTGCCCTCTACTCACTAGATGCCCATAGCACCCCTCCCCAAGTTGTGACAACTGAAAATATCCCCTGGGGGGACAAAAATCTTGAAGGCTCTTTGGCAATGTCTACAGATACTTTGGGTTGTCATGATGGTGTGGGGTACTGGCAGATAGTGGGCAGAGACCAGTCATGTGGTGAGACATCCTACAATGCCCAGGACAGCACCCACAACAAAAAATTATCTGGTCTCAAATGTTGATAGTGCCATGGTTGAGAATCCCGCCCTAGATGAATCGTCTGCATTCGTATTGAAACCCAGCCCTCCACTTACTCTTGCAGGAGTTGGAGCTGACTCAGTGGCATGTAACACACATAACATTTTGACAGTGTCTTTAATCTGCTCCCAAACTACTGCCCTGTGTTCCAGTCCCCTGACTGAAGTAGTTTATTATCACATGCCTTCAAAATGTGTAGAAACACAGTGTAGGGCAATGTGGGAGTTTTAATATTTTTTATTTTTCAATTATAGTTGGCATATGATATTATATTAGTTTCAGGTGTCCAATATAGTGATTAGACATCTATATAACTCATGAAGTGATCACCCTAATAAATCTAGTGCCCCTCTGACACCATACATAGTTATTATAATATTATTCACTATATTCCTTATGCTATACTTTACATTTCCATGACTATTTTGTAGCAACCAATTTGTACTTCTTAATTCCCCATTTTTCAGTGCCACCCCCTGACCCCTCTACCATCTGGTAATCTTCAGAATGTTCTCTCTATATGAGTTTGTTTTGTTTATTTTGTTTAGATTCCACATGTACGTGAAATCATATGGCATTTATCTGACTTACTTCACTCAGCATAATACCCTCTAGGTCTATTACGAAATATCTTTTTCTTTTACTTTCTGTGTGTGTCTTTTAATCTGAACTGAGTCTCTTGTAGGCATCCTATGTAAGGATTTTGTTTTCTTATCTATTCAGCCACACTATCTTTTGATTAGAGCATTTAATTCTTTTTCATTCGAAGTACATGTTGGTAGATATATAGTTATTGCCATTCTTTATTCATATTTTTGATACATATTTTTTTCTTCTTCTTAGAAAAGAAAGTCCCTCCAACATTTCCTGTAATACTGGCTTGGTGCTGATGAACTCCTTTAGCTTTTCTTGTTTGGGAAGTTCTTTATCTGTCCTTCAATTCTAAATGATAGCTTTGCTAGGTAATTTTGATTGTAGGTCTTTGCTTTTTATCACTTTGAATATTTTGTGCTAAGCCCTTCTGGCCTGCAAAGTTTCTGTTGAGAAATCCACTGCCAGTCTATGGGAGCTCTCTTGTAGGTAACTGCTTTTCTTTAGCTGCTTTTAAGATTCTCTCTTTGTATTTAACCTTTGACATTTTAATGGTGATGATGTGTCTTAGTGTGGGCCTCTTTGGGTTCATCTTGTTTGAGACTCTCTGAGCTTCCTGGAGTTGTATGTCTATTTCCTTCACCAGGTCAGGGAAGTTTTCTGTCATTATTTCTTCAAACAAGTTTTCAATTTCCTGCTCTCTCTTCTTCTGGATGCAGATGTTGTTACGCTTGATGTCCCAGAGGCTCCTTAAACTATCTTCATTTTTTTGGATTCTTTTTTTCTTGTTGTTGTTTGATTGGGTGTCCTCTGCTACTCCATCCTCTAAATCACTGATGTGATCCTCTGCTTTATCCACTCTGTTGATTCCCTCTCATATACTCTTCATCTCAGATATTGTATTCTTCACTTCTGACTGGTTCCTTTTTATGTTTTCTATGTCAATTTTTATGCTTTCTATCTCTTTGTTAAGTTCTCACTGAGTTCATCTACTCTTTCTCTAAGTTCATTAGCATCCTTATCACCAGTGTTTTGAACTCTGCATCTGGTAGATTGCTCATCTCCATTTTGTTTAGTTCTTTTTCTGGACCTTTGTTCTGTTCTTTCATGTGAGACATGTTTCTTTGTCTCCCCATTTTGGCTGTCTCCCTGTGTCTGTTTCTATGTCTTATGTAGGGCTCCTAAGTTTCCCGGTCTTGGTAGAGTGGCTTTATGTAGTAGGTGTCCTGTGGGGCCCAGGGGCACAGTCTTCCTTGGTCACTTGAGGGAGGTGCTCAAGGTGTGTCCCTTGTGTGGGTTGCATGTGCCCATCTGTTGTAGTTGATCCTTGGTTGCTGTTTGCATTTTGATGGGAGAGATTAACCCTTGGGCTGATTGGTTGTGAGGCTTGGCTGGTGACCGGTTGACCCTATGGAGCAGGATTCACTTAGCAGGGCTCTGGTGACTGCTCCATCTGCCGTTCGGGTGTGTCTTCCTCAGATGCAGCTCTGAGTGGTGCTGTGGCTCCAGCGCTGTTCAAAGCAGGCCACTGGGTGTGCTGGCCCAAGGGCCTCCTGGGAGGGGCCCAACTGCAGGCTAAGTTCAGCCACAGCCTGTGCACCTCCAGGACCACCTGGTCAGAGTCACCAAGCAATCCACAGACGGCTGCCACCCATGCTGGGCTTATAGGTACCTCGAGAGGCCAAACCAGAAACCGAGACCAGCTGCCTCAGTAAGAGGTACGGGGAACGCCGAGGTCAAGTGCTGTTTCTTTGGGTTTTGTGAGCCTTTGGGAGATATTAGGAAAGTCCGCAGAAAGAGCCAAGACAGGCCATTTGTATGGAATAAACCACTGGAGGTGGCTTGGGTGGGCCTGCAGGTTGGGAGGGGCGGGGTCTCAGGGTCTCTTCTGGGCAGAGTGACGTGTGTTTTCCAGGTTGATGGCAACTCAGATATGGTGGCCACCTGCATCAACAAAGGCACAATGGATACTGCCAGCCCTTCTGTCTGGGAGAAAGCCACCCCTCCAGCCCTCGCCCTGAAGCTCGACAGCTCAGTTCTTCCCCGTGTGTCCCTGGCACTCCTCTAGCCGCTGCCCCGGTGCTGGAGCTCAGAGCGAGTGAGTCCATCAGCGAGTAAGGCTGGGAATGGGCCCTTTAAGAGGAACGCCTGCGACTCCCGCAGCCCTCCATCTAACTCAGTCACAATCTCTGCTGGTTTTCATAGCCAGAGGTTGTGAGTACTTCTCTCCCTGGCACTGGAACCCCGGGGCTGGGGAGCCCGGTGTTGGGCCGGGACCTCTCGCTTCTCAGGTGGGGGAGGGGACTCTACAGCCAAGATAGCCCTCCGGATTCTCATCCAGCACTTGTGGTTGTGGGTCCAGCAGGTTCACATCTCCGCCCCTCCTAGCATCCTCTTCTTATGCATGTCCCCAGTTGTAGACTTCTATTCAGCCAGACCTCAGGCGACTCCCAGTGATGGTTGCTCTGTAGTTTCATTATAATTTTGGTGTGGTCGCAAGAGGAGGTGTGCACAGCATCTACCTTCTACGCCATCTTGAACAGAAGCCTAAAAAGAAGTATATAATATGGCTCCATCTCAAGGAGTTTGAAGAACATTAATGCAAAAGACTGATTTGTTCCAAGATTTAATGGATGATAATGGCTTGAAGTGGTTTTCCAGCTTAGGATGTTATTGGATTTTAATTATGCCCTGTCTCCTCTCTCTTAAAGAAGAAACTCAAAAGAGGAGAAGGCAGAAAGTGGGGGCAGGATGAAATGCAGAAACCTAATAGTAAAGATGGTCTCATGTGGTATTCCTCTCAACATCAGCTATCTGTAATCTCCAAAATCACCCACAACACATGAGCTTAGATTTGATAGAGATAGCCACTCAAGAGAGAAAGAGCTCAGCTAAAATTACTTTGTTTCTCCTTCTTTATTTATGTCTTGAGGTACCTCTAGTTTTTTAAAATTTAAAAAATTTTAAATTACAGTTGACATACAATACTATACTAGTTTCACGTCTACAACATAGTGATTAGACATTTATATAACTTATGAAGTGATCACCCCGATAAGTCTAGTACCCATATGATAACATACATAGTTACTACAATATTAACGACTATATTCCCTGTATTGTATTTTACATCTCCATGACTATTTTTTCTTTTTTTTTAATTTTTATTTCTTAATTACAGTTAACATTCAATATTATGTTAGTTTCAGGTGTACAGCATAGTGGTTAGACATTTATATAATTTGTGAAGTGATCCCCCCGATTAGTCTAGTGCCCATCTGGCACCATACATTATTATTGCCTGTATTCCCTATGCTTACTTTTACATCCCTGTGACTATTTTGTAACTACCAATTTGTACTTCTTAATCCCTCCACCTTTTTCTCCCAGTCCCCCATTCCCCACCCCACCAATCTGGTAACCATCAGCTTGTTCTCTATCTATGAATCTGTTTCTGTTTTTGTTTGTTCATTTATTTAGTTAGATTTCCACATATAAGTGAAATCATATGATATTTGTCTTTCTCTGTCTGATTTATTTTACTTAAGATAATTCACTCTGGGTCCATCCATGTCACAAATGGTAAGATTTCATTCTTTTTTTTTTTATGGCCAAGTAATATTGCATTGTAAATATATACCACCTCTTCTTTATCCAATCATGTTTTGATTGACACTTAAGTTGTTTCCATGGCTATTGTGAATAAGAAAAGGGAATCCTTGTGCACTGTTGGTGGGAATATAAATTGGTGCAGCCACTGTGGAAAACAGCATGGAGCTTCCTCAAAAAAATTTAAAATAGAACTACCTTATGACCCAGCAATTCCGCTTCTGGGTATTTATCCGAAGAAATCCAAAACACTAATTCGAAAAGATATATGCATCCCTATGTTCATTGTAGCATTATTAATAGTAGCCGAGATGCCTCTAGTTTTTACAGTCACTTCTCTGGGAGTATATAACTGAGCACAGAACAATTTGGCTACTCCCCACTCCCATAGAACCCCACATATAAGGAAATGTCTGATAGCAGCATCTAGCCAATGCTAATTGGTGACAGAAATGAAATTGGCTACTTCCTGCACTTCCCCAACACTTTATTTAGATTTAAAAGTGAATTCAACTATGCACACAATGGGACTTTTCACGAAGCTGTTGCCTATAGACTGATGGGAAGATTTCAAGAGTGGTGCAGGTTTTAAAAAAATCATATCGTGTAATTTTATTAGGGATTTTAAGTATTTGTAATTTGGGGGACACAATTAGGGTGTAGTCTGAAGATTATATGTAATAATGAAACCAAAACTAATTAGTAGGTTGTTTAACTCAGTTAGAGGCTGTCTGCAGGCTAGCAGCTTTCCTCTGCTAAATCTTGTTAAAATGCAGTGAGTTCTATTTAGTACAGAATGAGCAGGCTGCCATGACAACTGTCTGTGAATATTATTTCAATATTAGTCATAGGTTTCTAGTGTCTGCCTCTGGGTCCACCATTTATTTTAAAAGCCAGATGCACGTCTATTCTTAAAGGAGTTTTCCTGGATGTGTTTATAAAAAACAAAAAAACACTTTCAACTGGCTGGGTTTTTTTCTTTTGGAAGAGAAATTTGAATGAATTTACACAATTGCAAATTATAGATTTTATTATTGCTCTTTTCTTTTGGAAAGGTGATTTGGGTATGAATTTATATTGTACTTGACTGTACATTTGTTTAAATAGACACCCTAGACCAGAGTTTGGAAAATTCTCCTCTAGTTTTATAATCCTTAGATTAAATTATTCTTTTTTTTTTTTTTTTTCAATCTAACAGTATCAGAAGGAATCTTGTGGTTGCAAGTGACAGAGGATTCAGCTCAAACCGAATTAGCAAAACCAGTCTCAAATGAATCTGACTTGAAAATTCCAAAGGTAAAATATCATCTAGAGATTCAGGATGGGGGGCTTCAGCTCCATTTCCCTGCCTCTCTCCTGCTCTACCCTTCTCCATGTATCAGTTGCACCCTGCAGATTGACTCTCCTCATGGTGACAGCCTTGCTCAGAGCACCATCCTTGGGGAGAAGTGAGTCTG
>NW_006435837.1:4355621-4357236 GCF_000325575.1 Pteropus alecto | reverse complement strand
CTGAGATGCACTGATATTGCCTGTCTTTAGCTATGTGCCCATCCAGTCACTCTCTTTTGCCAGGAGAAGTTGTGCAAACTGCCTTAGGCCTGAGTTATATACTCATCTGGGGATGGATAGTCACTGTGGTTTGGGAAGTGGGCTCATGCTAACTGGATTAAGCCAGTCAAGATCCATACTTCGAATGGGGAGTGGTGTCAATCCCACTGCAAACCATAGGGTTGAGAATAGGGAGAGGGTTGATTTCAAAAAGGAAAATTGGAGTACTATTGCAAGGAAGTGAGGGGAATACTTGCTAATCACCTGGTTTGGGACCCGAATGCTGGCAAATAATAATGGTAATAGCTAATATTTACTGAATACTAACTATGATCTAGGCAGTCAAATTGCTCTATAAGTGTATTGGTAGAGAGGATGTGTTTGGCTGCATCTAATAAGGTAAATGAAATAGCAGAAACCTAAAACAGAGGGTTGCTTTTTATCTCACAATAGGTGATATGAAGTCAGGAAAGAAGCTTCATATTGTCATTTATGTCTCAGGCTCTTCCTTATATCTTTCTGCATTATCACTTTCAGGGAGGCTGTCTTCCTAATGCACTCAAGAGCGCTCCTCCTCTCCTCCAGGCATTGTGTTTTGGTTACAAACAGAATGGGGGAAGGACAAAGAGGAAAGGGCCCAAGACAGCTGAGTCTGTTTTTTTTGTTGTTGTTTTTTTGTTGGGTTTTTTTTTTTTTTTGAAATCAGAGAAATAGCTTTTCTGGGAGCCTCAGCCAGTGGATTTCTGCTTATATCTCATTGGCCAGAACTGTGCTACATGAACACCCCCAACTGCAAGGGAACTTCGCAAATCAAGTTTTGTTGGCTGAGTCCATTGCCACCTACAACAAAATTGGGGTTTTATTGGTAAGAAAGAAAGGCAGAATGAATATTGGTTAGGCATCTATTGGTGGCTGCCACAATACATATTAACTCACTTATTCCTTATATCAACCCAGTGTGGTAGATACTATTACTATCTTGGTTTTCTAAGAAACAGGCACAGAGAAGTTATGTAATTTTCCCAAGCTCACACACAGCTGCTAAGCAGTATAGCTAGAATATAACGCCAAGCAATCTGACTCTAGAACCACATTCTATTATGGCCCCCAGGCACATCCTGACCCAGAGGCCAGACCGCATTTCTTCTCTAGGACATGTATCCATTCGGAAATGTAGGTCTCGCCTAGAAAAGGTAGTATTTGTTTAGCACTTTATAGTTTATAAAGAATTTTTCACTTAGATTATTTCATTTATATATTATCCCCATTTCTTAAATGAGAAAACTGTGGCTCAGAGAAGTTATGTAAGTTGCCTAAGATCCCTAGGTTGTAACTGGCAGAGCTGATATTTCCTTGAAATTTCAAGAACTTGCTTTTGGTCACCTTTCCTAATCTCCCTACTCTTCTGGGCACAGAAGACTTCATTTAAAAAATTTTTAAATGGCAATATTTTGTTATAGGCCCTATATTAACTTCACAACCTTTTCTGGAAAAACAATCCAGAGAAATCTTGGATCTCTCAGCAACCTGTTTTCATAGTATTCTTTTCACGTAGCCACACCAGCAACAATGGCAG
>NW_006435837.1:4353086-4355571 GCF_000325575.1 Pteropus alecto | reverse complement strand
GGTTTTTTCTCTCACATACTATAAAATCCAAAGCTTCATCCAAAAGGTAAAAGTGTTCATCACAAACAGCTCTTATCTACCTGTTTGAGTCATTAAACATATAGAGATTTCTTGGCCTTAGTTACATCAGATTAATTTATATTATGTTTCCTTGAAACTGCTTTGTAAATCGGACTTTTCACTAAGAATGATAGTCTACCTCACTGGGGTAAATTAATGAAGTTTCACAGCATTACTGACAGTCTATTTTTTAATTGTTATTTCTCTCAGTCTTTCCAAATGTTTGAAATCCTTAGCTTATGGCATGGCTCTATTTATATATCACAACATTCTTTTTTTCCGGTGATACTACTGAGCTGACCCCCCAAATCACAAGAACATTGTAGAATATAGTTTGACTTTAAAAGTCATAAAATCCTAAGTCTAAGGTTTCCAAGTTTAGTACCTAGGTTTTTTTTTTTCTTTACAATTTATTGTTTCAGGTCTTATATTCAGGTCCTTAATCCATTTTGAGTTAATTTTGGTGTGTGGCGATAAACAACAGTCTAGTTCCATTCTTTTGTAGGTGGCTTTCCAGTTTTCCCAGTACCATTTATTGAAGAGGCTTTCCTTTCTCCATTGCATGTTTTCAGCTTCTTTGTTGAAAATTATTTGCCCATATAAGCAGGGGTTTACTTCTGGACTCTCAATCTATTCCACTGGTCTGTATATCTGATTTTCTGCCGATGCCATGCCGTTTTGATTATTGTCGCTTTGTAGTATAATTTGAAGTTGGGCAGAGTGATGCCTCCAGCTTCGTTCTTTTTTCTCAGGATGGCTTTTTGAAGCCATTTGGCAATTCAGAGTCTTTTGTACTTCCATAGAAATCTGATGATTTTTTGGTTCTATTTCTTTAAAGAGTGCCAATGAGATTTTGTATCTTCTTTAATTTCTTTTAATAAGATCTTATAGTTTTCATTATATAGGTCCTTCACATGTTTCATTAGATTTACTCCTAGCTGTTTTATTCTTTTTCTTGCAATTGTGAAAGGAATCGTTTTTTTTCATTTCTTTTTCTGACAATTCATTATTAGAGTATAGGAATGCTATGGATTTTTGCATGTTGATCTTATATCTAGAAATTTAATGTATTTGCTTATTATTTCTAGTAGTGTTCTTGTGGAGTCTTTAGGGTTTTCTATATAGAGAATCATGTCATCTGCAAATAGTGACAGTTTAACTTCTTCGTTTCCTATTTGGATGCCTTTTATATCTTTCTCTTGTCTGATTGCACTCGCTAGGACCACCAATGTTATATTGAATAACAGTGATGATGGTGGACAGCTTTGTTTTGTTCCTGATATTAGAGGAAAGGTTTTTACTTTTTCATTGCTAAGTATAATGTTGGCTGAGGGTTTGTCATAGATGGCCTTTATTATGTTAAGGTACTTTCCTTCTATATCTATTTTATTAAGCGTTTTGATCATAAATGGGTGCTGTATCTTGTCGAAGGCTTTTTCTGCATCTATTGATATGATCATATGATTCTTATTTTTTAATTTGTGTATGTGGTGTATCACATTAATCAATTTGCATATGTTGAACCTGTGATATGAATCTCTGTGCCTCTGGGATGAAGCCCACTCGATCACGGTGTATAATCTTTTTAATATGTTGCTGTTTTCTGTTCCCTAGTATCTTATTTAGGATTTTTGTATCTGTGTTCATGAGAGATAGTGGTCTTTAGTTTTATTTTTTTGTGTTATCTTTACCAGGTTTTGGTATCAGAGCAATATTGGCCTCATAAAATGAGTTGACAAGTATTGCCTCCTCTTTGATTTTTTGGAAGCGTTTAAGGAGAATAAGTATTAAGTCTTCTTTGAATGTTAGGTAGAATTCACTGGTGAAGCCATCTGGTCCTCCCAGGCCTTGTTTAGCTAATAATTTTAACATTCCTCCAAGAAACCAAATTTTCTTTATTTTCTATGTTCATAAATAGAAAAATGGTTGACAGGGAGGCAATGGTGGCAAAAAGAAGGCTTGTAGAACCTGGAACCTGTCTTTCCAATAAGCAGGAAGTGGTTCTCACATGCAGGTTATGTTGTTCACTTTCTGTTGTCAGGCACTGTCATGTCTGTCTGTGACATCATGTGGTTGCCAAAGCAACCTAATAAAGACTCATTCTAGACTCTACCTCTGAAAAATTTCAGATGAGGCTGAGGAGTCCTCTTCAAGACCTGTAAGTGTGAGGATGATTGTGTCCTGAGCATGGAGGTTAGGCAGAAAGATTCAGCCACCAGCTAGAAGTTTATTTTCCTTGAGCCCATGTGGAACTGACAACTTGGAAGGTAAGAACTCTTAAAGGAGAAGAGGAGTTGAATGAAATCTGGGTAGGCCTGGAACCATATGTTTGAAAGTTAATCTTCCTCTGTTTAGTTGTTTGGCCAACTCTTGTGGACTTTATATTTATATTTATAATATATATTTATAATATATATCATACTTT
>NW_006435837.1:4341440-4353063 GCF_000325575.1 Pteropus alecto | reverse complement strand
ACTTTGATATTATTATATTGGAGCTATCTTTATAGTGTAGAATTCGGTCACCTTGGTGTAATGGAAAGAGTATCGGCCAAGTCGTACAACTGACGTTAGGGTGCCACCCAGTAAGTAGTGTTAAATAAGTGATGAATCTCTGGGCCTGGATTTCTTTCCTATAAAATGAAGGGCCTTTCTGAACAAGTCCACAGGATCAGAATATCTTGCCACATCATAGGTTCACCTGAGAGGGAGCTCTGGGTCAAGAACCTCATGGTGGTCTTTTAAGGGGATGGCACCATCTGTGCTTAGATCAGTTTTGCCCAATTCCCAGTGTTTTGATATGAGGAGGAGTTGCATAAATGTATATTCTTTCTTTTACTTTTGTCTTGGAATGGCGTATTACAGCTTCTGCAGAAGGAAAATAAGAAGGAATTACATCGCCCTGCCATTGACTCATGCTAGATGTCAAACTGAGATACATGCACAACATAAGCACATAGAAGCTAAAGGAACAGATTGTGGCAATATTTAAAAATATCACAACTCTCTAACCAAGAAGCAGTCCTGATAAGCAGATTTGGAATTCATACAAAGCACACATAACTCTGAAAATCTGAATTGTACATTGCCAAGGTAAATTATTTCTATACAGTAATTATAGATGAAGGTATGTTGGCTTATGTGATAATACCTGTATCCCTTGGTTTACAGACACCTCTCTCTTCTGGGCCTCTTCCTTTCCTGATTTTTTCATTTTTAAGATCCTTTGTTTGCTCTTTCCTTCTTCTCATTCCCTTTAAATGTCTCTAGTCCCCAGGGCTCTGCTTTTGCCCCTATTACCTTCTTACTCTACAAACTCTCCCTGGATATTTTATCTTCTCTAATTGCTTCAGCTGTTATTGGTACCCTGCTGACCTCTTTAATCAGAATCTGCAGACCTGATCTATTTCCTGTGCCCTAAATGCAGGCTTCTACTGCCTATGGGACATTGCAATTCATTATTTTTCTCCACCGTAAACACACTTGTCCCTCTTGTGTCCTACCCCTGTACCTGTTAATACTCTTCTGCAATTAATAGCATCACCCACTAGACTGTAAATTACAAGAGGGCAGGGACTGTGTCTGTTGTCTGCTGTTGTACCCAGCACCCAGCATAGTGCCTGACACATGGTAGACACCCAGTAAGTAGTGTTAAGTAAGTAATGAATCCACCTATTATTCTAAACTAGAAGCCTCGGAATCATTCTTAATGCCTCCATCTCTCTTGCTCCCTATGCCCTGTGTGGGACCTATGGGGTTTATTACCTAAAAGGCTTTCACATTTGCCCCTCCTCTCCACCCCCATTGCCGGGCTTTAATTCTGCACTTATATCTATCTCCTGGATTGTGGCAGGAGCTTCTTCACTGGTTTTCCTATGGCTGATTTTTTCCCAGTTTGTCACCATCCAACTCTAAGGGTGATCTTCCTAAAACTTGAATCCAATCACATTACTCTCAGGCTCCCCTTCACCCAGAGTTTGCAGTCTGGCAGCCTTACACTGAATCCATGGAGTTTACACAGTGTTTTGAGAAAACGAGAATTATTATATTTCATTGATTCTAAGATGCACATATTTTTCACATTTCAGCACCTCTGATATTGGAATGTGTCTTAAAGTTGATGGAATGTCATAGTTTGATGGTTGGGTTTCTTCTTTCTTATTGGTACATAAATTAATGATGCAACTTGTAATCGATGGCATCTTAAGTTTGCAGAAATATACTCACATTTAAAAATAGAGAGATTTTACATAAAAATATGTTCAACTTCTCTTGAAAAATTACATTGAGCAACACTGGGCTGGAATTTCTGAATGGCAGCCTAAGAGGGAGCTACCAATAAGTAGCAGCTGCCTCAGTTAGATAAAAACTCTATAAATGTCCCATCGTTTTTCCACCCAGGCTGATTTATTCATTTATATTATCTGCCCTGGCTCATGTAAGCATTTGAAATTGCAATCCCCAACTGATGGGTCGAAGTTGGAATTTTTTGTTATGACGTACAAGAATGATCATAGTTGGCACCAACCTACCTCCCCAGGTTCACTTCCCCATCCTCTGCTCTATACACCCTCTATCCCCCAGTCTCAGGAAACACTATTCAAATATAACATATTCCAATGTTCTCTGGGATGCCTTTCCCACCTTTTATCCTCTATGAAACATTTCCTGACTTGCCTTGGTCCAGCTGATCTACTTCTGGACTCCAATAATACTATGGGGCAGATAACTCTGGACCTACACCTCCTGTTTTGAAATTATTTGTGGACAGGCCCATAGCCCGCATTACACTATGCACCTGACAAGGAAATGAATCAGAGCTCATTCATCTTTGTACCCCTGCCTGATAGATGGAACACACTCAGTATCTGTTGAGTAAAGAATGGATGGGGTGTGTTTTCTGCCTGGGAGCTCTGTTCTTTGAGTTTTACCCATGGATCAAGAGCTAAAAGTAAAGGAAAGGCAAGTGTTTTCCTTAGTGCTTGTCATTTACAGCAGATGTCATTGCTTCTAGCTGTGATTTAGGACGGCCCTTGGCAGTCAAAGTTAGCCCATGGAGACTTTAAAATCTGCAGACCCAAAGGCAGTAAACCAGAGCCAGCTCTGTGAAGCTTTTTAAAAATTTATTTTTAAATTAATGTGCGGTAAAATTGACTTGTACACTTCTGTGAATTTGGACACATGGGTAGATGAGTGCAACCGCTACCATAATTAAGATACAAAATATCACCCCCCAAAACTCCCTCAGCTATCCCTTTATAGTCACATCCTCCCCCACCCATCATCCCTGGCAACTACTGGTCAGTTTTCCATCACTACAGTTTTTCCTTTTTGAAAATCTCATATAAATATACACAACCTTTTAAGTCTGGCTTCTTTCACTCAGCATAATCCTCTGAGATTCATCCAAGTTGTCTGCATCAATAGTTTGTTCCTTTTTAATGCTCAGTAGCATTCCATTGGATGGGTGTCCCACAGTTTGTATATTTATTCACCCATTGAAAGACATCTGGCTATTTTTAGTATTTGACTATATGAACCTGTTTATACAGGTTTTTGTGTGAATATAAGGTTTCATTTTTCTAGAGTAAATACCCAGGAGTAGGATCGCTGTGTCACATGGTAAGTGTATCATCAACTTTATAAGAAACTACCAAACTATTTTGCAGAGTGGCTGTATCATTTTGCATTCCCACCAGAAAAATGTGAGAGTTCTAGTTGCTCTACATTGTAGCCTGCACTGAGTATTATTGGTATTCTTTTTAACCATTCTAATAGGTGTGTAGTATTATTCTCATTGTGGGTTTAATTTGAATTTCTGCTTCCTCAAATCCAGTTTGGAGGAACTGGAGGGAAAAAAATAGTCAACTCACCACCAGTTTTGGTGGTACTTTAATCTCCGATCTTCTCAACCCCGCTTCTGCTATTTACTTTTCAGAGTCCTTGTGTTACTTATTTATGGCTGTGTAACAAATTACCCATAAACTTAGAGACTTAAAACAGAAAGTTATGATCTCATAGCTTCTGTGGCTCAGGAATCTGGGCGTGGCTTACATGGGTCTGCTATTTTAGGATCTCTCACAAGCTGCACCCGTCATGGTGTTGGCTGGGCTGCAGTCATCTTAAGGCTTAACTGGGGAAGAATCTGCTTACAAGCTTATGCGGCAGGCATGTTGGCAGGATTCAGTTCCTTGGGGTCTGTTTGACTGAGGGCCTCAGTTCCTTGCTGGCTTTTGGCCAGAGACTTTCTCCAGTCCTGTGCCATGTGGGCCTCTCCAACATGGCAACTTATTTCATCAAAAGCACTTAAGTAGCAAAGGCAATAGAGTGCTAGCAAGACAGAAAGTCACAATATTTTATAACCTAGTCGCAGAAGTGACATCCCAGCACCTTTGCCATATTCTTCTGATTAGAAACAGGTGGTTAGGTCTAGCTCACATGGAAGGGGAAGGATTTCACAAGGGCATGGATACCAAGAAGAGGGGATCATTGGGTGCCATCTTGGAGTTGGCCTGCCACAGTCCTCAAACAGCCACTCCATGGATTCTGTCCAAGTGTTATAACGTTTTTTTCTATGGGAGAGACATGGAAGAGTGAGTAGAGTGTACTTGTTCCATCTTACCCAGACTGGAACCCTCTATGAAGCTTTTTGATTTGATTTATAAACATTCAGAGTTAATTTAAGGAGATTAAAAAAAAAACTCAAGCCATCTAGGACCAAGCTAGGGTTAAGCAGTGGTCAAAATTTAAATTCCGATACATACTAATCTTCTATTTGTTAAATTACAACCCTGGAAAGCCCAATTTTTGTATCCAAGATGGAGCCTTTTCAAAGCTGAACTTAGAAAATTCAACACATGACAGCTGTTTCAGCCTGTCATTGTGGCTGCTGACCAGGTGACCCCTTGTGAACAGACACACCTTGTGAGCATTGGCTTTTATGAATTTCTTCTACCTAAGAGTGACTCATAACCCAGCTTTGATTTATTTTAATAACTTGCCAAATCTGGCCTCTCTTTTCTCCTACTTAGTGTGTTTTTTCATTACTCAGAATTCTTCCCTGGTAATAAGTGTGACCCTTTCTTCTTTATTTAAATGTAAAATTGCTTGGTATTTCTTCCTTGTCTTCGAAAGGGAGCAGGCTCTTTAAATCAAGAGTTTTTGAATGTTTTTGATCATGAACCCCTAATACAGTATATATACTTATCACTACTAATACTGTTGAACTCACATATTATGTACATTACCAAATATACATAAAAATAGAAAATTCAAAAAATTAAAAAATAGATTAAAAAATGAATTCTAATGTTTTGCTTTCTACTCTCCAACAGATCTTCTGTGCTTCTGCTATGGGCAGGTACCTCAATTTAGAGACTCTCAGGTGCTAGGAAGCTGGGATAGGGTGTGATTGCTTACCACTGGCCCCAGCTCCAGAAGGCTAGCTGAAGGGCTAGCCCTGTCCAAGCTACCCCTCTTTGGTGCTATTGGGCATTGAGGTATGAGTGTACTATGAGTGGACAAACATCTTAAGTACTCACTGCCAAACAGACCTACACACATCGTTGTTTTCTGTCTACTCCCAAATCTATCTGCTTTGCCTAGATTCTAGCACATTCCCCAGTATGTGTCATGACCAATAACAGGAGCTGCCCATTGGAATTACTTTTCCTTGGTAGAAAATGGAACTGTGGCTAGCTCCAGGAAGCTTGTGAAATAGGACAGGTTTGCCTGCAATGCCCAATCCTTCCCTTGTGAGGTAACCAGCCTTCTCAATCCCTCATCTTTCTATAGTTTGCTACTATATAGACTAACCAAGGTCCTGGTTTGGGTTGCCTCAGAAGCAGACCCTTAGACAAGCATTTGAGAGCAAGAAAGTGAAGGCAAACCCAGTAGAGGAGTGGGGAAGTGAGGGAAGAAGAGACACAGCCAAGAAAGAGTAAGTCTTGCCTGCAGAGGTAGAGAAGCTGCCCTTTTTCAATTATAGCTGACAGATGCCTTTCTCTACCCAATTAGAAAGTCTAATTGCAGCATTATAATTATGACCACAGTTCATTCTGATCTTCATCTCTCCCATTTCACGTCTTTGTTAAGTTCTGTAAGATATACATGTGTGTAAGAATACCCTCTTCTCTCCCTCACCTCTTTTCCTCTGGCTAACTCCTAACTCTGGCTGCTCAATGGCCAGGCCGGAGCCCGGGCATCGCTTCTTCTAGAGAGCCTTCCCTCATCCCCCTTTCTGGGATGGGGCTTTTTTTGGTGCCCCCTATCTGTCCTGTTAGAGATTATATCATACGGTACTGCTTTCACTTATTCATGTAATAAATATTATGTGCCTGGCGCTGTTTTAGGTACCTGGAGCTTATTATGTTCCAATAAGGGAGACAGATTTTAATTTGCCTTTTTATTTCAATATCTGATTTACCTATGTGTTCGCTTCACCTAACCATGTCCATTTTCTTCACCATTTATGTCCCTGTCCCTTAGCACAGTGCCTGCCACTTAATAAAAATGTATTGAATGGAAGAGCAAAAGGCATCTTAGTTAAGGATGTTTTGATATTGCTATGGCTTCTTCTGGGAGGGGGTAATTGAGCTCTCATCTTTCTTATTGGCTATTTTCTTATGATGATGTGCCCATTGAGAGATAAATTGACTCACCTTGACTATTAGGGGTGTAATCTGTTAATGAGTGAGTTTGGAACTGTTAACATTGCTTTACTCATTACTATTATTATTGTTTTCAGGAGAGGAGAACACATCTCTGCTCAGCTGGAAGAAAGCCAGAGAATATCTGAATAGAGGTTGGAACCTTCATTTTGCAAACATACAAGGTGCTGAGGCAGTATAGTATAATGATTATAAGTAGGGATTCTAAAGGCAAGTGCCCGAGTTCAAATCCCAGTTCGGTTACTCATTTCCTATTTGACTTTGGGTTATAGTTCCTAATGTGTAAATAGGGATAATAATAGTATATACCTCATAGGATGGTGTGTGAATTAAATAAGATTAACACATGTAAAATTAACAAGTGTCTAGAAAATAGTAAGTGCTTAATAAATATTATTATTATTGTGATTTATTCACATACATCAATACTTATTCATTTAACAGTCGGAGGCTGGCTATAGGACTCTTTGTGGTGCTCACAGTAGCATTTTAGTGTTGTTTGTACAATGGAAAAATATGGTGAAGTTCTTCATTTTAAGCAAATTCTAAGTTTTAGACAAATCACATAAAGGGCATAGCCAATCCAATTCATGGTCCAGAATTTGGCCATTTAAATAACCACTAAATCATAAGTTCTTTCTCTCCTTTCTTTCTTTCTGTGATTAAACAAGTATTTGGTGAGTACCTCTTATACATTTGGTGCTAGGAATGCCAAGAGGAATGAAACGAATCCTTCCCCTTATGGATTTCACATGTAAAAGGACAAATTACAGTGCGCTCTGGGAAGTTCTATAATTGGACACACACATGGCTTTGAGTGCCAGAAGACAGTGACTAACTCCTCTTTGGTGATTCAGGAAAGTCTTCACACAGAGGAGGTGACATTTGACCAACTGTATCTAGACGTAGCCATCATTTAATCACTGTGGATTGAATAGGCATTTGGCCGGAAATGCAGCCATATAGTGACATTGTCCACTATTTTTTTGGAAGCCTGGGTAATTATGCTATCATTTACAATATGTATGGCAGCCCCATCAGGTCTTAGTCTTGGAGTCCCTGCTATGGAAATCTGTAAGGTTGCATTGCCGTATAATAAGGTCCTCTGGTAATATTTAATGTGCTAATAGGAGTGCAGAAGCCCAGAGCTGCCTTTCCAGTTATTTTTAAAGTGACTCCATTAGATTAAATAGCAAGCTAGGTAACCACTTTACTGGATCTCCTGTGGCGCTCAATTGCAGAAAGGAATAGGCTAAAGAGCAGTTTGGGTGGGGTTATGAAATGATTATGGCTGGAGTCCTTTAAATCCTAGCTCTTGTTGCCTAAGGCCAGTAGGCTAAGACCTTGCTGTGTAACCAGCTAGGGAGAGTTTGGGAGGAAAATTGCTGTCAGTGCAGCGGCAGACAGCGTGAGATTCTGGGAACAAGATCACCCCTGGATTGCCTCAAAAGACAGCAGAACTATGGCTGGTGGCATCCAGTACTGACATCGGCACTTTGAATTTTCAAATGTGTCTTCTTCCTCTTCCTTCTCAAACTCAGCAGAATTACGGGCCAACTTTCCTTTTCCTTTCTGCTGATGGAGGGAGGTGAATCTCCCTTTCACAGATGGGTTCTCCAATAAGCAGCTAATAGCTAGAGGAATAAAAATGTCATAAATAAATTTGCAGCTCAGCACCCAGTGGCTGCTCCCTTAAACCCACGCTTTTTCAAGTCCTAAGGAGGACCGTTTCGTGTTCCCACTTCCTTCTCTTAATCATACCCAGGTTACTGTAATATTTCCTAAAAATCATCCTTGGTTGACTTAAAGAGTCAGCCATTGAGTGCTTTTCTGCCCTTATTTACCAAAATTCTCTTTTATGCTTTGTACTGATGCAGATTATGTATGCAAACAGAGGCCTGGTCCACCCTGTACGGAGCCTGGTCCCCTTGGAAGCAGTCATGTGATCGCAGCCCATTACTTGAGCACATCCCTTTTATCTCCTAGTCCAGAACAGGGCAGGGTTGGGGCAGACAGCTGCGGCTCCCTGGCCAGCTCAGCCTCTCTGGTATCTGCGGCTCTGGGTTCGCCTTCCAGGCTGAAAGGCAAAGTAGCCGTGGCCTGTTTGAGTTATTTCTTTGTGTGTGTGGGTGTGTGTTTATTTCTTGATTTATTTAAGCCAGAGCTTGCCCTGCAGAGAGCTGCAGAGATGTGAGATGTGTAGTGTGTGTGTATATAGAGGGAGGTGCTTCAGACAGAGCTGGAATTCTACTTCTTTTCTTTCAGACCTCAGCATTTTTCATAGAGAAGGTTTTTTCTCCTTTTTGTTTCTCTTTAAACATCTGAAGTGAGGAAAAACCTCTCCACTGGCCAAGCAAAAGAAACAGGTAATATGTTTGTTTGTTTTTAGGTATTTTGGGGAAGCAGAAGTCTACATCATAAACATATATTGTGTAGTAATGGAACAGGGAATGTATACTCCTTGGAGATAATTTTATTACTTTGCAATATCTTGGAATTATTTTTCTCAAAGATGCTGATGCAAATCACTTGCCATCATCTTAAAAAGATGTACAGATGACTTTGCAACCTGAGGATTGTGGCCTGTTTCAAATGAATGTGGTATTTGAAAAAAAACTCTGTGGTCACTTGGGTGAGCTAAAAAATGGGGAAAGAGACACTTTGAGAAACTCTTCTAGGCCCTTCGTGGGGTATTCCCCAAACCCCACTGTACAAGTTCACGTTCAGAAGTCTTACTTTAGCTCCCTTGGCCTCTTGTTATTGAAGAAAACCACAGAGTTTCCATCTATCTGTAAGAAGGGGAAACAGAATTTCCTGCAGTGTTCAAGAATTCTCTTTAGTGACTTTGTGCTTACATAGATTGATCAGATTGAATCCTGAAATCAAGGCACAGCTAAACTTTTAGTGGACAGACATTTTTGTTCTTTAATGATTAAACAGAGTGGGTCTTTGGTTCTGCCACTGATCAGCTGTGTCATGGAGTACAATGTTTAAATTTCTGAGTCTCAATTTCTTCACCTGTAATATGAGAGTGATGATACCACCTTGAAGGTTGCTGTGAAGATTAAGTGGAATAATAGCAATATAAAGCACCCACTGTGCTGGGTAACTAGTAGTCCTTTAATAAGCAGTGATGATTATAGTTATTATTATTACTGATATAATAGTGTTCTTTCAGATCTTAGCGCTCTCAGGGGAAAAGAGCCCATTTCTTGTGGATCTGTGGTTATCCCAGCACTTATAGACACCCAAGGGACTTAATGTCTGCAAGGTCCCAGACAACGCATTTGGAAGGAATATTTGAGCAAACACTGGTTTCATTTCAATGCTTCTACCACAGGGGGTACCCACCTATGCGTGGCACCTCCTCACTCATCAGCTAAGAAGAATTGCTCTTTGTTCAAGTTAGATTTTTCCACCACCGAGCTCCTCATTATTCCTCAGTACAAGTCTGTAAGATATGTAATATTATTCCTAGTTGACGCAGGACAGGGCAAATTCCCCGAGTGAGTAGAGACCAAGCCCTGCACTGAGAGAAGAGGGTGTTTTGGTGGAGAGTGTAGAGAGAATTCCAACACACACCAAAGTTAGAGTCAGAGGGGAAGTTTATTAGAGAAGGGGTGAGAGAGCCTGAGAGACTTAGAGGGCCAGAGACAATAGAGAGAGACAGGACAGTGAGAGAGACCCCAAGTGTATGGGGGATTCAATTTATTTATCATTCTTTAGTTCCTGTGAGTTACAGTTTAAAGACTTTGTTTACCTTCAATATGGACATACAGTGAGGAAAGATAAGAGTATGTACTGTGAAAAGGTAAGATTATGTAGCATCAAAGGCCTGCTGGCAGTTGCCGCCTTTAATTCATAGATTCCCCATGGTTTTAACCATAGGGAATGAACTATTTTATTTTGTGTAGGGCACCACTTAAAGATTGTTTTCCTGTTTTCCCTTCATGGTGTGGGGAAATGGGTTGTTAGCAAGCCCAGCAGAAATCTTCCTTTGTTTTTTGTCCTCCTGGTCTGGCTGCAGAGCTAATGGCATTTTGCAATTTCTGAATGTGGCTTGATTTAACACTTTAGTTCTCTTGCCTCATCCTTACATTAGTCCTTGGGAGAAAACTGAAGTGTAGAGGATATAATGACTAGCTTAGACTCTGGTTTGCTGACTTCTAAAACGCAGGCTCCACTGGGACCAGCATTAGGCAGTTAGGAACAATAGATGTTTTTGAGATGCTTTCCCTCAAAAGGGTCCCCTGCTAGGCTGTTTGGGAAATGGCGGATGCTCTAGGCTCTTTCTTAGAGATTCGCAATGCACATGGACGTATTGGAGGCTCTGTGGAATTCTGCAGTTCCTGTGAAATCCTACTTCTGAACTTATTTGATGGTGGGACCTTGTTTGCATTATTCCTAGAATTATGAACCACATAGCACTACTCTTCCGCAAACATGCTTTGGAAAACCTGGCGTCAGGTCAGGCTGCCTCCTGATCACAATCCTGTCTGATGTAACAACAGATACCCTGAGACACTTGCTGGTGGTCAGTATAGTTTCCTCCCTTTTCTTATCCTTCCATCTAATGAGACCCAGGAAGAATCACCTGATCAGTCTTAACAGAGCTTCCTTATTCATTTGGACCCCAGACAAACAGATGCTACATTGTTTACCGGAATGGTAATGGTGGAAGGGGCCTCTCTAGCATGACCTGCCAGGGACTCCTCTATCCCACTCTATGCTCCTTAGTTATATTTATGTTACCAGAGAGTGGGATCCTCTCCTGGCGCGTTGAACAAGTTCTTGATGTCTCGAACAAAGAATTGAGCAAGAGACCGAAATACAGTAGGAAAGAAAAGTTTTATTAGAAAGGAAAGTACACTTCCAGACGTGGAAGCGAACCTTGAACAAGAGAAGCGTGGCTCAAAAAGGTCTGGTAACAAAGACTTCAGAGTTTTTATCCCTTTTAGCTGTGGGTGATTACTTTTCTTAGAGGAGTGGGCTTCCTTGATTGACAACTAAGATTGACAGGACTCAGTGAGTCATCATTTTGCCTTCTGCGCATGTTTGTTCCCAGAATTCAGTCTGTTATAATGATATTAATGAACTTCTAGGCATATGCATCATATTATAATGATGATATAATGAGACTCAGGTGAGTTGAAGGTCATTGGGGTCTTCTTTGCGCAGGTGTGAGTGACTGGCTTAAACTGATACCTAAATTTCTGCCTACTGGTTTCTTTGCATGAGTTAAAAAAAGTGCCTTCTGGCTTGCTTAATTGTGGGCAGATTAGGGCGGACTACTTCTGAGGTAGGATGACCTCAGTGTCTTTGCAGGCAGACGCAAAACCCCCTAATTTTCCTGCTTACCTCTTTTCTAAGAGCCATGAACCTCCTTATTATTAGTATGGATGTTGAGGGACAGTAGGTCTCTTCTTCTG
>NW_006435837.1:4309017-4341322 GCF_000325575.1 Pteropus alecto | reverse complement strand
TGCCAACTCAGTCCCTAGACAAGGAAAAGAAAATACAAACTTGTTATTTAAATCATACATCTATTCATTTCTATTTGCCTATTAAGTGAATAAAGGGTAACGGGCTTGGTTAATATATTTCTTAAAGAGTAAAAAGAAAGACCTTTGGCTTAAAGTCCCCTCCCCACCTCAGACTCTAAGGGCCCTGCCTGGTTTAACACAATTTCTGCTTAACAATGGGCTGATGACCCTTATCAATAGCCAGAGGATCTGAGTCACCAGGGCAATTATCAGGATTTGAGGGAGGGAGCCTTTTTCCAAAGAAAGGAGGGAAGAAAACTTAACTAGTTTTATTGAAAATTCAGATTAACACTACAAGAGATGTCCCATTTCATTTCTTGCTAAAAGATTAAGAATTTTACAAGTGATGTGTCTCATTTTGGCCACAGACATCAGGCTATAGACCCCTGTTTCGAGGAATACCAGAGGTAATGCAGCAGGGTGAGCCCGAAGAGGTATCTGTCTTCCATGCTCATGTCTACACAGTCCAAGGAAGAAGAATCAGACCTGCCTACCTAACTTTAACTTTTGGGGGCAGGAGTGTGTTACCAGCTGAATGACTATGGGTTCTAGATTTGGATTCCCTAGGGCCAGAGCTAGGGCAAGAATTTCTCATAAAAGCAGAATTTTCTCTAGGAAAAGCTGAATTTCTAGCATGAGAAACCACCCTATTCACATCTAGAATGCCAAAGGTGGAATCGAGGTCAAGGTAGCTGAACCAAGGTGTGGGAGTTAATAGAGATGCACTTTGAAATAAAATAATGAATTAGAGCAACTTGGGGAGACTCGGCTACGCTTGGAGGGTGTTTGGTAGCTGAGGTTAACTTGGCTCCAAGGGCCATCTTTTGTTCTTTCCTTGTATTTTCACCTTGGGAAATGAAAAGTGGTTAGGATGAAAAGAACTGAGAGACATTAAACACGTTCACCCTCCAGTTCTCCCCCCTCACCCCACTTCCACACGCGCACAGTCAAAACCTTTTAGCAGAAGCCTTAGAAACCTTTCCTTTTGTGAATTATAAGTGAGTGCCAATGATGAGTCACTATTTTATGTTTATGCCTTAAAATCTTCTGAATCTATGTATATATTGGTAGGGACAGTTTCAAGCTGTGTTTTTCGTGGCAAGAACCACCTTTTCGGTAGTTCGTGTCAGTGACTATGGCATCCTTGGGTCTTCCTGAATGCTGCAGAAACCCCTCGCCTTTTTAGCCTTTCAGGCCTCAGAGAGAACCATTTCTTCAGAGACTTCTTTAGCACACTAAATGCATTTCTAATGCTGACAGAGGGCAGGAAATGAAAGAAGCTTAAGTTTTCCCAAATAATGGAAAATCTCCAAATCATTTTTATCAGCTTTGCAGCCAGCCAGAGATGTCCTCAAAGGCATATACACTGTTTAAAAACTTATTTCCCTCTCTGACTTTAAGCGGGTGATGACAGTCTAGGTTGGGCAGTGTGTGGGAGTAGTAAGTGGCACCTGGCCTTAACAGCTCTTGTTTTGGTAAGAATGAAAATGAGCTGACACTCTTCTTTTTCTTTTCTTTTTTATCTTGTTACTTGAGGGAGAAAAACAGTTTCGAAATAACTTGCTTAATAATTATTATTTTATATATAAAAATTCTAATAGCAATTTTTTTTCTAATAACCAAAGAACACTGGAACAATTCTCATTTCTTGTCATCATGATCTTAACATTTTCTTTAAAAATGGATGCATAAGTACTACCCATTTTCTGGTTTAATAAAAGATTTATAATCAAAGAGCCTGCATCTGTGCACAAAATGATGGACTAATAATGATTTTTGGGTATTAATTTTTTAAAGGACTCTGGCTTAGAAATATTCATTCATTCAGTCATTCAGCATTTATCAAACCTGCTCTGTGAAAGGCACTGTCCAGGTACCAGAGATTCAAGTAGTGTTTAGAAAGAAAAATATCCAGGGAGCTTAGAGTCTAGCAGAAATATACTCAAGTCTGGTGCTTTTTAGTTTGCAGCGAATCTTTTATATGGACTCTTGTTTGTTGTATAATAAATTAACTGAGGGGGGCTGAGAACCAGATGCCTTTGAAGAGATATAGCTTTATTTATTTATTTTTCTGGGAAAAAATCAAGATTGAAATGTATCACTTTATTGTTGAATCAGTGTTTGTTGCCTACTCAATGCCCAGCTCTTATGTATTCATAAAAAGGGGTAGAAAAAATAGCATAATGATGGAAGTGAAGCCTAAGGAAGACAGCTAGTGCCTGCATCAAATCCCCCAAAGGGTGCCCTTTAATTCAGATTCCCAAGGCCCCCAAGACTGCTTGAATCCAGTACTGGCAGTGAAGCCTGGGAGTCCGCATATTTGAATTCCCTCCTCTGGGAAGTCTGGTGAGACTCATGCTGGAGAGCACTAATGTAGGTGCTTGAAGAAAGTCAGCAGGACTAGATGAAGTGCTTCGAAGCCTGACGAAGGCTCTAGCAGATGTGTTCTCATAGGCACCGCAGATACCCTTGGAGAAATTCCTGAGTATGAAGAGAAGGCAATGTGTAAATAGTGCCCCAATTTCAAAGAAGAGAAAAGAGCAGATGCCAAAAGCCACAGCCATATGAGCCTGACATGACCTCTGGAAAAATTTTGCTCCAAACAGATGGATTCAAAGCATTTAGAGGAAAATGTGATGCTCACTAGGCGTCACCATGGGTTTGCTAGAACATTATCTCTATTAGAGATTGTCAAACTTTACTGCATGTTAGAATCATCTGGGGAGCTTTAAAAAATCCTGATGCCCGACCCCACCCAATATCAATTTCATCAGAATCTCTGGGGATGGGACTCAGTCTTCACTATTTGTTGAGCCCCCAGAGATTCTGATTTAATGAAGTGCTGTCTGAGCATTGGGAGTTTTAAAAGCTCCCAGGTGATGCTAATATGCAACAAAGCTTGACAATCAATTTGTCTAGGCAAGTTGCATAACTTCCTTGTATTTTGTGTAAATTCTAGGTAGTTTTAAAGGTCTCTCCCACCTTTAAACTTCAATGATTCTGTTATTAAAAATCATCCCAAACTGATTTTCTTCCTTCCTTTCTTCCATCCTCCCTCCCTTTTCTCTTCCACTCTTATTCTGCTGTTGGGATAGACTGGAATGTCAAGGTGTCAAAGTATATACCCTAATTTCATTGAAATATTTAGCAAAATATTTAGCAAAATAAAGTACATCTCATAGATAAATGAGATGATAGCTATGATGGGTGAATTTACCACCTAACTGCACAAATGTGCTCAGAGGGTGTGAATGTAATGGATCTGTGGTAATCCTCGAGAATGGTTTGGAGTGGAATGCCACAGGGGTTTGTGTTGCCCCTGGAGCTGACCTTATTAATATTTTATATCCATTATGTAGATAATAAAGATATGAAAGAAATGCCTACCAAATTTGCAAATAACCCAAAGTTTAGGAGGGTTAATTAATTCGATACATAAAAGAATCAGTCCTAGGTCAGATCAGAATATCTGTTTATTAAGGTTACTGTTTTAAAACTATTTCCATAATTCAAATATTTTGCTCATTTGAATTTCTCCCTTTTTTAAGTTGAGTTGAAATTTCAAAGCTTTTAGTGTAGTGCTAATGGGAAAATAGACATGCCCTGTAGGGTCCCGGATCAGTTGTTCTCTGACTGTACCTATCTGGAAATGCAGATATATTAGATCAGGATGGTTTGGAGCATCACAAAACGAAGAAAATGTGGGGATTAAAAAGAATACTTTTACTCCCACCTTCTAGGTTCTAGCTGGGCCGATAATCAAATTAACAGAGACAGATTAATAGGAGAAAAATCAAATTTTAATACATGTGTGTGGGGAATTGACATAAGCATGAAAATCCCAAAGACAGTGAGTTAAAATTGAGTATGTATGTCATTTTGAATAAAATTGAGTATGTATGTCATTTTGAATAAAGGAGAAAGAGGGGTAGGGGTCTGAGATTTCAAAGGAAGTAGGCAATTTACAGGTAGTTGAGGAAGAGGGGAAAATACACGGCAGGTAAATTTTTGCTAGGCAACCCAGAAACAGTGGGATATACAGGGGTCTAGTATACAGGCTTCTGCTGAAGTCTTCCTGTCTAGGGTGGTTATGCAAAGATTCCCTTCCTGGAGCAGGTGTTTTCTATTTGAATCTCTTAGGAGAGAGGGGAGGGTCAGAGGGTATTTCTGAGTCTTTTGTTCCTTAATTACCAGCTTAACAATCAATATCCCCAAAAGCAAAACTTGTGGTCCCCTTCAGAAACATCACCCAAAAAAACCTTGAGGAAAGGAATTTTGTTGCAAACTCCCAGAGAGTGATTGTGGAAGATCAGTGTAGCAGTTTCATGTCACTCTTTGGAAGGGCTGGTGAGCTAGCAGACTTGGCGGGGTCTCAAAAATACCTGGAGAACAGAAAAAGTTGAAAATCACATGATATCACTTATATGTGGGATATAAACCTAAAAGCAACAAATGAACAGGACAAACAAACAGAGACTCATGGACATGGACAATAGACTAGTGGTTACCAGAGGAGAGGCGGAGGGGAATATGGGGGGAGGTAGACAGGGTAAAGGGGGTCAAATATGTGGTGATAGAAAGAAATCTAACTATGAGAGGTGAACAGACAGTGTAAATATATATATGCCTTATTATTAAAGTGTACAGCTGAAACTTACTGGATTTCATTAACCTATGTCACCATAAAAAAAAAAAATTAAATAGTGGTTTACTTAAAAAGAAAAAACCTGAAGAGCTTGCTTAAAAAGGGACTCCTACGGATTGTGATGCCTTAGTCAGGGGGCATGGAGCCTCCTTTTTTTTAAAACAAGTGCCCCAGCTGATTCTGAGAAATATTGTCAAAGAATTCACTTTGATTTGAATTTTGGCATAGTTGTCTAAATATGTTGTTTTTGTCTCATAGTCTCCAATTTGTGTTTTTCAAAGCCCAGATAGATTTAATTATTTTGAGTTGAAAACCCAAACCATAAAATTATGTCAGTCATATCCCATTCTCTATATTTGAGTTAGAAAATTGTACGCTCTTACATTTCCATTTCTTTTCATTTTTAATGCTTTATTTTCTGCATTCCGTGATCTGACCGAGACACAAAGAAAATACAATTTACGTGCAACAGAAAAGTAATCTGTAGCTGCTCTGTTGCTGTTGCTGTGTTGTGGAAAATAAACCAGGGTTAGATTATGTCTGATCACTTACTTTCCACATCACATGATGAGCAGCAGTTGAGAAGAAGCATAAAATGAATCCTGCCGAGCAGCCCTTAGATACCTTGTTAACGTGCTTTCCTCTCTCCCTCCTGTGTCTTCCCCATCAGGATCTATGAAGTGGTTCAGCTAGGAGTGATTCCCCACAGCATAAAGAGAGGCACTGTTCACGCTGTTTTGGAATGAGAAATTGACTCGTGAACACACACAATCTAGAAGACATGGGCTGTAATACTTCATCTTCAACGAGAACCAAGAGATCTGAGAATGGTGAGTGCTAGGAATGTGCCTGTCTTCCTGAATGAAAAGGGAAGAGTGAGCCTGGTTACCTCTCCGCCTTTCTCATTTACTCACACGGTTGATTCTGGAGATGCCCTGTGTGATATCGCACAAGGCAATCACTTGAACTGAAGGCTAAATATTGGTATAATATTGGAAGCTTCCTTTAGGAAGATGTAGTTTTTAATTTGTTATGTACCATAAAGTATTATCTAAGAGATATTTTGTTTGATTTGATTTCAGTTGGAAGTGAACCAATATAAAATCACAATTTAAAACTCAGTGGCAGGGAACAAGCAAGACTCTATAAATTTATATCTGTTTATTTAGTATGCTTATAAATAGCTATATTCATAACTGTAACATTTAGTAGCATCGTTGAATTTTTATTAGATTTTATAACTCAGTCATCAGATTATTTTTTATAGCTATTCAACACAGAACTTCATGAGATTTGCCTCATGGTTTTAGAATATTCTAGGTAGAATTTGGGAAACACTAGATCAGCTGCTTCTCCCATAGTGTGTTTCTAAATAGATGACATGCCCCTTACTACCCCCATATAATTAGAGGCTTAAATATTTCCTTTATTTTGAACTGAGGTTCTTTCTCATAACTGTTAGAATCTAGTTGAAACTCACTTGAGTGTTTAAGGGACATAGTCTCCACAAGCAAATTAAATTAAAAACAAGCTGAGACAGTTATGTGAATGATTTGCTCTTAAACTCCATTCCTTTGTTATCTAGGTTATATAGATAATTTCCCCCAATTTCCATTCCAAATCTTGGTTTTGGGAGTTTACTAAGGCTTACTATGGAGAGTTTAGGATGCAGAGTGTTTCATACTAATTAGTGTGAATTTTCCTTTGGGAATCAAATGCTGTTCTTGCTCTTAGCTGACTTGTGCTGGTGAGTTAGCAAGTTAATCTCTGACAGCAGGGACTCGGGAGGTGCTCCAACTCTTTCAGATCTGTAAGCACATCATGAAATAAATCTTTCAAAAGCTCCAACTGAACTAATTTCATAGTAATAATTTATTATAAGACAGTGAAGAGAATATCTTTTTATGTCTAAGATTACCCAGAGTACTTTAAATTTAGCCAAATTTCTTAGATTACAAAAAAAAAAAAAAAGCCAAGCCCAACTTGTAAAAGTAATTTCTTTCTTTTTGAAGTCACTTTTCAACTTTTAAAATGTTGCATTTAAATGGAAATACCTTAGATTTTTGGATTGCTTTTTCTTTCAAATTATCCTTTATAAAATGGTTAATTTTACATTTAGTGAATTTCCCCTCAAATTATTTGAGGGGAAATTCATAAATGTAAAATTAACCATTTTATAAAGGATAATTCGGTGGCATTTGATATATTCACAGTGTTGTGTAACCACTTCTTCTATCTACTTCCATAATATTTCCAACACTTCAAAGTAAAACTCCTTATCCACTAAGCAGTTTCTCTTGATTTCCCTCATCCCCCAGCCCCTAGCAACCACCAATCTATACCTGTTCTCTATGAATTTATCTGTTCTGGACATGTCATATAAATGGAATAATGCACGATGTGATTGGCTTCTGTGTCTGGCTTTTGTGTCTGGCTTCTTTCACTTAGCATATTTTTGAGGTTCATCCATGTTGTAGCATGTATCAGTACTTTATTACTTTTTAAGGCTGAATAATATTCCATTGTATATGTATACCACTTTTGTTTATCCACTCATCTGTTGGTGGACATTTGGGTTGTTCCCACCTTTTTGGCTACTGTGAATAGTGCTCTATGAACGTGAGTGTATGTTTATTTGTTTAAGTCCCTATTTTCAGTTCTTTGGGGTATGTATCTAGAGTGGAAATGCAGGGTCATATAGTAATTCTATGTTTAACTTTTTGAGGAAATACCAAACTATTTTCCTGGATCACTTTTTAAAAATAGCAGCATTATTGTGATATAATTCACATCCTATATAATTCACCAGTTTAAAGTATATAATTCAGTGGTTTTTAGTATATTCACAGAACTGTACAACCATCACTACATTCAATTTTAGAACATTTTCATCCCCCCCACCAGAAACCCATTAGCAGTCACCCCAGCCCCCTTACCTTCTCAGCTCCAGGCAATCACTAATCCACTTTCTGTCTCTATAGATTCGGGCTATTCTGGACATTTCATATAAATGTAATCCAACAATATAGAGTCTTTTGTGTCTGACTTTTTTCACTTAGCATGATGATTTTGAAGTTCATCCATGTAGCACGAATCAGAATTTTGTTCCTTTTTATTGCTGAATAATATTCCATTGTATGGATATGCCACATTGTATTCATCTATTCATCAATTTATGGACATTTGGGTTGTTTCTACTTTTTTAGTATTGTGAACAATGCTTCTATGAACATTCATGTTGTTGTGTTCAACATGTTTTCAGTTCTCTTGGGTATATACCTAGGAGTAGAATTGCTGGTAGCTCAATGTTTAACATTTTGCAAAACTTCCAAACTGTTTTTTTCATTCTATATTCCCACTAACAATATGTGATGGTTCCAATTTCTCTACATCCTTGACAACATTTGTTATTGTCTGTCCTTTTGATCAGCAGTCCCTAACCTCTTTGGCACCAGGGACCAGTGCTCCTATGAGAATCTAATGCCTGATGATCTGAGGTGGAGCTGAGGCAATGATGGAGCTGGGGAGTAGCTGCAAGTACAGATGAAGCTCTGCTTGCTTGCCTGTCACTCACCTCCTGCTAGGCGGCCCGGTTCTTAACAGGCCACTGACTAGCACCAGTCTGTGGCCTGGAGGTTAGGGACCCCTGGTTTTGATTACACCCATCCTAGTGGGTATGAAGTGGTATTTCATTAGGGTTTTCGTTTGCATTTCCCCTATGGCTAATGATGTTGAGCATCTTTTCATGTGTTTATTGGCCATTTATAATTCTTCTTCAGAGAAATGTCATTCAGATCATTTGTCCATATTGTAATTGAGTTATTTATTTTTATATTATTTTGTTGTAAAAATTCTTTATATATTCTAGTTAGAAGTTCCTTATCAAATATATGACTTGCGAATATTTTCTTTCATTCATAGGTCATCTTATCACTTTCTTGAAGATGTCCTTTGAAACAGAAAGGTTTTTAATTTTGGTGAAGTCTCATTTATTTTTTCTTTGGTTGCTTGTGCTTTGGGTATCATATCTAAGAATCCATAGTTAAATCCAAGATTATTTATATTTATGTTTTCTTCTGAGAAAACATTTTATAGTTTTGTATTAAGTTTTACATTTTTGGCTCTTACATTTAGGCTTTTATCCATTTTGAGTTGATTTTCCTGTATGGTATGAGGTAGGGGTACAAGTTTATTCTTTGTGTGGATATCCAGTTGTCCCAGTACCATTTGTTGAAAAGACGATTCTTTCCCTCTTGAATGGTCTTGGCACTCTTGTCAAAAATCTACGACCATGCCAACCTGAACATGCCTGATCTCATCTGATCTTGGAAGCTAAGCAGGGTCAGGCCTTGTTAGTACTTGGATAGGAGACCACCTTGGAATACCAGGTGCTGTAGGCATTTGAAAAAAAAATCAGTTGACCACGAATGTGAGGGTTTATTTCTGGACTCTTAATTCTATTCCATTGATCTAAATGTCTGTCCCTATGCCAGTACACATTGACTTGATTACGGTAGCTCTTGTAGAACTTTTTGAAATTGGAGTATGAGTCCTTCAACTTTGTTTCTCTTTCTCAAGATTGTTTTGGCTTTCTGGGTCCTTTACATTTCCATATGAATAGGGCCAATTTGTCAATTTCTCAAAAGAAGCCAGCTAGAATGTTGATGGGAATTGCGTTGAAACTATAGATCAATTTGGGAAGATTGCCATCTTAACAATTAAATCATCTGATCCAGGAACATGGGATGTCTTTCCATTTATTTAGGTCATCTTTAATTTCTTTCAACAATGTTTTATAGTGTTCAGTATGTCAAAACTGTCAAATCTTTATTTTCATCCCACATCATATACTATAGTTCCTGGTTTGTTAGCATCAAATGGAAATAATTTTAAACAAGCACTTTTCTTTGTAAAAAGAAACCACTTTCTTCATCTGAAATTATCCCTCTCAATAATAATTTTTAGTTAATTATTCACTTTTTTTTTTAATCACCTACAGCACTTGGTCTTCCTAGGTGGTCTCCCATCCAAGTACTAACCAGACTCAACCCTGCTTAGCTTCTGAGATCAGACAAGATTGGGCGTGTTCAGGGTGGCATGGCCATAGACAGTTATTCACTTTTTGTTGTGATAAATGGATTGGCTTTGAGATTTACATGGGATTGGTACTACATTTATTGCCTGCATGAAACAGGCAAACAAAAAAACCCACACAGTCTTTTTATTCTTTACACCAATTAAATGCATCTTCATCTTTTTCTTTATTTACTGTGTCATTAGTCCACCTCTGCTTTAGAAATTTCAGGTATAATGAGACTCTGACAGGGACTATTCAGATATCCACTCTAGAATCATGAGCTTTTAGAAGGTAGGAAGTACTGCTGAAAGGACATGATGTCCCACCTCCACCATTTAAATGCTTTTTACTAGCTTTCAGCCCTCACTAGACAATTCACAAAAAAGCCAGCTTTATAGTAGGAGCCTAATTGTTAGAAAATCCTGTTACAGAAACACACATTTCAACTCAGTGTAAGAAAGGACAATACCTCAGCTCCAACTGCTAGTTATTTCCTGTAATCAGAATGCTTTTCTTAAATGATTATGGCTTTATATTTCATTATCTTTTTAGCAGCTATGCATAAGACAAAAACTTAATGCTATTTGTATTTGACCTTGGATGAATGAGTATGACAATATAAGTCAGATTAGTAATTACTAACAAAGGAGACATAAAACAGAATTACAGTCAAGACTTTTAATTTTTTTTCCTGAGCGAGGATTAAAGGTCATTATCGAATTGTTAATAAAACATATTTCCTATGAGAAAATGTTTTAATAATTTAGAATGAGAGTTATGTTTTTATATAGCTAAACTTCTTACATACTTAAGAATATAATAGTTTTTAAAAATTGGTATCTTCGCAATAATGATTCTTTTAGGAAATTAGTAGAAATTATATGGCAGAGGTGTCACAGTTACTTGTAAACTGTTCTCCTGACTTTACTGATTTAGCCTATTATTTTGATATTGTATAAATAAAACTTCGCATTTTCTTAAACTGTGGTAGAGCCGAGGATCCCAGTTCTTATAGAAACTTCTATAAAATGGCTTTATGTAATCTTTGTGTTGTTCCATTGCCCTGTTGAATAAAAGAGGGCTTTAAATGGGACATTTAAATACTCTAATCCTAATAAGTATAGAAGGAGTGAGTTAAAATTTGCTATTTTGCAGCCACCATAGAAATAGTTGATTTAGGCAAAAATCATCAGTGGATGATTCAGAGAACAAATATGTACACAGTCCCAAAGTGTGTTCCTGCAAATTGTTTACTATTATAAAGATAAAGAAAATACCTCTACAGTATTGAATTTTAGGTGGACACCACCTTAACCAAGTGATCTAAATTCACATCACCAATAATGAGACAAATTAACATTATATGCCTCCTGATGTAATGCACTTAAGAAAGACCTATCACTTATTCCTGCCAAAATATATAACCTGAATCTAATCACAAGGAAATAGACCAGATCCAAATTGAGGGATATTTTAAATAACTGGCTTGTACTCTTCAAGAATTTCAATGTCATACGTGACAAAATATTAACAATTGTACTATTCTTATCATTTTTCCATATGTTTGAAAGTGCTTCAAAATAAAAAGTTAAAAATATCCTAATCCTGTATAGCCTGAGATATGTTTGCCAAGTTTGCAGTGGCTGCAGCCTAGATTTATGCTTTTTGGGGGTATATTTGTTAGTTCTTTCTTGTTTTTGCTGTCTACCAACTTCTTCATTTATTGCAAGACTCTGTGTGCCATGTCCTGGCATCATCTTGAGTATCTTCACTGTACACATGAATAACCTCAAACTTGCTGACGTCTCAATTCCTTGATCTCCTAAACTCCATCAGCCCCTCCTCTACTCAACCTTAGGTGCTCACTTCCACTTCCTGGCTCCTGTGGCCACCTGGATCAGCTCCACTTCTGCAATCTTTGATTATTATCCCATTCTCTGATCTCTTGATCTTCATTGAAACCTCTGGGCCTTAGACCCTACCCATGTGTCTGTATCTCCCAGCCCCATCTTGTCTTCACTTTCTTCTCCATACAGCTTTCTTTATTTTCTATCTTTCTCCATCTGCTATCACTTGAACCAATTAACAAATCATACACAGTAATCAAATTTTAGACAATTTAAAGGAGAAGTAATAAGTGAAATGTTCAATGTTTCTAGACCAAACTTTGGCTATGATTCCTTGATGGGAAAGCTAAGGACATTAATGATGTGACTTAGATTTTTATACAAGGATAATTCAGATTTTTAAATAGCCTTTAGCATTTGTCTTCTTTGTCCAGAAGCTTCTGATTTGAGTGTTCACATTTACAGGTCCTATTTTGTCCTTAAATGGTTATTTCAACTTCACTATGTACAATAATAGGCATGCTGCCACTGTGGCATTAAAAAAATAGAAAATGAATTAGAGTATTTTATACCTGGAAAGGTACTTAAAGGTCACAAATCCCAAGTCCTTATTGTTCACATGAAAAATTGAGGACCGGAGAGGTTAAGTGAGTTGCCTGAGGTTACACAGTTAGCACCTAGTTGAGTCAGGACCAAAATGGAAGTCTCCAGATTATAGATTCGTAACTTATTATCCCATACGGGTGGGTTGGTGGTTGGTTGAGTGCACGAGTAAATAAAAAGTCAAAGAAATGACCTCTAATTCTAGCCATTCTCTGACTAGAAGACCAGAGATTTCTAAGAATGATAAAACTATGATTTATTTTGTCATTTGGGGAAAGTCTGCAGTTTTGTTTAAAATGTCTGCTATTGTTTGGACACTGGGCCTTATGCTTTACTCTCATTTCCCTCTTATTTAAGAAAAATACTTTCCAGGGGCAAGGGTGCTGTGTTGCACTCTTGTTCTGGAGAGTCCCGAATTTGTGGATGAGCAAGCCTCAAAAGGTCCTTGCCTTGATTGCTGCCCAAGAAGCAGGCTTTGTGACCATCTCATGCTCCGAACTCTTTTTCTATTGAAGTTGGAAGACTCACTGGGACAGCCACACTAGCAGATAGCAGATATAGAATATCTATAAATAAAAAATAGCAACATTTCAAATTGTGGTCCTAGAGTTGAGCCATATCCTATTCTCATCATGATTTGAATAGCTGAGGTAATAGATGCTTTTCCTCCTTATTTAAAGCCTTTTGCCAATAGATGGTTCATTCTCTTTCCAGTTCATTTGAAATCATTTAAATCAGTTTTATCACACTTCTGCCTCTCACTCTTCATGAGTGGATATTAGGCCCCTTAAAGTTAAATATTCACTTATCCTGGTGCCTCCTCAGGAGGCCTCTGCCAGCAGAATTTCAAAAGCAGAGTCTTTCAATGCCTTACCATTCTGAATATAAAGCTTCTTGTTTAAAGAAGTGTCTGTCAAATAAACTCTTGGTAAAAAAATAAAACAAACCAACATAAGACTCTGCCAGTCAGTATGAAGAGAAACACAAGGCAGAAAGTAATTTCATTCATTCGACAAATATTTATTGAGCATCTACTATGTTCCAGGGACTGTTCCAGACTCAGGGGGATGCAGCAGCTAACCAGATGGACCAAAATCCCAGCCCTTATGAAGGTTATGTTCTAGTAGAAAGAGACAGACAATAACAAATGAGTAAAATATATGCTATATCAGATGGTAAGAAGTACTGTGGAGAGAAAATAAGGAAGGAGATAGGCAATCAGGGAGATAGGCAATCAGGGAGTGCCATTTTTAAAAGGTTAGTCAAGAGAGGCCTCACTCTAAGGGAGTGAGCCCTGTGGGTCCTGGTTGGCATGGCTCTTCTTGCTCCTGGCCCTTGGGTTCTAAGATGCTAGCCTGTTTTTCCATAGTAGTTTGTGAAATTTTTAATATTATGTATAATTAGGAAGTTTTGGGGGGCACTAGAAATCATTAGCCTGGAGAGAGACAATTATTACCTATTATTCTTGCCTTTTTATTTTTATTAATTATTTTTAAAATTTTTAATTATTAGTTGACATTTGGTATTATTTTATATTAATTTCAGGTGTACAGCATAGTAGTTAGGTATTTATATAATTTATGATGTGATCCCCCCCAATAAGCCTAGTACCCACCTGGCACTATACATAGTTATTATAATATTATTGACTATATTCCCTATGCTGTACTTCACATCCCAATTTGTACTTCTTAATCTCTTCACTTTTTTCACTCAGCCCTCCGCAACTCACCTCTCATCTGGTAACCATCAGTTTGTTCTCTGTATCTATGAGTCTGTTTCCATTTTGTTTGTTTGTTTGTTTGTTTTGTACTTTAGATTCCACATATTAAGCGAGATCATATGATATTCGTCTCTGTCTGACTTATTTCACTTAGCATAATATCTTCTAGGTCCATTCATGTTGTTGAAATGGTAACATTTCATCCTTTTTTATTGCTGAGTAATATTCCATTGTGTATATGTACGAAATCTTTATCCAATTGTTTATTGATGGGCACTTAGGTTGCTTCCATATTTTGGCTATTATAAATAGCTCTGCAAATATGGGGGTGCATATATCTTTTTGAATTAGTGTTTTGGATTTCTTTGGATAAATACCCAGAAGTAGAATTGCTGGGTCATAAGGTAGCTTCTATCTTTAATTTTTTCGAGGACCCTCCATACTGTTTTCCATAGTAGCTGCATCGATTTGCAATCCTACCAACAGTGCAAGAGGGTTCCCTTTTCTCCATATCCTTGCCAACACTTGTTTGTTGATTTATTGATGACAGCCATTCTGACAGGTGTGAGGTGATATCTCATTGTGGTTTTAATTTATATTTCTCTGATGATTAGTGATGTTGAGCATCTTTTCATATCTGCCTTACTTTTTTTAAAAAAGTATCTACCATTTATTGAGTGCTTCCTGTATGTCAAACATTATACTAAGCACTTTATATTAATCAATTAATTAATATATTATTAGTACCTATATCAGCACTTCGCTAATTTTTTATTGTGTATAATTATAACAACCCTAGAAGGTATTTATTCATTTATTTATTATTTAATTCATTCATTCAACAAATATCCATTGCCGGGCCTTACCCCAGGTGCTGGGGACATAGCAATGAACAAAATAAAGTCCCTGTTCTCATGTAGCTTAGCTAATAGGGGATGATAGACAATAAACACACAAACATATAACTATATAGAATATCAGGTGGTAAAAAGTGCCGTGAACAGTAGATCAGGTAAAGAGAATGGGGAACATGTGGTGGGGAAGATGTGGGAGGGAGATACGATTCTATGTACTGTCTCAGTTTTTATGGCTGATTGCAAACGCCAGTCTGGGCTGTATAGCAAAATGGTTATAAGCTCAGGTTCTGGAATTACAGAGATCTGGATTTGACTCTGCGTTGTCCCACTGACAAGTGAAATGACCCCAAACAAATTATTTCTGAACCTCTGTTTCCTTATCTGTAAAATAAGTATAATAATACTTCCTAGGATTGTTGGGAGGACTGAAATCAAATCAACTCAAATTATCCATATAAAGCACCAAGCACAGTACCGGTCACACAAAGCAAATATCATTTGTTTTTGATATTTGGCCAGGTAATTTATTCAACCTATACTGTTGCTTCCTTCTATAAACAGAAGGATTTTGGGACACATAAGGCAAAGACTTTATTTTTGTCTTTTTTCTGCGTGGAGTTAGTGTGACAGGGAAGACAAGCCCCACTATGCCAAGACGCAGTAGGACCAGAAGTGGATCTAAGCTGTCTAACAAGTTCAGGCCTGGACGACACAGATCTTCAACTCTGTGGGGAGGGTTGGGGGTTATGGAGCTAACAACCCCCTCGAGTAGTGTCCATCAAATCTGAGCTCTACTTTTTACCATTTTGGCAGTTTCCGCTCCAGAGGAGGGTCCTCAGCTGGCTGGAGGGCTAAGCAGGACCTACTTTTCCCACCCCCATGGGACTAGCTCATCGGGCAGGGTCTAGTCAGGAGGCAGAGACTAAGAGTGATCTAAATAGAGAGAACTGAACGTAAACAATTGTCAATTAGGTATCAAGTCGTTAACCTGGTTACTAAAAGGGTCCCTGAAAAAGAACTCCAAGGTGTATGGAGGTAGCAACTGCAGGAAAGTTACCACTTCTAGGGCTGCTAGAACAAAGGGGAAAGATTGGAATTATTAAAATCTAGAGACCTGAAGAGGGGTCCTCCAGAACTGAAACTCAGATCTTTGAGAAGAGGGGGCTGCTCAGCTGGCATTGGTGTCTCTGAGGGGCTGCCATGAGGCTAGTTTTGCAAGTGCTGAGTAAACTGCAAACTGGGTTCAATGGCTGCCAGGAGAAACTGCTGTGGGGATGAAGAGCAGTTGCTAGGTTGCACTAACGGGAACAGGAAGCAGACAGGAAGGAGTATCTCCCGTTTCTCCTTCAGCCTCTCCATTTCCTTCTACTGCCCCTATTGACAGAGCCAAACATGGAGCAATTGGCAAAGTGCAAATGTGGCCAGCAGAGTCCCAGCCTCAGCACCAGTAAGCTAACTAGAGAAGCGCGGGGTGAGAACTGACACATGATAGCTTAGTAAGTAGCATTCGTGCTCAGGTGTAGGGGCTCAGGTACAGGAATGCAAACATGATGGTGGATTTCCAAGTATGGGAGGGGTCAGGGTCGGGGTCTGCTCAGCTTACTGATTGGAGTAGAAGAGGAAGTGCAAGAGATAAGGAACTGAGCATGGCTGTCTACCTTCCAAGGTACAGTACCCACACCCACTAGTAAAAGATAGCCCATGAATGTATCATGTGTTTACCACATGAAATAGCAACTCCTCCCCTGGGGTGTGGGCTGGGGTCCACAGCAAGGGACTGGACAGAAGCAAGGCAGAGATGGGAGAGGGGGCTTAGAAGGCCTGTTTGTCCTTGCAGGGGAGGAGTAGAAGCAGTAGTATATGTAATGTGTCTAGGTTAATGCCAGGCACATAGTAGGCACTCAATAAATGATGGCTATTATTCAAAGGAAAGAAAAGTACAATTAGGTAACTGGCTGTAGTGGGAAGAGGCCAGGGTTTGGACCCAGAAAACCTGAGTCCGTACTAGGTAAGTAACTTTGAGCAAGATCTTTGCCTCTCTAAATCTGAAGTTTTCTTCTGTATAACATGGAGATGATAATACTTGTGGGACTAAATGTCTTATAGTAGACCCTTAACATATGGTAGCTATTTTGTACAATTATCAATTATAGAAATAATACGCTTGATTATTATTATTGGTGTTGCTAATACTAAATAGAAGAGACTTTATTCCACAACATCGCTGTGCAGAGGAGGAAACTGAGGCACAGAAAAAGGTTAAGGACTTGGGCTATGGGGTCAGTGAGACTTGTATTCAATTCCTTGCTGTCCATTTCCACTTACTAAGTGACCTTAAGTAAGTTAGTGTGTCTCAGCTTCACAGTGTGGTGAGGACCGCAGGAAGGATCCACTGCCTGGCCCTCAGTAAGTGCTCTGTAAATAGCACTGGAACATTGTGCTTGGTGAACAGAGAGCCCCAGGGTGAGTATTGGATGGACATAACAGTGACTGTCCTACAGAACAGACCTTTCAGGTGACCCTGGGCTCTCCATAATGATATGATGAGAACACAAGATTTCAGTCATGGTACTACCAATTATTTGCTTTGCGATATTGAACAAGTTACTATTTCTTTCTCTCTGTGGTTTCCCCCTATAAATTATGATACTTGACCTTATGTCTATTTCCTGGGGTTTTCTGGAAGCTGAATAATGAAATGAGAGTCTCTGAAACCTGAGAGCCTTGAAGAAGCTTGTAAATAAACACTCTCAGATAACGCGTCTACTTGGTGTACCACAGCAGTACTAAACCAAGGATGCTGGGACTGGAGGCTGGATTCTTGCTATCAGAACCTAAATTGTTCCTGTTAATAGTCAACTCTTAATTTTTATGTGCTAAATGCGAAAAATTATAGCATGAATAAAAGGAGCCAGCTGGTGTTGATTGCTCTTCACTTTTAAATTTGAGGAAGGCACAAGAGCCTATATTTTAAATCTCATTATTTCTCATCTATGAAGCTATAGTAGGATGGTGCACAGGCTCCAGCCCCAGATGAGTCAGTGTGTCTGAATAGTCCACAAACAAGACAATACTTTTAACCACAGTGGCCATTTATTGAACATAAATGCTTTATATCAGGCATTGGGCTAAACTTTCACCTGTAGTATCTCAGTTTGCCCTCATAGTAACTCTATGAAGAAGGGAGATATGTTCATTTATCCATCTGTCTCTTATCAATTGAATCTTAGCTGTTGAAGGTGGAGTGAATTATACTTCTCAGTTCATGGTACATTGTCACCATTGGTCTGTGCAAAACCTTTTTATATGTTAATTAATTTGCTTATTTACTTTTATTTGTGTATCTGATGCTCATTCACCCTCCTCCATAAATAACCAATTTATTAGGTTTAGTGTGTATCTTTTCCTTTGTGTATATTCTTATGAAATGTGTATGGTGGTTTTGTGTATATGAATTTTAAATTTATATAAAATGGTATCATATTTCATTCTGTCTCTAACTTTTTAATAACTGTTATAACTGAAGCACAATTTTTAAAAATCCATTCACGTTGCTGTGGGTTTATTTAATCTCTTGCTTCCAATCGTGGCTTCATACTCCATGGTGTACACCCAGGGCAGTTATACATTCTCTTTCCTAGCCATGGACAGCCAGGCTGTATCGGTGTCAGAATTTCTACTGCCACAAAGAAGCATCGTATTGCCATATGTTTTTTTTTTTTTTTTATGGTCTGTGAGAGAATTGCTTTGGGGTGTAAAGTTAAGAATGGAATTGCTTCTTCATAGGGCATAGGTAGCTTTCATGTGCCTAAATAGTGCCTGAGGTAGGTGCTATTTTAATCCCCATTTTACAGATGAGGGAACTGAGCTTTGGGAGTTTAATAACTTACCCAAAGTCACATAGTAACCAACAGAGCTGGAATTCAAATTCAGGTGGTCTTGCTCTAAAAATTCTACTCAATCTCTATGCCATCATTTTTCTCTGAGTATTTGACACTTGAGGATGTTTTACAAAAACATGAAGGTAAGCCTTATTGTTTGTAGTTTTTATGTTCTTAGAACTGAGGAATCCAGGTGGACCGATCTTTTTTTCTGACACACCTACTCCCCACTATAGCTGGATAGTAACTGTTTTTCTCTTACTTTCATATCCTGCGGGTCTGCAGTCCTAAGAGCTGCATTGATCATCCAGAACTGGTACCGAGGTTACAGAGCTCGTCTGAAGACCAGACAACGCTATGCCCTCACCATCTTTCAGTCCCTCGAATATGCCGATGAACAAGGCCAATTGCAGGTATGTTTCACAAACTTGTCTCTTTTTTTGGTAAAATGCTTCTCTTTACCCCTTGTTATTGAAAGAATAACAGTTTGGGTTATTTTTTGACCCAAACTATGTCAGTTTGGGTCCATTTTAAGCTGAGGAAACTTGGTGAAAGGCTTTAATAGAAGATGTAGTGACACTTTCTTGGAGCTAGCTGTTGAGAGGGAGATATGATTTGGGATGAAGATGGTGTCTTTTAGTTCTAAAGTTCATGTTTTTAAGAAGGCTGCCAGATGTCTAGTTAACTAATAAAAATTGTCTTATTCTGTTTGGGGGTATGTGTCTTAGTGCCCCTAAAAGAATTAAAGGAAGTAAAGTTGTTACTTTATGAAGGAGAAAACACATTAAGGAGTTAAAAAAATGGAAGAATTTTCTGGGAACAAATTTATGAAAGTTCTAGAAGAAAATGTAGATGGGCAAGGAAGGCCCCTTTTAAGCTTGCGAAAATGATATATAAATCTAGCTATAATGCTTGATAAAGAAGTACTTTTTAACAATAAAAGGATCTTAGATCTCCAATATAATTGTTGATGAAAAAAATTAACCAGTAGAACAAAATGTAGAGTTTTATGCCATATATGTGAAAGAAAATTAAACATACAGCAAAAGTCTAGAAAAAAATATGCAATATTTCTTCTTGGCCTTTTGGCTAAGATCAATTGTAAAAGATGTACAGTAAAGTATTTACAGTGGTTATTTCTGGGGACAGGAGTGATATTGATGGGTAGAAGTAAGTGGGAGAGGAATTCTCATTTTCATTCTGTATCGTTTGTAGTTTTCAACAGTCGTATTTATCTGTAAATTTATTATATAATCTTTAAAAATAATTGAGAAAATTTCAAAAAGAATTAAAGGAATTGCGGGATTTATTCTTGGCAGCTATAAAAATGATATCCTATGATTCAATCGGATTCTCCCTTTGCTTTGATTAGGAGCTCACAGAGCAGGCTTTTAAGCACTGTAGAATATAGTGATGAAGATAAGGGCAGAGTGAGCTCTCAAATTGATATGCTTTATATACATACATTCCATTATTAGTACATTCTTTAACATTGACTCTTTTTAAATAACAGATTTCTTAAGATACAGTTCACCCATTTAAAGTATAAATTTTAATGGCCTTTAGTACATTCACAAAGTTGTAACCATCACCACAATAAAGTTTAGAACATTTTTATCACCTTCCCGCCCCCCCCCCCCCCAAAAAAAACCTCTATACTCATTAGCAGTCACTCCCCAGCCACAGCCACTGGCAACCACTAATTTGTTTTTTGTCTTTATGGATTTGCCTTTTCTGGCCATTTCATATAAATGGAACCACACAACATGCGATCCTTTTGTGTCTGACTTATTTCACTGAGCATAATGTCTTCAAGGTTCATCCATGTTGTAGCATATATCAGTACTTCATTTCTTTTTATTGCTGAATAATATTCCATTGTATGGATATAGCACAATTTGTTTATTCATTCCTCAGTGGATAAATCATTTCAATTGTTTCCACTTTTTGGAAAATAATATAAATAATGCTGCTATGAATATTTGTGTGCAAATTTTTATATGAACATATGTTGTCAACTCTCTTGGGTATAAGCTTAGAAGTAGAATTCTTGGGTCATCTGATAACTCTGTGTTTAACTTTTTGAATAATTGCTAAATTGTTTTCCAAAGCAGCTACACATTTTACATTCTCACCAGCAGTGTATGAGGGCTTCAATTTTGCAGCATCTTTGCTGACACTTGCTATTATCTGTCTTTTTGATTATAGCCATCCTAGTGTGTGTGAAGTGGTATTTCATTGTGGTTTCTATCAACTCTTAATTGATAAACCTATCAACAGGATTAAAATAATTAATTTTTATATTTGTATGGAAAATCTTCCTTCCCTCAATTCCCAGACCTACTCCCAGAATGTAAAGGTTGCTTAGTATTCACTCTTCATGAAAGGCAGGGCTCAGAGAAGAAGTTATTTGTGCTGTATAAATGCAGGTCTTCGCAGATAATTGGTAGGCATAGAGGCAGCGTCTAGATAATGGTTGGAATGCTGGTGGATTTCCTTCTTTCTCTCCTTCCTCCCTTCTTCCTTATTTCGTTTTACAAATATATTTGACATTTAAGAGTATCCCTTACCTCGTAATCTCACTACCAAAAAAGGAAAGGAAGAAATCTTAATGAGCAAAATCTAGTAGCTGTCTTAGGTTGGTTTCCTAGAAGCAGAATCTGAGACAGAGATACTGATACAAGTGATTTCCTGAGTGAGTGTTCTCAGGAAAAACCTATTTGGGAGTGAGGAAAGCCAGATAGAACGGGAGAAGAAACTAGGCAAAAATATGGTTTCTAGAGAAGTCTGACCTTAGCCTGATCCCATTGGGAGTTCTGAAGAGTGAAATGCATCACAGAGTTCGTCCCACCCAATGGCAAGGGAGGTTGGAGGCTGGGCTGTAGTACCCTTTCTACAGTCATCATTTTCTATGGGCAGCCCCCCAGGAGCGGGGATATATGACATCCTATGCCACTCTGGGGTAGGTGCCACCCATCTGCCAAGGGAACCCTTGGGAGGAGGGGGACGGATAGAGGCAGGACCCATTAGCATCTACAGCAGCTGGGAGACGAGTAAAGGGGAACACCAGCAGTATTTGCCATAGTAGCTATTGGGGTTCATTAATTGATTAATGTATTTTTATTTTGTCCAGCTATCAAATTTCTTTACTTTCATGTTGGAAAACTACACACATATACATGAGAGAGACCCAGGTAAGTAAAACTTTAGTCTTTTGAAAAGAAGTCATTAAATATTGAATTGTCCTTATTAAGTGATGAAAACTCTGAAGATGGGAGAACACTAAGCAATTTAAAAGGTATGCAAACCGGTTTTGTCTATGTGACACCAAACTGGTGAAATCACTTCATCTGGCTTTTTTCTTCTTTGATTGGTGTCAACTAAATTGACCATTTAATTTTTTTCACTTTCAAAAAACTGAATTAGATCTATTGATATACGATATAGCAGCTTAGTAAGGAGGATCTTGATATACGATATAGCAGCTTAGTAAGGAGGATCTTATTTTTTATCTATGAAATTTTTGTGCTGAGAGATCAACACATCTTGAGTATTTCATGAAACAGATCCGGGGGAAAATGATGGATTATACACAGTTGGCCCCATCACATTTCTGTTTTCTGCATAGCTATCTAGCTGTTTGTCTATTTACCAATCATTTATATAGTCATTCCAAAATGACTAAATGAATCATTTCAGAGACAGGCAATATAGGTGTGGTTCAAAAATGATTTAAAATTATAGTTATTCACAAGGCATGTATTTCTCCTGCAAATTAAGGCTTGCCTATTGTTATCTTTAAGGTAGATGCTAGAGTTTAAAACTTTTTTTTTTAATCTGGGCCAACCATTTTTTTGCTCTAATTAAAAATGTTTATGGCATCTAAGAGCGTATTTTAAATAATCTAGTAAGCACCCTTCAAAGTGGCAAAAGAATGGTATGCTTTAAGCTAAGTACATATGTATGAAACTAATTAAAGCATTTAATGATCGATGGAAGCTTTTTGAATGGTGGAGTAGCCAAACCTGAGGCGTGGGGAGTGGGTGGAAGTGGGTATTTTGCCATTTTCTCTCTTTTAGATAATTGCAATTTGAAGACAGTTGTTTGTGCTTCATGTTCTTTGGCAAAAATATTTCTGAGAGGAAAGATAATGATGAAATGAAATAGTACTCTTTCTGCTAATGACCTAATATTTCAATAGGGCTGTGTATCAGAATCGTTTATGGCGATTCAGAGCCACAGATGGCCAGGTTACAGCCCAGAGAGAGTTACTCAGGCTCTGTATTTATTTAAAATCTGCATTTTAAAAATTCTGTAGCTGATTTCAAAATACTAATTTTTTTTTTTATCAAAGAAAGGGAGAGTGGTTTAATTTTATGTAAACTTTACAGAAAAGTCCACAAATCATGACTCAATATATTTTCTCAAATTAAACATATCCTTGCAGCATGCACTTAAAACAAGATATAAAACATTATGAGAGCAACATAAAGTCCCTGTCCCCCTCTAATCACTATCCAGCTCCACCATCACTACTTTCCTGACTTCTACATCCTAGATCAGTTTTGCTTGTTTTTGAACTTCTCTGTACAAATGTAAACATAGAGTGTTGAATCTGGCTTCTTTTATTCAACATAATATTTGTAAGAATCGTCCATATTGTTGCAATCTGGTCATTCTTGTTGCTGAATAATACCATTTTATGAATATACCAAAATGTATCCATTCTACTGTTTATGGACATTTAGGTTGTTTTCAGTTTTGGTAATTTAAATGGTACTGCTATGCATATTCTTGTACATGTCCTTTCGGTGAACATAAGTATCCTTTTCTTTTCTGTGTATTCATTTTCGGTTATCTATTGATGCATAACAAACCACCTTAAAATTTAGTGGCTTAAAAAATCTTCATTCAGGAATATCTATTAAGATTATGGAATGGGTGTAAGACTTTTGGTAGGGGGAGAAAGTGGATACGACTAAATGGATCTTTTATGGCCCTATGATCTATCCTTTCCTTGAAAGTTCCTGAAGAAAAAGTGGAAAGATCATTTTGTTGCATTCCTCTATTCTTGTTTTTAAAAGAATAAGTCCTAAACCTTACAAATGGCTTATATTGAACTTTCATATTTGAATTAAAGATTGTCGAACATGAAAAAAAAAATTTAATGGCTTAAAAACAACAGCCATTGTATTGCTTATGATTCTGTGAGTCAGGCATTTGAACAGAGCTCAGTGCGACTGACTTGTCTTTGCTTCACATGGTATCAGTTAGGCCCACTCAACATACCTGGGTGGGACAGGGAGGTCCAAATGTTTTTACTTACATGTCTGAGACTTTGTTGTTAGCTATGAGATAGGACACCTTAATTCTCCTCATGCACCCTCTCTGTCCAAAAGGATATCCTGGACTTCTTTACAGGGCAGTTGGATCCTAAGAGGACAAAGGCGGATGCTGTAAGGCCTCTTAAGGTCTATGCTCTGAAACTCACACAAAATCAGTTCTGTCATATTCTGTGGGTCAAAGCAAGTCACAAGGCCAGCTGTATATTCAAAGGGATAAGGAAAGATCTATCTCTTTGAGGGAGCAGCAGCAGCATTATATCGTGAAGGGATATGGATACTGGAGGCATGTGTCATTGGGGGCCATTATTATAAAGGTATACCACAACCCAGTAATGGGTTATAGGGCATGTATATGTTCAGCTTTATTAGATACTGACAAACAGTTTTACAGAATTGTTGTTCCAAGTTATACTGCCACTGGTGTATGAGAGTTCCAGTTGTTCCATATCCTCACCAACACTTGAAATTGTCTGTCCTTTTCATTTTAGCCAGTTGGCAAGTATGTAGTGGTTATCACATTTATGCTTTAATTTGCATTTCCCTGGTGAGCAGTGAAATTGCTCACTTTTTGTATGTTTATTAATCATGTGCACATCCTGTTTGGTGAAGTATCTGTTCATGTCTTTTGCCTATCTTTCTATTGGGTTATCTGCCTTTTTCTTAGCGATTTGTAGGTGTTCTCTAAGCAGTTTAGATATAAGAATATAAATCTATGTTAGATAAACATATTGCAAATATCTTCTAGTCTTTGGCATTTATCCCCACAATCTTTAAATGGTATCTTTTGACGAACAGATATTCTTGATTTCAGTGTAGTACAACTTTTATGGTTAGTGCTTTCTGTCTCTTATTGAAGAAATCTTTACACACACACACACACATACAAACACACATACACACATACACATACATACATATATACATACACACATACACTTATTTGTGCAAAAAATGAATACAGGATAAACCAGAAATGAATGACATTGTTTACCTACTACAGGGGATGGGAGGTTGGGTGGGAGCAGGGCAGAAAGAATGGGAGAAGGAGGGTTGGATAGAAGGGATAAGGGGAGAGCGACACTTCTCTGAGTATACTTTTTTGTAGTTCTAACTCTTACAACCATGATGATGTTTCATATCCCTAAGAAAATAATTAATTAAAAACAGGGAGGGATGGAGGGAGAGAAAGAATTTCCAAAATAGAATGCTCACTGTGACGAATGAACTTAATTGTATTACAAATAATAACCTAATCATCTGAAGGAGATGAGGAAGAAAAAAAACTAATCTAAGTAACATTGGAAAATAACATTTTAACCATAATATGCCTTGATGAGGTTTCATTTTTATTTATATTTATCTTACATGGGTTTGCTGAGTTTCTTGATATCTAAGTTGATATTTTTTGTCAGATTTAGAAATTTTTTATTCATTAATTATTTAAAATCTTTCTTTTTAAGTCTATCTTTTTTTTGTGACATCTGCTTTTAAACTTAGAAGGCCCTGAAAAATTTAAAATGTGATTGCTATACCTCTTTTCTAGATATTTTTTTTTACAGTTCAACTTTAAAAAATTTCAGTGCTTCATAAAATTTGGAATTTTTAAATATTAAACTGAAAAAGGAAATTTTGATGCTCAGTAGTTGAGATCAATTAAAAAATATAACTACGAAGAATATTTCCAAAATCTACTGCAACATTTATTTCATAATTTATCTTTTTACCATGAGTTGTAGTACCTACTTCATAATATGTTCATTTAAATATGTGTAATAGGGCTTATTTCTGGGTTTCTTATTTTCTTAGACAGCTCTCGATTATGGAGTTCTAGAATCATATTGATTTAATAATTGTATGTAGCAGGAAAAGAGATTTACAGATTATTTCTATAGATCGATTTCATTTAAAATTTTTCCAGACTTATTGAAAAGTAATTGGCATAACATTGTATAAGTTTAACGTGTACAATGTAATGATTTCATGTATATATGTGTTGAGAAATGATTACCACTATCAGATTAGTTAACACTTTCACCACTTCACATAGTTAGAATTTTTGTGTGTGCGTGGTGAGAACTTTTAAAATATATTCTCTTAGCAACTTGGAAATACACACTAGAGTATTGTTAACTAGAGTCACCATGCTGTACATTACTGTAGGTCTCTGATGACCCTCCTTGGTGAAAGGTTCTAGACAACTTCCACCTTAGACCTGAGTGCTGTGATCCCTAAACAAGGTATATTTAGGGACCAAAGGTCACTTAATGTTTCTAGATATCAGAGCCAGATCAATGGTTTTAACTCTGAGGGATAGAGTATGTCGAGGCATTCTAGGTGTCCCAAAAGTGAGAGGTAACCTAGAAGCAGTTCTTTTCAGTGTCCTACTACTTTAGTTGCTCAAAACCAATTCATAGGACTTGATGGGGAGACTCTACACATCTGTTCCCCAGTCTGCTTTTTCACATCCTCCTCCTCCCACAGGTAGAAAGCCAAAGCTGCCATATATAGCAATAGTTTTGAACAGAAACTGGTGAAAGTGGGGAGTGGGACGGAGTGTGTGGAAGTGTTGTTTTGACTTTTCTTTTTGCTTCCCAGATTAGCGAAGTATCCTATCAGATCAGATATTTTATAATTTTTGTTGCTGTGGTGAATAGGATATTTTTCCCATTATGTCTTCCCAATGATTATTGGTGATATTTAGTAAAGCTTTTGATTTATATCTATTTATTTTGTATTGTGCTATTATCAAATAATAACATTAATGAAATTATTAGTATTGCTGATATTTATTATATGTTTGTTCTATGCCATGTCTTTAAGTGCTTTAAATGTCATTTCATTGTCTTCATGACAAACCAGTAAGATTAGTATTATTATCATCCCCTTTTTGTGGATGAGACTACTGCTACTTAGAAGGTAACTTCCTAAAATTATTCATCCCATTCATGGTGAAGCTGTGATTCAAACCAGTGTGATTAACCTCTGTATTATTTTAATTCTCCTATCAATTCCAGCAGTTTTTCAACTGATTTTCTTGAGTTTAGATATTTAATCACACTGGCCATGAGTAACTTTATTTTTAATATTTTTCTCTTCAGTAGTCACTGCTCTTATTTTGGCTTCATGTTTTATTGCGTTGGCTGGAGATAGCAGAACAATGTTAAAATGAAAGAGGGAAAGTAGGCATCCTTGTTTTGTTAACGATTTAGTAAAAAATATTATTATTGATTTAAATTTTTAAGATTATGTTAAGGAGGTATCCTTCCATTCCTAGTTTTCTGAGTTTTTTAAAAATCAGGAGCAGGTTGTTAAATTTTATGAAATGTCATTTTGGCATCTATTGAGTTCATTATATAGACGCCAATGGTTTTAATCTAGATTCATAATTGAGAAATGAAATCACTGTAAATACAGTTCAGTTGGTGCTTTTATTTCTCCAGCAATATCTGGAGCTTGTTTTCAAAATGGCATGTGGGTGGTAGAGGCATAAATTGTTTTTTTTTTTTCTTTTTTTTTCAAATTATGGGCTTTAAATTTTTCCCTGTCCAGATTTTGAGACTTTACTGGGTAAAAGAAAAGATTGTGTGTAGGGGGCGTTTTTGAGGTATTTTCTTTAGAACAGCTTGTGAAGGTACCATTTGGTTATATTTCAAAATTTTGTAATATTTAATTAGTTTAGATTCATGTTGACAGACTTGTAAAACAAACAAGTAAGGATTAATTCTAATTACATGTTACACACACAAATTTTCATATATTGTTGGCATTCATTAAACTATTATTAGTTATAATGTTTATAGCCCAAAAAGATATGTTAAAGCTTTTAATTGTTTTCATATATGGTGCATATTAGCTATGCATTAGGAAGAGAATCTATGTTATTTTTTTTAATGTGACTAAAAATCAGCAAGAGAAATATGATTTGATATTTACTGATATTTCATACTGAGTAGTTTTGACCAAGAATTGGTTTAGGGAAATGGTGCTTTTTCATATATATATATCACTGAACTTATAAGGAATGAGGGTCTTCAAATATATGGAAGAAAGGGCCAGACTGAGTTTGTTTTTGTTTTTTTTTTTTAAGAAGAAAAACAATATTTTAATTTCATTCTTAAACAACAAGACTGAGTTTTAATAACCGGAACTTGATGTGTCAGTTAGCTGATGTGGTGTGATCATTAAGATAGTTAAGTAGGCTTTACTGTCTGCATAATGAATCTGAGATAAAATTTCCCACAAAGCTCTATATTTCTAATTTTCAAACATAAAATGAAATAATTAAGTTATTCTCAAATCTCAAACCAAATCCAAATGAGAAAAATAACCTCTGCTGGATCCCACCGAAGACAGAAGTTATTACTCTTAAATTCAACTTCTTATAAAACATCATTAACTACCACTGAAAAAATATTGGGTACACGGTAATTTGAAAAGCATTTTTAAATTGCCAAATATTATGGCTTTAGAAAAAAAAATGTGAAGTTTAGTTCTTAATTGTAATCCCTCAGCATAAAGCGAATCATGAAAAAAACGTATTCTGTCTACATCTGGTAACAAAATACCTTCCAAACATGTCCATTCTAAATATTCAAAAAGATGGAAACTGCTTGCAGACAACTCTGATTAATGGCCTTAGTAGCAACTCAGTGTTAAAGAGTTGGAATGTCATTGTCCTCTGTATTAATTGTCTGTTACTGTAATAATACCATGTATTAAACAACCACAATAGTTCATTGACATGTAATAAACATTTCTTTTTGCTCACAAGTCTACAGATTAGCTGAGCACTTCTGCAGATCTTGGCAGGCTTGATTTGGCAGTTTTTTGAGTCTTGGCTGAAGTTCGCTAATGTGTCTGGAGGTCCACTGGCTGGTAGCTGATCTAGGATGACCTTGACTAGGGTGACTCAGCTCTGCTCCACATGGTCTTGGAGGTTTCAGTAAGCTAGCCTGGGCTTTGTGGTAGTGGCACGGTTTCAAAAGAGAGAGCATAGAAGCATGCAAGGCCTCCTCAGGCCTTGGCTCAAGAGAAAGGCCCTTTGGTATTTCTGCCGATAGTTTGTCATCTAACTGTATCTACTTTGTTACCAAGAAGAAAGAAAATCAAGTCAGAAAATTTGTTTTTATGTGAAGAGAGAAACAAATCCAGTATAACTAAGTAAAATTTGAAGTATTTAATGGGAAAAATTGAATGTTGCAATTTAATTTTCTGTAGATCATGAATAGCAGCAGATATTTGAACCAAATACAATGCATCATTATGTTCCCAACACTATTTGTAAAACTCTGAGATGTAAGAGTGGGCAAACATGTAGAGTTAGAGCTTCAGACATCAAAATACCTTGATTAACCAGTTTTCCTTGTGCTTCTTCTACTACTTCCCACTGCTGAACTCATTGCTTTGGTAAATTGTCCACCCAGGAAGGGATGATGGTGATTCATGTGAATATACCTACTGGTCTTATAACAAATCATTCCTCGCGGTTATATGTGGGATATCTTGGTATTCATAACATTTAGCACAATGTCTTACATGGGCTAGGCATTCAAGAATGTATTTATTGCATTTAAGTGTGGGAATGTTGATTTTTCTCCCCTTTTTGTCTTTTCTAGAATTCGTAAATCGACTGTTTGGCTACGCCTTCCAGGACAAGGGTAGACAGGAATGTGTGGGGCTGGTAGATGTCCCAGACTCCTATACTGGTCCTCGTCTGCAATTTCCTCTCACTTTTGGTGATCTTGGTTTACTTATTGAGGCCTTCAAGAGACAACAGGCAAGTGGAAGCAGATACTGCCTTGATTCTTGTACATAACACATGCTCAATAACTGTTGAATGAATGAACAAAAACACTACAGCAGAAGTGCATTTCCAATTAAGTGAAAGCTACTCTCTGCTTTGCCTAACCCATTAAATAGAAATATCTCCCTCTCTATCTATAGCTTTCAACATTTCCTTTTCCTTTTTCTAAGATATAATTGACATACTATAAAATTCACTATTTAAAGTATACAATTGAGTGGTTGTTAGTACATTCACAAGATTGTGCAACCACCACCAATATCTAATTCCAGAACGTTTTCATCACCCCCAAAAGAAATGCCATACCCATTACCATTCCCTCTTTTCCCACCCTGGCGACCACTATTATGCTTTTTGTATCTATGAATTTGTCTATTCTGGTTATTTCATACAAGTGGAATCATATAATATGTGGCTTTTTGTGTCTGTCTTTCATTTAGCATCATGTTTTTAAGGTTCATTCATGTCACACAGCATGTTTCATTGCTCTTATATTTTATTTTAAAGGCTAATTAATATTCTATTGTATGGATATAGTATTTTTGTTTATCAGTTCACCAATGGATGGACATTTGGATTTTTCTCTACCTTTTTGCTATTATGAATATGCATGTACAAGTTTTTGTATAAATATGTTTTCAGTTCTCTTGAGTATTATACCTAGGAGTGGAATTGCTGGGTCATATGATTACTTTTTGAGGAACTTCCAAACCATTTCCAACAGCAGCTACACCATTTTACATTCCTCTCAGCAATGCAAGAGGATTCCAATTTCTCCAAATTTTTTGCCAACAATTTTTATTTTCTGTTTTTAAACTTTTTTTTATCATAGCCATCTTAGTTATATGTGAAGTGGTATCTCATTGTGGTTTTGACTTACATTTCCCTAATGACTAAAGATGTTGAGCATCTTTTCATGTTTATTGGCCATTGTACACATTCTTTGGAGAAATGTCTATTCAGGTCTTTTGCCTATTTTAAAGTCAGGTTATTTTTTTTATTATTATTATTATAAAGAATTCTTTATATATTCTGGCTACAAATCCTTTTCAGATATATGATTTGCAAATATTTTCTCCCATTCTGTAGCTTGTCTTTTCACTTTCTTGTACTTTTTTTTTTTATGCCTACAGCACCTGATATTCCTAGGTGGTCTCCCATTCAGGCACTAACCAGGCCCAGCCCTGCTTAGCTTCCAAGATCAGAAGAGATCGGGCACGTTCAGGGTGGGATGGCTGTAGACTATCTTTTCATTTTCTTGATGTCCTTTGATTCACAAAAATTTCTAATATCGATGAAGTCCAATTTATTTTTTTCTTTGGTTGCTTGTGCTTCCAATGTCATATCTAAGAATCCACTTCCAAGTCCAGGGTCATGAAGATTTACCCTTGTTTTCTTTTAAGAATTTTATAGCTTTATCTCTTACATTTGGGTCTATGAGCCATTTTCAGTTAATTTCTGTATATAGTATGAGATGGGGTCCAACTTCATTCTTTGCATGTGGATATGCAGTTGTCTCGGCACCTTTTGTTGAAGAATCTGTATTTCCCCCATTGAATGGTCTTGGTACTCTTGTTAAAAATTAATAGGCCATAGATATATGGATTTATTTTTGGACTCCCAATTTTATTCCATTGTTGTGTGTGTCTAGCCTTATGTCAGCATCACATCATCTATTAATGTGGTGTATTACACTGATTAATTTTCTTATGTTGAGCCACCTTGTATACCTGGAATAAATACCATTTGATCATGGTGTATAATTCTTTTAAAATTCTGTTGTATTTGCAAAGGATCATACAAGAATACTATGAAAAAGCATATAATACCAAATTTAATAACCTAGAAGAAATGGACCAGTACTTAGAAAAATACAACCTGCCTAGACTGAATCAAGAACTGGAAAATCTAAATAGCAGTATGGAAATTGAACCAATCATCAAAAACCTACCATAAAGTAAAAGTCTACGACCAGATGGCTTCACCAGTGAATTCTACCAAACACTCAAAGAAGATTTAATATCTATTCTCCTCAAACTCTTCCAAAAAATCGAAGAGGAGGCAATACTTCCCAACTCATTTTATGAGGCCAATATTACTCTGATACCAAAACCTGGTATAGATAACACAAAAAAATAAAATACAGACTGACATCTCTCATGAACACAAATGCAAAAATCCTAAATAAGTTATCAGAAACATATTAAAAAGATTATACACCACGATCAAGTGGGCTTCATCGCAGGGACACAGGGATGGTTCAACATACGCAAATCAATTAATATGATACACCACATAAACACATTAAAAAATAAAAATCATATGATAATCTCAACAGACACAGAAAAAGCCTTCAAAAAGATATAGGATCCATTTATGATCAAAACACTTCACAAAATTGGTAGAGAAGGAAAATATCTTAACATAATAAAGGCCATATATGACAAATCCTCAGCCCACATTA
>NW_006435837.1:4282676-4307471 GCF_000325575.1 Pteropus alecto | reverse complement strand
CGAAGTATCCTACAATAGATTATTGGCTAAAGAAGCTGTGGTATATACATACAATGGAATTTTCCTCAGCCATAGGAAGAGATGAAATACAGCCATTTGTGACAACATGGATGGACCTCGAGATAATCATGCTAAACGAAATAAGCCAGACAGAAAAAGCTGAAAATCACATGATATAACTTATATGTGGGATATAAACCTAAAAGCAACAAATGAGCAAGACAAACAGGGACTCACGGACGTGGACTATACACTAGTGGTTATCAGAGGACTATAGACTAGTGGTTACTAGTGGGGTGGGGGAGAAGGGGGGAGGTAGACGGGATAAAGGGGATCAAATATATGGTAGCTGAAGGAAACTGGACTCTGGGTGGTAATCACACAATAGAATATACAGATGTCAAATGATAATGTACACCTGAAAATTATATAATTGTATTAACCAATGTCACCCCAATAAACTTGTTTAAAATTTTTAAAAAAAGAGAAAAATACATATATATTGTACCTACCTACCTTATAGGTTATGAGGATTAGCTATGACAATGCATGAAATGTAATAGTGTCTGTCACACAAAATATGTTCAAAATATATTAGCTATTATTATTTTATCATGTTTCATGTACATCAAAAATAAATAAATAAAATTCTGTTGTATTTGATTTGCTGGTATTTTATTGAGGATTTGCATTTTATTCATAAGGGATATTGGTCTGTATTTTCTTTTCTAGTGGTGTCTTTATCTGGCTTTGGTATCAAGGTAATACTAGCCTCATAGGATGATTTAGGAATTTTTCCTCCTCTTCTAGTTTTTGGAAGAGTTTGAGAAGGATTAGTGTTAATTCTTTAAATGTTTAGTGGAGTTCATCAGTGAGGCTGTCTGGTCTTAGACTTTTCTTTGTTAGGTTTTTGATTTCCAATTCAATCTCTGCTTATTCTGGATACATTTGGATTTTCTGTTTCTTCTTGAGTCAGTTTTGGTAATGTGTTGTTTCTAGGAATTTTCCATTTCATCTAAGATATCTAATTTATTGGCATACAATTATTCATAATATTCTCTTATAATTTTTATTTCTTTAAGACTGGTGAGATGTCCCCACTTTTATTTCTGATTATAATTATTTCATTTTCAGTCTCTCCCCACTAGTCAACATCCAGGGGCCCTTCTCTTTCCTCTTAATTCTCGCATCGCTTCAAATCCTGATTCCTGTCTTTTAAAAAATTATCATGAAAATTCTCCAAATTTAAATCATATATTTTGGGGATCTGGGATAGAAAATAATTTTATTATTTTAATAGCTATAGAAATGGAAATTTCAGGATACCATGAGACATAATTGTTCCAAAGGGTTCCATCTGCCCTGAATCCAATACCCAAAGCAGTATATGAACAATATGTAGATATGACCACTCTCTCAGCCTCCAGTAATCTAAATCAGTACTGTCTAATAGAAATATAATGTGAGCCACATACATAATTTAAAATTTTTCTAGTAGTCACATTAAGAAAGTAAAAAGAAACAGGTGAAATTAATTTTAATAATGTATTTTATTTAATCCATCATAAAATTGTCATTTTAATATGTAATCATATTCAAAGTTTTTAATGAAACATTTTACTTTTTTTGTACTAAGTCTTTGAAATATGGCGTGTATTTTGTGCTTACAACACACCTCAATTTCAAGTAGCCTCATTTCAAGTAGTCAATAGCCGCATCGCACTAGTGCCTGCTATATTGGGTAGTGCACATACTAAAAGTCCTGATCCATAAGGTGGTGTTAGCCTCTGTTAAATTTTTATTGGCTATATTACATTTTAGCTTATATATTTGGAATATTTTATAATTTAATAAACAAGAGAACGACACACTGGATTTCAAATAAACAAACAAAAAGCCCAGGGGAGAAAACAGAGTAAATTTGTCCAAAACAATGATGTATCAAGAATGTAACTGAAGGAGATCAATGGAATGAATAGTCATAATAGGAGATAATCCAAATACTTTATTTGGGTCTGTGATGTGTTTTGTACTTAAACTTGTACAATATAAATGTGCTTGCTGTTCTGTAAACTCTGGCGTCTGTGCACCAACAATTGAGCCACACCTGGGATGCCTGGCTCAGGAGTTTCTCGTCTTGCTGCCTTTTGAGATCTCAACAAATCCAGGATCACCGCCTAGTTTCCATCCCAGGTGGCAGGACGTCCCAAAGACAAAGCAGCCCCTCTTCAACAGCCTTTGTCTGCTTCTCTTTCTCTTTCTCATTCTTTTCCCTTTCCTTCCTCATTGATTGAATGATCGATTGATTTATCTGTAGGGCAAGGGAGTCTCCTGTTTTTTCCCTCATCACTTCTCTTGGGCTCTACGGACCAAGAATAATCAGAAATGTTTTGCGAATGGGTGATGTCAGTTAAGAACATGAGAGTATAAACATCCTAGGAACCATTCATTCATTCATTCAATTTACAGATCTCTAGTGAAGGCTTATTATTTGCCAGACACTGTACTGGAATCATCTATTTGAGAATAATTTAGGGATGATCCTGAAATATAGCTACCTGGAATGTGCTCATATGCTCCACCTTTATAGCTTTCTATGCAGTCATGCTTTTCTTCCTAGTTCATTATATGTTTCCTCTGCTTTGCCTTCACAGATACTGCATGCTCGTTATGTCTTAGAGGTGCTATTTGAAACCAAGAAAAACCTCAGGAACTTGCCAAATTTCACTCACGTAAAATCTTCTCCCGCCAAAGACATAACAATCTGCGGTAAGTTTCAGAGCAGAGTTGCCAAATTAATATTTTGGAGACTTTTGGTTCCACGTCATTTGCCTAACTTGAAAACTGTGTGAATTGGACTGTGTTAAGGGAAAGGTGTTAATATAGAATTATCTATGATGATAGTACTGTTCCCCATCTTTATTTTTTTTTTACTGTTCCCCATCTTGTCTTTGTTTCACATACCAGCTGGCAGGAATTAATTATGTGAGAAATTAAAAAATCATAGCTTTTTATAAAGGCAGGCAGCATTTTAATACAGAAAACCACCCATGGATAGAATAGGCATTCTTTGCCCTCTGTCTATCTCTCATTATCTTTGTTCCATGTTGCTTTTTCTAGGTGTGCCTCCGCATGCCACTTATGCTGGGAAGAGAAAAGCCCAAGGCCTGGTGCAGAGTAAACTCTTCTCTGCCCTTGGCTGCCATTTTAGATTTTTCCAACTGGTCTCTGCAGCTTTTAGAAGAGTGGGAATGTCCCAGAAATCTGTTCCTTGTTCTTCTAAATAACAAGATTGAGATTTTGTTATCCTATAGGCCAGCCTGGCAGGATATTGCTTCAAGAAACAGTACACATTGAAATTCAACACAGTTGGTGCTCAGCATGCTCGCACCTGTCTGAGAATGGAGTGCGTGGGAGGAACAGCAATTCCCTTAACTTCTAATGAAGCCTTTAGGTTACAAAACAGTGATTGTTATTTTCCAGATCAATTTTTAGCTTATGTTTCTTTTACTCTGGCAGGTAGAAGTGGATTTGACAATCCAATTAAACCATTTCCATTTCTAGCATCTGATAGTGGTGACAGGAACTTGATGGAGTGGTACGTGCTCCATGACATGCCCCAACTCGGGGTTTTTGAAGAGTCTTTAATGGTTATATTCCAATTAATCAGTGCACAACATCTCTGCCTAGCAGGTGATGCATCTCAGCACCAGTGGAGGCCTTTTATTCAAGGCCTCACCAGCTCTTACTTTTCATGAAGGATTTAGGGTCATGAGGCTTAGTAAGCCATGCGTACCCATGAAGCCTATGGAGCCAGGGCTAGATTTGCTATCAGAGTATATATAATAGGCCAAACAGAGAGTGGGATCTGCTCTCACATGTTTCCAATATACCTCCAGTTGCCATTGCAGACTTATATTTAGGTAAAAGGATCTGGAAGAAGACATAAATTAAATAGAGGGCATGGAATTCTAGAATCACGCTGTGTAAGAACCAAAGGGTTCTTAGACCATCTGTCTATTATTTGCTCTTATGGATGAAATTGAGGCCCAAAAGAAAAGTGTATCTCCTTCCATGTCTTTCTTTGTAGTAACTTCCCACCCCCACCCCATCGTGCACTGCTTTGACTGATGTTTCATTTTCTATGATGATACAAAGACTAAGGAATGGATCGATTGGACAGTTCCATTCATTTAAAGATCCCCACATCTTGGGCATTTATCTCCGGGCTTTTTCCACATAGCACCATTGGTAGAGGGAAAAGCCAAGGCTAGCACATTCTCTTAGCATGGCAATTATTATTTTCTGTTTTTAATAGACCCATTGAACTTAGAAAAATTTGGTTATCATATAAAATTTAAAATTGGGGCCATATTTTCAAAAACATCTGTTTAAGACAATATTAGGAAAGAGAGAAATTTTTATAAAACTTTACCATTATTTTAATTTCCAGATGCATTTTTATGTACACATCTAAACATGCTACATGGGTCTCAATATGACTGAAATATAGGAGGTATTTTAATCTACAATTATGTTATAAATGATAATCAATTCTGCACTCATGTTTTTGTTTGCAGTAGAAACATCTTTCTGTGGCTATTTTTTTCATGATACAAGTTTTATCTTTTGCTGTCCAACTAGAAGTTAAAAATATTTTTATAGTCTCAGCTCTTAATATCCTGAAACTAATTCATTTTTTAGCATGCCAGCTGCAACAGTTCTCTCTACCCAAATCTTTGAAAAACAAGTCACCCAGAAGAAAATTAGGAATATAAAAATTAAAAATATTTAACTGATCAGTATAAAGCTCTTCCATTTTTATTTCCTTAGATTTGGAATGAGGCCATATGAAAGCAATGAGATTTAAGTATACACTGGTATTAATATGCTCTTAATATTGTAGTCATTTTATAAATAAGTGTTGGCAATATAGGATTTTAATTTTATTCTCATTATAATTGGAATCTTCTGTTGCATAGATTTGGTTAATTTTGGTTTTGGAATTTTAAACAAATTGAGGAAAAGTATTCCTAAATTAAATTCTATTTGATAATTAAGTTGGGTACAAAGAATAAAAATTCATGATCAGAACTGACGAAATATTTACCTAGAAACAGTTATTGAAATAGGCCTTTTGAATATTTACATATTGTTTCATTAGTTGGCTGAGTTTTATAAAGCCATGCTTCCATTTTTATTTTCTATAGCTGTCTCATCAAAAGGATGTCTCATCAAAACTATCTACTCACAATTTTTAAGTTTTAGATGCTACTACTGGAACATATTCTTTAAAACATGGCTTTACAAAGCTATCCATTTAGAAATTAAATGTATTTATCAAGCACCTGCTATGTACCAGGTACTATGGGAGGCACTTGGGGGTTTAATACCAAGATAGATATTATTGCTGTTCTCCTAGAGATTACAGTGTAGGCAGTACAGAATAATAGCTAAGAGCTTCAGTTTTGAAGAGAGATAAAGTTGGGTTTGAATTCCAAGCTCTGCTACTTGGCGGCTGGGTAACTGTATATAGATAAGTTATTTAACTACTCTGAGGCTCATTTGTAAAATGAAAATGATTAAAATAATACCCATCTCATAGAGTGCCTGTGAAGATTGAATGGTATAATTCATGTAAACTCTTAGTGCAGGAAGCTAAGCACTGCATAAATGGCAGGAGTGGATAGATAATTTCAGTATCAGATGCTGTCCCCTATAGGAAAGCGGACAAAGTTCCTATAAAGCGCTATGGAAACAAATTGTTGAATTAATATCATCACAGGGTGAAAACCCAATGCCCTGAGAATGCTTGAAATATATCAGCAGTATTTCAGTTTTAAAACTCTGCAACGAAATGGGTATTTTCTTGTTTCCTACTGAATAGTGAATTTTCATTTGCATTCCAGGTGATTTGCATGGGAAACTGGATGATCTCTTTTTGATCTTCTATAAGGTAAATGATTACTTTGCTATATATTTGCATATTTGTTGAGGGAGAGCAGTCCTAGGGCAGATAACAATATTAGTTTTATTAGGGATATATACAAATACAGATGTAATGTAACAGTTTTTATCCAAGAAGCTGAAAGATTTGTAGAGGGATACTTTTTTTTGTTTTTTTTACACATATTTCATAAAAGAATTTTAAGAATTTAATTTATGTCTTCGTTCAATATCATTGTTATCTATATATCCATTAGGATTTGTAGCTGATTGTATTTAAGGTCTTTATTACATAGTAAATGTCTAGATGGCACAGGATGTTTTATTTTATTTTTATTTTGTTCAAAAGTGAGCATGTCACATACCAGTCTTCTCTTCCAGTGCACACTAATTAGGCACGAAAGGAGTTTCCCCATAGTAAGTTCCAAATTGCCCTCTTCTCTCCCCGATTCACTGTCTCTGGGCTTAGTTGCTCTTCCAGTGCTGTGACTCTTCTTCGTTTGTTAGGTTTTGGTTGTGGGGGCCCGCACAGAGAGGGCACAGAGCAGCTTGGCCTGCATGGAGTTTCTCTTTGATTGGAGTCATTTCTCTCTCGGAACCAGCAGACGTCAACTGAGTGTTTGCTTCTGGGATGACTGCATGTAGAAAATTGGTCCTGAGGTGAATCCTGCCTTCACAATGGTCCCCTTTATCTTCTTGATTAATGTGTCATCCCCACAACTAGCATGTTGAATAATTGAGCACAGCATAGGTGTCTCAGATGGGCTGAAAGAAAATATGTCTGATATTAAGATGGCCAATCAATTCTACTCTTTGGAGACTGTGAGAGTTTGAGGAAGCCACATAACTCCATAAACTTTATTTTTTTTGGCTGCAATATTCTTGAGCTTCCATCCCATAAGAAGTTGTCTTGTGAATAAAATAATAAATATCCAAAAACATTTTTTAAAATACTAAATTGTAATAGAAATGCAAGATTTCCATATAATTCATTCAGAAGGGAAGCTTGGAAGGGAGTGAAGCAAGCCAAACCAAGAGTGAATGGAGCTGGCACTTAGGAGGAGATTCAATTAAGACTATAGGTGATCTAAATAGAGATCTAGAGCAGGGGTCCCAAAATCCTGGGCCATGGACCTGGAACGAACGGTACCAGTCCGTGGCCTGTCAGGAACCGGGCCGCACAGCAGGAGGTGAGTGACCGGCAAGCGAGCGAAGCTTCATCTGTGTTTGCAGCTGCTCCCCAGTGCTGGCATCACCACCTCAGCTCCACCCCAGATCATCAGGCATTAGGTTCCCATAGGAGCACCGGTCCCTGGTGCCATAAATGTTGGGGACCGCTGATGTAGAGCATGATAGCCAGAAAGTAGGAAATAGGAAGCAATTCTAGAGATCAGACCCAGAAGCCAAGCTGGGAAGGGAAGGAAGAAAGGCCAGGATGGGCCAGTCAAATGGGAGGTTTGACAGATTGCCATGCTCTCTGAGGTCAGGGAGCAGGCTGGCTGGGACGAGGGCCTTAGGGAGCAGGGTGGGTGGGAAGTAGCAAGGGGAGTAGTCCTAGAGGATGAGTGGGTCCAAGGTGGGGTCCAGAATGTGGGTGGCTGAAGTGAGTGAAAGAGAAGAATGGACATGAAGAGGTCAAGCACATGGAAAGCAGGTGTGTTAAATGAATTGGCCACAGCACTGAGAGATGGAGAGCAAGTGTAGTCAGAGGTCATGGGCCTGGAAGGAGGAGAGGATTTTACCTGAGGCTGGCAAAATGTTGGCGTTTTAGTGGCTCTGAGGAGCAAGTGGACACTCCCCCACTCCTGCCCCTGAGGTGTCCGTACTGTGGAGGAATGGGTTCTTTCCTTCCAGAGGGATGCGGGAGTCAGAGGTCCAGCAGCATCTCTCAGGGAGGCCCAGATTTCCAGAGAGAAGTCCTTCTGGATGAGTTGAAGGCAGAAAAAGAGTTTGTTTGTCATGGAATGAGGATTCTACTGGCCAAACTGGAAAACTATGGGAGAGGTGAAAGAATGGACTGGTGGGAGGATGCCAAGGAGTTGCAGTTTGGGGAATGGGATTTGTGTAATGCTGCATAGTGCCATGTAAGTGTTCAGAAGTCCAGTCCTGCTAGTGTTGGCAATTACAGTCTGAGGAAGCAGGAGGGTCAGATGTATGTGGGGAATAACCACAATAGAAAATCTGGTAATCATTTCTCTAGAGGTTTTGGGAAATACATAAAAGGGGAAATAGTTGAGTAAATTAAATGGGAAAAGTGACTTTTGAGGTATTTTTAAAAATTTCTGGAGAGGTAGTTGAAGATATTAAGGTGTGACCAGGGAAAAGATTCTGGAGTAGACAGGTGAGGAAAGAGAGAATCCCAACATGTTTCTTTAATTCCATTGGTAAAACTATATGGAACATAAAAACTGGAAGGTGCTAATGTAAAGATTGAACAGGAGGAGGTGGGTGGTAAGGAGTACTATAAAAAGAACTAAAGGTAAAATATAGCATTTACATGAAAGCAAGAAATATTTTGAGAGTTAACCAATGATAGTGTGCAGGAAGTGGAGATTGAGAGCCCAATGATGAAAGAGTGGGTACTATTATTTGGGGTGGATTTGGGTAGATGGAGGTGAGAGGGTTATTTGGAAAGCAGAAGCTTTCTGGAGCCATGAATTGAATTTTAGCAGGCTTGAGTGAGAAGCAAGTAAAATGTGTCTTGGACGTGGAATAAATCATATGTGCCAGAATCTTGAAATTGCCTGGTTTAAAAGGAGAAACAGGGAAGAGCCCTTGACAACAGCAAGGTCCCCCTTTGAGAAACTGAAAAGGTGATGTAGCTAATGGTGTCTGGGAAGGGAGAATGACCCCGTGTGTTTGCGATGATGGCGAGTCACTTAGCTTATGGGCAATGAGCGTCCTAAGCTAGAAGCTGGAAAAGAAAAGGGCAGGGTACAGAGATATCTCGGGAAGCTATGCTGTTTGATGATCTCTAATTTGCAAAACTCAATGTTTTGCCTTTTTGTGTCTCATTTTTTTATGTGAAGTTTAAATGAAGATTGATGATAGATCAATGTTAGATCGTAGAGTGCAGCATATAGTGCAGCCTAAAACCATGAATACAAACCCTTCTGGAAGCCATGATTTTACATGAGTACAAATGACAGTGATACCTCACCTATTCAGAGGTCAAACTCCTGTCTACCATCTTCATTTAACACACCTACTGAAACCTAGAATTAAGTAACAAGGGTTTCTGAGCTCTTGAAATCGTTGTCACGAATCCAATGAACTTTACCCATGGGACAGTTCCTAGGCCTTTACTCAAAGACCAGTGAATGTATATCAGGAAAACTTTATCTGACACATGTTTCCTACAAATTTGCCAGTCTGACTACCCTCCCCTACCCCACCCAATCAGCAGATTAGAGAGTGGGAGGGGAAAGGCAGAAGCGAGATACAGTGACAGCAGTGAAAAGTAAAAGCAATTCCGGACAGCAAGAGGACATCTAGAGCCCTAAAAATGACATAAGAAGGGAAGTGGTAATTTTCAGTGACCTAGGGCGATGTGTGTCAGAAACAGCGTTCTGTACTTGTCACAAGGGCCTGAGGGCATGCTTAGATTGATGTGCCTGTGTGGTCAAGAGCGTTTCAAATTCTACAGTGTACACATCTCTGTTAAGAAGTAAAGAGAACAAATGACACATTTTCACAACTCCCAGCCAAAATGGTTAAAGTAATTTTAAAACATAGTTTAGCTCTTAAAGGAGTAAGCTTCAGTGATCTGGAAAATTCATTTCGGCAATGCTTACAGTATGAGTGAATATCATTATTGGGCCTTAGGTATACGAAGATGAGAGAATATGAATAAAAAAGAAAGATGAGTTGAGAGAAGAGTGATGGGTCAGGAAAGTAGATGAGGAGGAAAGGAAGAACACCTTAGAAATGAAGAGAGAGGTGCTGAGTGGCGGATGTCTCTTCGTGGTATCAGATACAAAGATTGCCTGCGCAGGGATTACAACAGGTGCTGATATGATCCAAGCAATCACTCGATTGCTAGGAAATGGAAGAGTTCTGCGATGGTGGCAGGTTCTCACTGCCATATTCAATGCATCAACAAGGTGCTGAATCTGTTACCTATGATGCCCTGCGTGTGGCGCTCTCCTCCACTTCATTCAGAGGAGCACACGGGATTGAGCCACCTCAGTGTAAGCCATGGGCTCTCTGTCTTCTGTTTAGAAGCAGCTAGTGACCATGCTTTAACTTATCCTTATTTAATTTACTATTTATTTATTATTTAATTTATTAAAATTTTCAACTTACCTTTATTTATTACCATTTAATTTATTAAAATTATTTGTATTTTATTCAAGTTCTGATTGAACTTGAATCACATCACAAGGAATAGTTTGGAAAACTACATCCTATTGGAAATTTTTGGAGCTATACGTGACCAAAGCTTATATTATACTCTGACTGATTCTTCTCTGTGAACTCAAAAGAGAAACTAGGAAAACCTTATGCTTTGAATCAAGCAAAATTGTAATTCATCTTTCAACTGGTATTTTCCTAGACAATTTCTTCCTTGTCTATTATTTTATATGGTACAGGATGAGCAGGCTGTAGAGCTGGGGCTGGCCCTAAGCCAATTAAGGGCATAGCCTGAGAGGAAGAGTTATAATGTAAGATCTCAGAGGTGCCTCTCCATATTATTCTTTTTTCCTCCAAGTGGTAGGTTTGGTTCAAGACTTCTATTGTTATAACTGATCAAATGCACAAGTGAATCTGTGCACTAATTTATTCATTCAATAAACTTTTATCTGGTCTGTACAGTGTTCGGGGTACTATATAAAAACTATGGGAAGACACAAAGATGAATATGAAGTTCATTCATTTCACATATATTTATTAAACACCTGTTATGCATGAAGTACTCTGCTAAGGAGTGGCCAAAAAGTATGACTAGGATGCAGTTTTGGGCTCCAAAGGCATCACATATTAGTGGGGAAGGTCAACTAATAAAAAACAAGACAGTTCAAGATGGGATGTATTATGATTGAGATAAGCATGAGGCTCCAAGGGAGCACATTGGAGGGACACCTAACCTCATGGGAGACTTCCTGGAGGAGGTGACACTTAAGACAATCTCTTTAAAGAATTTTAGTAATTTAGTAAGAGCCTAAATCATGAAGGAAAGTTTTAGAGGATCAGAAAAGATTTTATTCTTACATACTTTTTGTGATACACTGTAAAAAATAGTGGGATTTGTACTAATGATTGTTTTTGATTGTTTTGAGATTTTGGATTCTTTATTATTTACTTGTCCTTAAAAATTGTATCATTTAGCACCTTAATACTTAAGCTAGACATTTTCAGATCACCATCTTATCTGTGTTTGAGAAGAATTCTTTCCTCTGAATGACCCTGCTAACCATGACAGACTTGTGCTAAAAGGGCGTCTCAACTTTATATGGCTTCAGATATCATCAAATGAAGCAATTTACATAGCATTAGTTAGGTCGTATTTTTAGATTTTATTTCCTGAAAAGGTTAATTTTAATCAGCCACTTTTACTTACTTAGAGTGACTGATTTGAAATACTTCATTTAGAGCCTTAGCCTTGTTAAAATTATAAGACATTTTTCCTCGTTGAATACAAAGCTTGAAATTTTCGGATCAAGTATTGGCAAATTATTTTGTTACATTCATGCTGTGAATGGAGACTTTCTGAAGCTGAAAAAGATATGCACATGGACAGAGAGAAGCTAATTAACTTTTAACCCTGTGGGTGTCATACCGATGCTGTCCATCGGAAGCCATGCCATCTTGTTTTCCTTTTCTCTCTTCCTACGATCCTCCGCCCCTCATGCCTGTGTTTTTCCAGTTGAGAAGGTAATTAAATATTTTCTTTTTTCTCTGTCACTGATATGCTTCACATAGCCACAGTAGTCAATTCTTTTCCTCTCAAGATTAAGGCAGTATCTTGCAATCAGAAGAACGGACTTCTAAAATAGGATTCTCAAAAGAAATAAAAATTAAAATAACATGAAGTTGAGATCCAGAGGTTATTGTTTGATGTGCCTTGAGAAAATGTCCAAAAAAAATGGGATATCTTCTAGATGTCTGTTGTAAAATGCTTCAGTAGGAAATAGGTGAGACTATAGAGAAATGTCTAATTTTTTTCTCTATTCGAGTTAATTCATTGCAGTCTGCTGTTTTTTCCCCTGCAGGTCATCTGAATCCTGTTCAGAATTGTAGTTACCCTGGGTTTTCTGTATTTGTCAACTTCATTTCCATGTCATAGATGATTTGTTGTGTATCAGCTGCAGAATAAGCCAGAGAGTTAGGTTTCCTGGAACTGAGTGAAGGATGGGGTATATCAGCAAGTTTTGCTTCTTTGAAGAAAACCCAGAGAAATCTTAGTAACCAGAAGCATAAATATCCTAGAGACTTATGTCCCACTAGACTTAGCTTCTCATCTTCTGATCTGTTTTCTAGTTCCCTTATTATTCTAAGACTAAAATGTATTTGACTCAAACTATATAAAGTAATATGACTAATTCTGAACCAACAGGACAAATCTTATACATCCAAATGAGTCACACCTTCTTTGAAGTGGTTGAATTAAGAGGCTCAACATATACAGACATTCAGTATATATTTAGGACTCTTTTCAGAATCACTTCCAGAGACTGTGACATATTCTTTTGAATGAGCTTCATTATCACAAATCTTAATCTTTTGATAGCGTGCGTGACTTTTTGAAAAGGTTAAAACTTATTGGGTGTCAAGCATGCTGTATAAGGTGGATGGCCTACCTGCCCATTATTATTTTTGGCTTAAAAGTAGGTTTGACTAAATAAATTTATTATTCTTTGCTCATAGTAGTGGTAAAATAGCTACAAATAAAGTTTGGTTTAACTGGAGATGAGAAGTTCTCATACAGGAAAATTTGTTGTCACAGTTGAAAACGCGTTTACCATCCAAATATAATAAATATAATTTTAGACTCTTGAATGCTTTTCTCAAATTCTGATGTTAATTTTGTGCTGTTTTCATAAAATGAACTTGAGAGATGTCCATCTTTTTCTGTAGTCAGGAGTTTAAATCTCTGGTTCTCAAACTCAGCTATACATTGTAATCACCCAAGATATTGGGAGAAAACAAATACTGATACCTGAGTCCCATTCCCAGAGATTCTGATGGACACCTGGGTACTTTTTAAAGCTCCCCAAGTGAATTTAATGTGCAACTGAGGATGGAATCATTAGTTTAAATAACATTAAAACTATTTAGTTTTGAAAACTGAGATAGAGCTCTGCTATAAAGCCACATAGAGCCAAATGTATTATTCAAATTTTGTTTCTTTTCAATCAGTTTTGGTAGTTTCTAATTTTCAAGGAAACTCTTCATTCTTCTAGAGTGTTGAAGTACATTGTCATAGATATTGATATTATATAATCTACACATACATGTATATATATAATTCTCTATATCTTTGTCTTTTTTCTGATCTTTAATCTTACATATTTTTTTCATTCTCTTTTTTCACTTATCCTCAGTCAGGCTCATGATGCTTTTATCAATTTTATCACTTTTATTGGTTCTTTCAAAGAATCACCCTCTAGATTTATATATCTTTTTATTTTGCTTTCTGTTTCATTAATTTCAGCTTTTACCTTTATTCGATTTATTGTCCTTTTTTAATTTCTTAAACTGAATACTGTCTTTCATGCACATCTTCTTTAATAATGAAGGTATTTAAATTACACATCTCTAATTTTAGTTTTAACTGAGCCTTCTATTGAACTTGTAATATTGCTTTTAATTTCCTCTTTGATCCAATGCTTATTGACTATAATTTTTAATTTCCAAAGATCTTAATTCAAGGAGCTAGAATTTCTCAATTCATATTTTTATTTTTTTCAAATTTTATTGGATTATGATACAATAATGTGTCCTATGAAATATTTCTTATTTGAATTTGTTAAGGATTTCTTTTTATGAAGTACATGATTGATTCTCATAAAGGGTCCATGGACAAATGAAAAATTAATTATATTTTCTATCTGTAGGATGCAAAGTTCTTCATATATCTATTAAATTAAGCTCATTGGTTATATGTTAAATTTTTTTCATATATTTATTTTCTATTATATCTGTCTAATTATATGTATTATATATTGCTGTACACCAAATTACCTCAATGCTTAGTGGCTTAAAACTACAAACATTTAGTATCTCACAGTTTCTGAGGATCAGAAATTTGAGTGCAGCTTAGCTAGGTAGTTCTGGCATAAGGTCTCTCATGAGGGGCAGTCAAACTCCTGGCCAGGGCTGCAGTCATTTGAAAAGTTGACTGGGGCTGGAGGACCCATTTTCAAGGTTGCTAACTCACATGGCTGTAGGCACATTTCAGTTCTTTGCTGGCTATTGGCAGAACAGCCACATGGGCCTCTCCACAGGGTGCCTGAGTATTCTCATGACATAGCAGCTGGCTTTCCCCAGAGTGTTGATCCAAGAGAAAGAGCAGGCAGAAAGTGATAGTGTCTTTTATGACTTAGTCTCCGAAGTTGCACACTATCGCTTCTGCTTTTTTCCTTATTCGTTAGAAGCAAATCACTAAGTACATCCCATATTCAAGGGGTAGCAAATTAAGCTTCATCTTTTAAAGGGAGTGTCAAAGAATTTGTGTACATTATTTTAAACCAATAATTCAATCTGAATATTTCACTATGCTTGTACTTTTAAACGTTTTTTCTTGCATTTATAGTATATAAATATATGAAGCAAAAACTTGTTCTTTTGTTTATTGAATACAAGTTCATGAATTGTATCTTCTTCATAAAGTGCTTTTTATTATGATGTAATATTGGTTTGTGATCTCATTTAGCACTTTTAATCTTAAATTCTGCTTTGTCTAATATTAATATTCAAATTTTTGCTTTCTCTTTGTTGCATTTACCTTGTTTTTAACTTCCCTTTATCTATTTTTTCATGTATTTCTTACAAACTATATGTATACCTGAGTTTGTGTTTCAGCGCAATCTGATAATCTTGGTATTTTAAAGGGAGGATTTAATGTGTTCACATTTATTATAATAACAGCCTTTTTGAAAATTTTTTTTCTGTTCCATTTTGTCTAATATTTATTTCTCTTTGTTCCATTCTTTTCTTTTTCTTTGTGCTGTTTTAGTGAAGTTTTCTTTTTTATTGTTTTCATTGGCATTTTTGCTGTACTTTTTCATTCACTAATGGTTATCTACTCATTCCTGACATTTTAAATACATAATGTGTGTATTTCTCAAATAGCTATAACTTTATTCCTCCACCATTACCCTATCTCTCCTCCAGTAAGATGAATGTATTTATTTTTACAGTTTCTCATGTTATGTCCCACATTCAAATGAGATTTGTAGAGAATTTTACTTTTCTCCTTTCACCTCTCCTGCAAATCCTAGCTATTGCTCATGCCATATTTTTAGTTCTTGATGGTTATTAGGTTTTCCTTAATAGTATGTCTTTTCTATTTCTAGAATTCTTGTTTAATACTTAAATGCAAGTCCCACATTATCACTATTGATTTATATTTAATTATAAGTTGCAAAGTTCATTGTTCACATTCATATTCTTTCCTCTTGGTCTTTCCCTGCTTGAGGTCTTTTTATTGTTACTGCTTTTATTTGCTTAGAATATTTCCTTGAGTGTTTTCCTCTATGGGGCATGTGGGTGCTATATTCTCTGAATGCAAGCTACTTGAATGCGAGGACTTTGTATAGTTCACTTCAGTATTTCTAGCACCTAAAATTGTCTCTAGTACATAAAAAGCAATCAATACATGTTCATTTTTTTGTGGCATTAGATCGCTACACCCTGAAGAACATTTATGTTAGTGGTGGTATTTGATACTTTACACGTAAATACTTTCTATCACCCTGAGAACTTAGTGACGTCTTGGTCAGTATAGAATTCTTAGTTCATAGTCCTTTTCTTTTTTTTCTTCTTTTTTTTTTCCAGTATATGTGCTGCCGAAATGAGCACTCTTTTCTCGCTTTAATTTGTAGATTTTTTTCCCATCAGTACATGCTTTAATTTGTAGATTTCATTCCACCATCTTCTACCTCTTATTACTGCAGATGAGAAATCTGATACCAGGGCGATATCTTTTTTCCTGTAATTTGTTCTTTCTGTCTGGTAGCTTCTAAGACTTTTACTAGGTAATAGGAATTGTGCATAGGAGTCGTGAGCCCTTTCAAACTTCAGGCTGAAGTCTCTTTTTAACCATAGAAAATCCCCTCTCTTGTTTATATAATTATTGCCTCTTCTCCATCTGTTCCTTTTTCCTGATTCTGAATGCTTATTATTGGCATATTAGTTCTCTTGGCTCTGAATTCTAATCTCTTACTCATTCCTCATGATTTCCATCATTTTGCTTTTTGCTCTGTATGAGAGATTTTTCATCTGCTTGCTCTTTCAGGTCAATAATGTATTTTCCAACCATTCTTTTTTTTTTTTTTTTTTACATAGCTGTAATTTATTAATATTTTAAATTCGAATAGCACATTTTTAAATGTCAAGAATTATTAATGTTTTGTTCTTTATTTTATGATCCTCTTGTTATTTTTAAAATGAGGTCTTCTGTCTCCTCCAGCAGTCCTATCTTATTAGGGGACAGGACTTTAACTGATATGTTTGGCCAGCCTCTTTCTGGTTACTAGATCTCCTTAAGTATTAGGTTATTTCCATTTTCTAGTTTTCTGCTTAGGCTAGGTTAAGCCTCTCAATAGTTGGAGGTGCAACGGTTTCTACTTCTGCATGAAGACTATGAGAGGAAGTCTCTATATTCCTAGGTGTCCCTAAATGCAAGTGATAGTGTTCTTTTAGTTTCAGAGATATGGAAGAAGTTCCCCTATGCTTTTTTCTAGTAAGATCTAGCTCCCTCTCCCCCAACCCAGACCACAAACTTGCTCTGAGGCAGTGTCTTCCCTTTATCAAGGGATTCACAGATCCCCTCAGGCCTAGTTCTTCCATGTTCTCACCCCAGGGCTCTGTGCTGCTCCTCCTCTAGCCTTCTTCAGGTGTGGACTTCCCACAGAGCCTATAGCCTCCAACACTCCTCAGACTCCTCCAGCTTACTCATCCCAGACAGCTGAAAGCTAGGGGAAGGAAGAGTATCAGAGTTACAGAATCCTTCCCTTTTTCTTTAAGTTTTGATGAGCAATAGCCAACATTTTTGCAATTGGCTCATGCTATCTAAGCCCCATGTAAATAAAGTTACATGAATTAATGTATAAGAAAATATAAAGTAATGGGATCTTAGAAATAACATGGAGGTCATAAACCAATGAATCTCTTAATTTGTGTGGTACTTTATGGTTGGTTTTCTTGCAATTTTATCCACACAGTCTCATTTGAGTTCCCAAGTAGCCCTGTGTGGTAAGTATGGAAGTTATCATCCTCATTTTACAGATCAGAAAACTAACAGCTCATAAAGATTAAATAACTTACCTACAGACACATGGGTAATAGTGGAGCTGGACTAGAGAATAAGTCTTCTTATCTCTGGCCCAGAACACTATGTCACTGTTTGCTTGTTTGTTTCCAATTGCCTTCAGAACATGTTACATTGCATAATGACTTCTGGAATCTCTAAGTTATATGTCCTAACCTGAATTATATTTCAACTATTTCTATTGTATCGATATGAACAATTTAAATGTATATAAATACTAGGAAGGTGAGTATAAAGGAATAAGACTTTTTTATGTAGTTTGAAATCTAACAAAAGAGGAATTTGAAAATAGTTTGAAAATGATTATTATAACTATAATATGTATATTATTTCTTAAAGGTAACTGTTTTGAAAGAGGGCATACATTTGGATATACGAGTGCTTAAAATTTTCTCTTTGTAATATATTTTTTAAACATTTGAATTTATTTCACTATGCAGTAGAGATGCACTCAGCCATTTCTCTATCGGGCATGATATATGGTATGCCTGGTAGGCACGACATGTTTATTTTGTCTTAGAGTTTAGTACTACAGAAGTAAATGAATTAATAGCTGTTATAAAGACCAGACCTTTGTCCTGATCCCAGTTCTTTTTTTCATGCTAACACTGTGTTTAAAAGTATTATGTCATACTCAGAAGTGATAATCAAAATATTTAACAACTAATATGGCCTGGTCAGTAAGCGGCGAGAACACACATGGGCTATCAATACCTGGTGTAATTATATCAGTGTGTACTGGTGGTATATCAGCCCTCCTCTCAGTTACATGGTGTCTTACACTTTCCTGGGTACTTTCATATTCATTCTCTCACTTGATCTGGGGAGAGGGATATAGTGTCCTCCCCTTTTTGCAAATCGAGGGACTCATAGCCCAGAGAAGTTAAACATAGAGCCCCTTAGAATGAAGGACTTTTGTCTCTTAGTTCAGTGTTCTTCTTTGGGTAGAAGTTTCCCTCTTTTCAAGGGAGAAGGAAGAAAAGAGAGTAGGCATTTTTGATAAGACTCATAGCAGCTTCTTTCAGAGCAAACTCATAGTAGGTGGTAGGTAGAATGACCAATCCCCATCCCCCCAGAATCTTCCTGTCCCAAGCTAATTTGTCACGTACAAGTCCCTTATAGGAGGTACCTGCCCTTGAAGAGTGAAACTGACTAAAGCAACTGAGCAGATTTTTCCCAATGGAAGTATTAACTCAGATTCTTTCTCCATGTTCATAGCGACATTAAATACAAAACCTTACTTGAAAAGTATATTCCTTAAAAAAAAAAAAAAAGAAAGAAAAGTACATTCTTTTAACTGCTTGTTTTCCCTCCTTCCTTCCTTCCACAGAATGGTCTCCCCTCAGAAACCAACGCATATATCTTTAATGGTGATTTCGTAGATCGAGGGAAAAATTCCATAGAGATCCTAATGATCCTGTTTGTGAGTTATCTTATCTACCCCAATAGCCTGCATTTGAACAGAGGGAACCATGAAGACTTTTTGATGAATATGAGGTAACTTGGGCCTTTAGATTTCCTCTTTTGTTTCCCATTCTGGAAAATGCTGCCATGTTTAGTTCCTAGCAGAGAGTTACAAGTGCATGTAAAGAAGTAAGGATGAAGGGACTCTCAAGGAAGATCTCAATTCTTACCTCTAGTTACAACCCTTTATCTTCTACCAAGTGAATATACATTGTTCTAAAGTCCCCTTCCTATCTTTTCTTCCACTTTTGTTCTTCCTTCTCCCTTCTATTATGTTCTTTTTCTTCTTCCTATGCCCGCCCTTTACAGTCTAAATTGTGTGCTGGGTAGATTTGTTAGGCCAGGTTTGGAGGTGTGGTAAGTTCTATAAGCAGGCTATTGCTACTCTTTTGGCTTGTCTCAGATGTTGTTTCAGAAACTAGTACTGTGTTTTTCACTGATTTGTATATTTTTTATGACATGGTAATTGCTTCTGGCATAGTTGTTCATAAACATATTTGAGAACAGCTGTAAGGTAGCATTTCAACTATCTGACTCATTGGAGATTTGAGGAATAAAGACTGGTTAAATGGTTTACCAATTTTTACTGAAAGGCACAGTAGGTGAAAAATGTTCCCCTTTCCCTTTATTTTCCTTCTTCCTCTTCTTCCTTAATCCCCTCTCCTCCTCCTCCTTCCTTTCTTTTTCTTGTTTTGTTTCTTGTTTTATGAAATACAGGAACCAGTTTGTTCTAGGGCAGTAGAAGGCATTGCATGTTTCGTGCTTTTGGTCTTGGGCTTTTGGGTGCTTTGATCAAAGCTCGGTAACTGATTCGTTTTGGTTTTGTTTTTTTTTTTTGACAATTTTGGCACTTGGCCAGAATACAGAGTTTCAGTTTTAGTTCTTAGTTGTAGAAGCAAATGCTAAGACTATGAGGAAAAAATCCCAAGACTATTATCAGAGACTTGTTATATATAATGTAGCTTAATACTTTTATTTGGACATGCCATTTATCCTTTCATTTATTCAGTTAGCCAGTCATGTTTATTTAGTGCCTACAATGGTTAATGAAAGAGATATGGCCCCTGCCCTCATGGAGTTTACATTTAGCAGGCAAGATACACATTGAGCAGGTTTTTCAAGTGGGATGAGTTTGTAAAGTAAGGGATCCAGCCTGTATGAAGGGTGACAGAAGGTTCCTCATAAAAGTATGGCATTAGCCTGACACCTGAAAGGTGAATTAGGCAATCAAAAGAAGACCATGGTAAGTTTAATAGTAAAAGACTGGTTAATGATTACAATGTATCATAAAACTTTCAGAAGGAAAGGAGAATGTTTTATGGACTATTTGTTGTTTTTATTTTTTTTTCTGTGTGGCAGTTTTTTAAGTTATTAGTTTTTAAAACCAGTACTTTTAATGGAAATAAGTTGACCACAAATCTATCACAGAATTTTTAGACCCCATTAAAACAAAGTTTAATGAGAAAAAAAAAGAGAGAGAGAGAAGGCCATGGTCTTTTGCAGTGAGGGGACAACTTATGCAGAGCTTAAGACAAGACTTTTTAAACTTGAAAGAAGTTCAGGAATGCAGGAGATTAGACTAAGGGACAGGATGGTGTCCGATAGGGCTGGAGACATAAGAAATGGTTCGATTGTGCAAAGGAATTCAGACTTTCTTCCAGACAACAGAAAATCATTGAGAAATATAAAATTTGTATTTTAAAATGCAGCAGGAAGAGTAATTTGGAGAGGGACAAGAGTAGATATGAGAGGCTAATTAAGAGGTAGTTGGAGAGATAGATGACGGATTCTCAGATGAGGGTGGTGGGGACAGATGCAAAGAAGTAGATAAGATTTAAGGGAAGTTTAGGCAATGATAATTTAAGGCTTCGTAGCATGGTATGGGGGACTTGAAAGAGGAGAGAATCAAGGATGACCTTTAGGTTCTTGGCTTGAGTTTGGGAGTACACAGCATCATTCGTGGATATTGGCAACATAAGAGGAGAATGTTGGGATAAGAGAGAATAATGAGTTCAATTTGGGATAAGCTGATTTGAGGTGCTGTTAAGTAGACAGTGGATATATGTGGCTAGAGCTCAGAAATGAAGTGTGGCCTGGAGCAGTCCTGTATTATTGGTACATTGATAGTAATTAAAGCCCTGGGCAAGGATGAGGTTGCCAAGGGAGAAAGTGAAGGGAGAAGAGGATCTGGGACAGAATATGAAGGAACTCCAACATTTAAGGCTAGGTAGAGGAGAACTTGCGAAGGAGATTCACAACAGCCAGGAAGGTAGGAGGAAAACCAAGAGAGTTTATTGTCACGGAATCCAAGAGAAGAGTTTTCCAGTAGGACTCTGTAGTCAGCTGTATTTAGTATTTCAGCAAGGGCAAGAAAGATGAAGACTGCAAGGTGTCCATCGGATTTAACAACATGGACACCTTCAGTGAGTGCAGGACTGAATTTATCTCAAAAAACATAATGTTACACTGTAGAAGCCTGGCATGACATGATTCGCATGGAAACCTACAGTGAGTAGTGAGTACATGGTGTTCCAACTTCACCACATTGGGTATTAAAGGTATATACTATTATGCTAAGGCAAGAAAAAGTAATTGAAAAAATTTTCATCATTAAATTTCCCTCAGCGACTGCTATTTGGGCTTTAAAATTCCTACACTTTCTATTAAAACCTTCAATACCATTACATGAACTATATCAGAGAGAATATAAAAAGCTAATATAAAAATCTTCTAGGCATTTCTTTGTCTTTGTTCAGTCTTTTCTCCTCCCCCTATCATTTATTTACTATAAAATATAGGAGGTCTGAGAAATTCTATCTAAATGAAAAGCATTCCCCCACACAACTTCTTCTAGCTGCCACAGCACACTTCTCTGAATACACAGAAGCATCTACACAAGCTATGCTTACCACATATTTTTTAAGTTGTCTTGTAATGATTATTTCATGAGAATGTATCTTCTTCCCACATCTATCCTACAAGCTCCTTGAGGGTAGGGACAAAGTCATTGACTGCTTTCCTTCCTTCCCAGCATGCCTAGCAAAGACTTGGGAAAGTAATAGTTAGCTCTAACTGAAGTCTAGTTTCTTGAATTGTTGGCATTTGTGATAGTGAGATGTGAAAGCCTCCCATTTTTGCATGACTCATGTAAGCAGGCGTTATCAACATTTAATTAAGTAGTTTAAATCCCATTATTTTTTCAGGTATGGCTTCACAAAAGAAATCTTGCATAAATATAAGGTAAGACTCATGTGCTTTTTTTTTTTTGTATTCTCTTTGTTGTCTATACATAGAAGTAAAAAAAGAGCCTTCAGGAAAGGTGATGGGTGAACTAGTCAGAATCCATACCAGTAAAATAAAAGCACAGCAGGAAGCCCTGGCCATGGTAGAGTCTTAATTTTCTTTCTGGACTAAAGCAAGCTTTTTCATTGTGACTTTTGTGTAAATTTCAGCATAGGTACAAACATATTCCATTGTTTTAAAGGTACCTGAGATTTGTTTTACTCAGGTATGCAGACACAGAAATGGCTGTCATAAATGAAGAGATTTTTATTCACAGTTACCTAGAAACAGGAAGCACAGCACACAAAATTGGGGGCCTCATGGTGAAGTACCAGGGTTGGTCAGAAGGTAGAGGGAATGAAGGGAAAATGTGAGCAAGAGCTTTTATTGTGGTTTCTTTGGGAGAGAATGGGGGAGGCAGTTTAAACAGGTTTGAATAATTTCAGCCCCATAAAGGAGGTGGTTAAGGATGTGGGCTCTGGATTGGTTAACATATGAAAAGCAAATCATTTACTATATCTAGAAATTAGCTAGCCCTGGGAGGGGCAGTCTCTCCTCTAGGGTCATCAAGTCTCCAAGATGTCAAAGTATCAAAAATACAGAATAAAAAGACATGATTAATGAATGCTAGTGAGTTAATGACTCCATGCTGCCTTCCTTTGGGTGGCATGAAAACTGTTTTGCGTTTTGTCCGTACATTGGGACTAGTCAATAAACTTGAACTTATCAGAAAAATGAAACTTACTCAAGCTCTTATTTACAGCTACATGGAAAAAAAATCTTACAACTCTTGGAAGAACTCTATGCCTGGCTCCCAATCGGTGCAATTGTTGACAATGAAGTCCTGGTCATACATGGTGGGATATCGGAATCCACAGACTTGAATTTACTTTACAATATAAAAAGAAACAAAGTAAGAAAAATATTTACATGAATCCTGTCTCAGAGATTTATAAGGGGATATATACCTCCTCTTTTCATTTATTATTTTGTATTCATTTGTGTTTTAGTGGTTGTTGTAACTCTGAAAAGATTAGTACAAATTTTAAGAAAATCTATGATTGTGTGATAACTAAATGGATAATTTCTATATATCGGAAAAAAATTTTAATTCATGATAAAAGTGGAAAAATAAGGAAATATTGGCATTTCATATAGTTTCTAGAAGTAAAAAATCTTGATTTTTAAAAATTAAAATCTCTAATTAATGTTGTGGTAAAATATACATGACATACATTTACCCCTTTAACTATTTTTAAGTGTACAGTTTAGTGGCGTTAAGTACATTTACATTGTTGTGTAACCATTACCAGTATCACCACCATCTATCTCCAAAACTTTTAATCATCTCAAACTGAAACTCTATGCCCATTGAACACTAACTCCCCATTCCCCCTGCCCCAAGCCCCTGGCAACCACCATTTACTTTCTGTCTCTATGAAGTTGACTACCGTAGGTGCCTTATATAAGTGGAATCATACAACACTTTGTTTCTGAATTGACATGATTTCCCTTATACTCCAAATCCAAATGGCTCAGGGTAATTTTATTTGAAATCTTTTAAATCTAAGTAATCATTAAATATAACAAAAGCAGAACAAGGATGTGTATAAAACCTCTGAGGCTTGTGTTGTGTGGAGTCTGTAAAGCTCCTATACTTTGTGAAAGGCTCCTTTGGCTGGGCCTTGCGGGGTGACTGCTGTTGTCTTCCTGCCATATTGGAGCCCAGCCACGCCCCTAGACCAAGGGTGTATGGGGTGCCACACAGGCATGAGAAGCAGCTCTGGAGCTGGATGATCATAGATGGTCCTAGTGAGAAACCCGAACACTTACCCCTCTGGGCTGATAATCAACTTCCAACCAATCTAGGCGTGTGGGGTCTGGAGCTGGAATTTAATTTGATATAGACAGAAATATGCCCCCTATTCACCTTGAGTTTTTAGGGCTCATATCTTTATATACATATGATCATATTGTTGCTAACTTCTTCTCATCCTTTTAATTTCAGCTTAAATACACCCTCTCCTCTGCAAAGTCTTCCATGACATGCAGACTACATCAAGTCCCCTTCTTTACGCTCTTAAGCCCCTTGTACGTATTCTTCATAACAGTTACCAAGATTAAATAAGGAACTGTGGTACTGTTTGTTTGCTCTCCTCCCCTCCTTCTCTAGTTCACTGATATAACCCCAGCACCTATGATGTAGTAAGTACTTAATCAACTTTTGTTGAATATCTCGTAAGAGGTGTAAAACCAAAGCAGGGCAAACCTAAGACAAAACTGGATAAAAACTTTTTTACAACCCTTTTCCTGATTCTGTGGGTGATTTTACATAGCTTTCTCCCCAGCCTCACCCAGTGAGGACCATACTTCCTGGTTTTCACCTGTTATCTTGGTGTAATTGTTAGTAGCACCTCCCTTTACTTTCAGAAAGTATCCCACTTGCAATAAATTTTAAGGCCACTCTAACTTTAAGGCATCTTTCTCATGATATCAGCAAACAGTCAAGACGTTTTGATCAACATGAAATAGTCACTGTTAACATAATGAGTGGATATGATTCTAGCCAAGAGCAAGGGAACACGACGTTTTTGTCAGTAATACTGGCA
>NW_006435837.1:4264091-4282600 GCF_000325575.1 Pteropus alecto | reverse complement strand
GGCCATGGCAGCCACTATCAGTTGATCAGATTGAAACTTTTCCCTTCCTGAGGTTAGCCTGAGCAGCTAGCCCTCTCTAGGGCTTTTGAGATACTAAGATCTTGTCTCTGGAATGCCTAGTACTATCTTTGTGGAGACCCTAACTTAAGAGCCACCTTGACCTAAACACCATGAGGCTCTGACATGTACGTAGCTTTATATCCTGCTTCTGCCACTTCCTGGCTGGGTGACTAGGCAAGTAACTAAAGTTTTCTAAGCCTCAGTTTCCACACCTATATATTGAAGCTGAAAATACCTACTAAATAGAATTGTTGGGAGGATTAAATATAATTAACTAGATGAAGAAAACTTCATAGAGTGAGCTCTGAATATAAAGCTTTCTTTTTCAATTCTCTCCCTTTTTCCTGATACTTGGAACTGAGGTTTGAATTTCACTCACGAAGACAGACCCTGGGGAGATGTATGTGGGTCTGGAATTTTCTCTGGATACCTGAAATTTCATGCCTTCAGGAATCATTGTTCCACCCACTCATAAGATGGATTTTAAAGATAGAAATTTGACTTGTGTATTTTTTATATCTTCTACCTCTCCTAGGGTGAGGTTTAACTGGCAGCACATATTTGTTGTATTTAATATAATTGAGCAGTAATGAAAGAAGTAGGTTCAAGCCTTTGGAACTCTACCAGATGAGATATAAAAGTAGATTTTCAACTCCAATTTTATAACCCCCCAGTGTCCTATTTCTTAGAACCCTTCAAGTGTAGGGTGGCCATGCTTTCTGGATTATACCTGTTGTTGTGGTGTAATTGTTAATTGGTGATGGATAGGTTTGGGGGAACCTGATGACAACCTCCATTCTAGGTACATTCAAGGCATTTTGTGAGGTGGGCAGGTTGGGTGGGGAGAGTCAGTGCAGAGAGACAGTGAAAGAAGATTCTATAAGACTAGGACTTTGGTTTAGTATTCTTCAAACTCCCTGGCAGGTAGTATGGGAAGGGATGGCTAGTAGAATCTTAAGAGAAAATGATGGTATGGTGCCTTAGGGAGGGGCAGGGACCTTGATTCCAAGTGGCCTTGAAGACAGCAGAGCCACGTATACTTAAGAGACCATGTGGCCTTGCCCAATGAACTTATTGAAAACCTAGGGACATTGGCTAAGGGGAAATGGGGAGGGTAGATTGTGAACTCACTGATAATAGCTGAGATTGAATTTCCAACCATCTCAATGGGACAGGACCTCAGAATAAGTTTCACTTTTATTTTTGAGAGTAAAAATAAGATTTCATATACACCTTAGTTGATAGAAGAGACTAAGGTTCTACTACAGAGAGTTGTTCATCACTGAACTAAGGCCACAAACATAACAAAAGTATTCTTTCAAATTGTTTTGTATAAAATTAGTATAAAATTACAGTCTCAGGTTATGTAAAGGAACATGAAAGGGATTATAGTAATTGTTGTACTAACAGAAAGACGTTTTATTTTCCAAAGAAATGCATCACTTTTTTTTTTTTACTAGGACCAGAGAACATCAGTTGCTGGCAGGGTCAGATTGAGATCACATTGCATTTAAGTTGAAGGGCTTCCAAAGTTTTCAACTTATGCCCCCTTGGAGAACTTCCCTGGACGCAGATGTTCTTACTCTCATTTCTCTGGGAAAAAAACAACAAAATGAAAAACAGCCAATCTCATAAGAGATGTTTCTAAGCTCAAAGCCTGTTGGTTCTCTCTTAGCCCCAAGTATAGATTAAGGCTCAGAGGGAGACTAGTTTTTCCCTTAGCATCTTGCATTCCCTGTGGTGATACCCTTTAGAACATGTCTAGCACTGACATCTGTACCTCTGAAGTGCTTTAGAAACTCTAGTGGGAAACTTTTTTGTAAGGAAATGTCTCTAGTTGAAAAATGTACAAACAGAATTTAACAAGCCCACTTTATAGAGATTGGTGAATGACTAAGATAAAGGAGGTCGGTGAGATAGAAAAGGTGACCATACGTTTTTCATTGGGTTGAGGCACAACAATACAGACCATATAGCAACTGGTACTGGAGTTTCTGTGTATAGCACACTAAGCATAGGGTTTGGCTAAAGGATGAATTTGTTTTTTAGATGAAATCTGTGCTGATGCCACCAACTCCAGTAGATGAAAGCCATGTTATTGATGGGAAGAAAAATAAAATAGGCACGGCTCGAGGAACCAAATTAACTACATCCTTTTCTGAACAGTTGGCAAAGCATGAATGGGAACAGGTAGGTAATCTAACTGTTCACCAAGTGGCAAAGAAGATTCAGCATAGATGATGTTGTCTCTTATAATATAGGGATAAAAAATGACTTACCTTTATAAGCAGATCATATCCTTCTTTCTGAATTCATCACTCTATATAGTTTTACTGAGATATAATTCACATACACATATCTGTTTTAAATGTGCTCATTTAAAATAGATAAGTCAATGGTTTTGATATATTCACAGAGTTGTGCAGCTATCACTACAATCTAATTTTAGAACATTTTCGTCAGCTAAAAAAGAAACTCCATACTTATTACTAGTCACTCCCCATTCCCTCCTCATCCCCACCTCCCATTTCCCCACCCGCTTCCTTGCTACCTTAGGAAACCACTAATCTACTTTTGGTTTTTATAGATTTGCCTTTTCTGGACATGTTATAGCAATAGACCCACACAATATCTGATGTTTTCTGTCTGGCTTCTTTTACTCAGCCAGAGTGAAAGAAGTGCTTTTGCTTTGTGCTTTTGGTGTTGTATCTAATAAGCTATTGCCTAACCCAAATTTGTGAAGATTTATTCCTATGTTTTCTTCTAAGAGTTTTATAGTTTTAGCTCTTACATTTATATATCTGATCCATTTGAGTTAATTTTTGTGTATAGTTTGAGGTAGGTGTCCAAATTCATTCTATTGCATGTGGATATCCAGTTATCCCAGCACCATTTGTTAAAAACACGATTCTCATAGAATTTCCTTGACACCCTTTTCAAAAATCAATCGATCATAAATATGAAGGTTTATTTCTAGATTCTTAATTCTATTCCATGATCTATATGTCTGTCCTTACATCAGTACTACACAGTTTTGATTACTGTAGCTTTGTATAAAGTTTTGAAACCGATAAGTGTGAGTTCTCTACCTTTTTTCTTCTTTTTCAAGATTTTTCAGACTATTCTGGGTCCCTTGAATTTCCATACGAATTTTAGGATCAGCTTGTCAATTTCTACCAAAAAACAGCTGGGATTTTGATAGGGATTGCCTTGATTCTGTGAATCAATTTGGGTACTATTACAATCTTAACAATATTATATCTTCGATTCCATGGAATTAGGATGTGCTTCCATTTATTTAGATCTTTAATTTCAGCAGTGTTTTATAATCACGTATAGTGAGCCACTTGTTTTGTTAAGGTTATTCCTAATTTATTGCTAAGTATTTTCAATGCTTAGAATTGTTTTCTTTATTACATTTCGGATTGTTCATTGCTGGTGTATAGAAATACAATCGACTTTTATATACTGATCTCATATCGTGAATCTTGATAAACTTGTTTATTCATTTTAATGGTTTTAGTGGATTCCTCTGGACCTTCTATATACAAATGCATGTTATCTGTGAATAGATGTGATTTTACTTCATCCTTTTCAATCTAGCTGCCTTTTATTTCTTTTACTTTTTAGTTACCCTGTCTAGAACCTCCAGTGCAGCATTGAATAGAAGTGGTGAGAGTAGACATCCTTGTCTTATTCCTGATATTAGAGAGAAGCATTCAATCTTTTACTATTAAGGATATTACCTGTTTGCTTATTTTTCTTTTTTAAAAATTTATTTATTTATTTTTGTTAAGTTTATTGGGGTAACATTGGTTAATACAATTATATAATTTTCAAGTGTACATTATCATTTGACATCTGTATATTCTATTGTGTGTTTACCACCCAAAGTCCAGTTTCCTTCAGCTACCATATATTTGATCCCCTTTATCCACTTTTCCCTCCCCTATCCCCCTATATTTGACCCCCTTTATCCCATCTACCTCCCCCTTCCTCCCCCACCCCACTAGTAACCACTAGTCTATAGTCCGTGTCCATGAGTCTCTGTTTGTTTGTCCTGTTCATTTGTTGCTTTTAGGTTTATATCCCACATATAAGTGATATCACGTGATTTTCAACTTTTTCTGTTTGGCTTATTTCACTTAGTTTGATTATCTCGAGGTCCATCCACGTTGTTGCAAATGGCAGTATTTCATCTCTTCCTATGGCTGAGTAATATTCCATTGTATATATGTACCACATTAGCTGTTTGTTTAAATATTAGCTGCCCTTAGCATCAGATTGAGGAAGTTCCCTTCTGGGCTTACTTTGTTGAGTGATTTTATCACAAAAGAGTGCTGGCTTTTGTCAAATGATTTTTCCACATCTATTAAGATAGTCATGTGGTATTTGTCTTTTGTTCTATTAAATGTGGTGTATTATATTGATTGATTTCAGGTATTAAACCAACCTTAAATTCCTGGGATAAATCCCACTTGGTCATGATGTATATCCATTTTATATGTTGCTGGCTTCAGTTTGCTAATATTTTTTTTTTGAGGATTTTTACATCTATATTCATAAAGGACATTCGTCTATAGTTTTCTTTTCTGGTGAGATCTTTGGTATTAGCATAAGATTGCCTCATAGGGTGAATCGGGAAGGAGTTTGTTAAGGATTGATATTATTCCTCAGATGTTTGGTAGAATTCATCAGTGGAGCTATCTGAGCCTGGGCTTTTCTTTATAGAAAGTTTTAAAATGATTAATTCAATCTTCTTTTTTACTATAGATCTATTCAGATTTCCTATTTCTTCTTGAGTAGTTTGTATCTTGGTAATTTTGATAGTTTGTGTCTTCCTTGGAATTTGTCTATATCATCTAATTTATCTAAATTGTTATCCTAAATATGTAGAATTCATATATATATATACACACACACACACATATGTATATGTATATATATGTGTGTGTATATATATATACATATATATGTATATATATATATGCGTGTGTGTGTATGTATATATATATTTCTGTTAGGTTAGTAGTGATGTCCCTTCTTTCATTTCTGATTTTAGTAATTTGAGTCTCTCTTTTTTTTTCTTGATCAATCTTGCTAAGGTTTGTCAATTTTATTCATCTTTTCAAAGAGACAACTTTTGGTTTTATTTACTTTTCTCTATTGTTTTCTATTCTTCATTTATTTGCGCTCTAACCTTTATTATTCTTTTATTATTTCTGCTTGTTTTAGATATAGTTTGCTCTTCTTTTTCTAGTTTCCTAAGGTGAAAGTAATGTCATTGATTTGAGATTTTTTCCTTTGTAATGAAGCTATAATTTTCCCTGCAGTTACTGCTTTAGCTCTATCTCATAAGTTTTGCTATGCTGCGCTTTCATTTTTGTTCATCTCAAAGTATTTTCTAATTTCTCTTGGAATCTCTTCTTCAACTCATATGTTATTTAGGAGTGTATTATTTAATTTCTGTATATTTGTGAATTTCTCATATTTCCTTCTCTTACTGATTTTGACTTGAATTCAGTTGTGGTTAGAGAACATACTTTACATGAAATTTAAATCCTTTTAAACCTGATTGAAGCTTTTTTTATGGCCTTGCCTGTGATTTCTCTAGGAGAATGCTTCATGTGCTCTTGAGAAGAAAATGTTTTCTGTTCTTGTTGATTGGAGTACTTTATATTTCTGTCTTTGAACATATTTGTAATGGTTGCTTTGAAATCTTTGCTAAGTCAACATCTAATCCCTTCAAGGCGATTTTTATTGCCTGCTTGTTTTTCCCTGCATATTTATTTTTGTTTGCATGTCTTGTAATTTTTTATTGAAAACTGAATATTTTAGGTAATATATCATAGTAACTCTAGATAGTTATTCCCGTGTCCCACTGGGGCTTGTTGTTATTTGGGTTTTTTGCTCATTTATTTGTTTAGTTGCTTATCCGGACTAGTTCGGTGATGTCTATTCCTTCTCAGTGTGTAGCCTCTGATGTCACTCCTCACAAGGTGTTGTCCTGGTTGTGCACACAGTTTCCCTTACTACCAGGAGTGGTTGTAGTTTCATCTAGGTTCTCTTTGACTGTCTTTTCCATGGTTTCCCTTTTAAGCTTTGGCACATCTGTGGGGCTCACAAATAGCTTCACAATCTGATCCCATTAAAGCTGGGCATCTTTGCAGGGGCACGGAGGCTTATTCTGGCCCCCCAAGAGGGCTCTTCTCATCTTTCACTTTTCCTGATTCTGTCTGTTAAACTTCTAGCTGGTCTGCTCTTGCTACTACTATCATGGAACTACTAGCCTTCTTATCCCTAAGAGGCCTCTATTTCTTGATTCTGTACCCTTATACCTTGATTGCTGAAAATGTTGACTAAAATGTGATTTATGATATAAAATATACTATAATCAATGAGGAGAAAGAAAGAAAGAGAAGTGGGGAGATAGACAGGAATAGAGAAGAGGTGGTAAGAGAGAAATAGCATTCATCACTGGCTTTTGCATCCAAAGTATTTGAAAGTCAAGTAAGTATAAGATATAGCCTATAGCAAGTAGGAAAAGATGTGTCCTTAAATTTTGACATCCAAATTTCAAAGATCAAAGGATAGAACAAGCACTTCTAGGATTATAGTATATAAAAAGGATCATGCCAAAGAGATAGGAGTTACACAAAAAGAATACCATAGCCTCTAGAAGCCTAGATGAGTTAGAATTACAGAGAGAGATAGCCTTAAGAAGTGGGAGGGAGGAGACCGAGCATCATTATTCTCTAATAGAATCTCTACCACCCCCACCCCACCCCCACTCCCCCCAAACAATGTAGATAAGGCATCTTACAGACTCCATATCTGTGACTGGAGCTGACACAGGGTAAAAAGGACCAGAATCTCATTCCTAATATTTTAATAATTCGGTTGTACCTTTAATTTTCTTTCCTTAGTTACTAGAACATAATGGACATACACATTTTAGTTACCTAGAATTGAAATTTCCATATAAAACAGATTTTGCAATTGCTTTATTTTTTAATATCTATGAGCTATGTTATAATAAAGATCATAGGTTCTTTATTTAAGTTTTGTTTTGTTTTGTTTTGTTTTGTATTCACTGAGATGTGGAAGATATATGTTTTCATAGCTAAGTCATTGTAGAGAGACAAGAGACAAATGCGATATTCTTCCTTTAAGAGAGACTTGTAACAATTAGGAGGCCAGAGAGGTTTAAAAAATAAATTTAATGATTTATATCCTGAGTGACTTTTCTCTCTTTTCATTTATTTAACAAGTATTTATTGAGTACCTACTATATGTCAGACACTGTTCTAGGCTTCTGAGAATGTCAAAGATCTATCACCTCATAGAGCTTTCATTCTAGGAGAAGAGTTCAATATAATAATAAGCAAATAAATTATATAATATGTTAAGTGAGAAGTTCTATGAAAAACAAATTAAAACTAGAATAAGGTTAGGGGGAACAGGAAAACTGGAGGTAGAAGATAGAGTTGCAATTTTAAATAGAGTAGTCAGCCTAATTGAGAAAGCTCCCAAGAGTGAAATGGCTAGTTTGTAGTCACTTGGCTAGTCACTGAATGCTAGAGCAGTATTTGATCCCAGGTCTTATGCTAATGCCATGCTCTTTTTCTGAAGGAAAGGATGACTCTCCTTTCAGAAAAAGATAGGAGTGATAGGAGGTCTCAAGAAGGAAATGAACTACTCAAGTCTCCCCTCATCCAATGTGACAATGGGTAGACAAGGAGTAGGCATCTAAAGAAATCTAGAAAGTTTGGGCTGAACATAACTTTTATGACAACATGTTCAAAAGCTGGATGGAAGATACTAGGGGAAAACACAAAAGGATAGTGAATCTACAGTATTAGTGTTTTAGAAGAGAAACATTTAGATATACCTTTTAGAGCTATTAGTTCTCCCTCAAATCATACTTTTGGAAACTGGATTACTTAACAGACAAGCACAGGGCATTTCTTGCAGAGTATATTTTGGATTTAGGTTTAAAAGCTAGACACAAATTGTTTTTTGTTGACAAGGTCATATAAAAGCTGTCATTCAGTAAAACTTGTCCAACTTTTGGTTTGAAAATTTCAGGAAAGAATGTTATAAATAATTATTCTTGTATGTACTTACCACCCAAAAGGCCTTTGCATTTCAGAGGAGAGGATGTTGTTGAGAGGAAAGAGATTGTCTCTGCCTAGGAATCTGTTTCACCACCAAGATCCCTTTATAGAATTTTTTGTCTGTGAGCCTCAGAATTAAATCTATTTTGTGGCCACAGTTTGGGTAAACCTAACCAAGCGAACGAATTCTAGACAGAGAAAAGAAATGCAGAATTCATGGAATGGATGATTCTGAAGAAGTTCATTTCTATAAAATCGATACCCCTTATGACTTTGAATCAAAGAAAACTGAGTGTTAGATATGTCTTCCTCATTTCATTGCTGAGCCATTTGAGGCCCGAATAGGTTAAGTGATTTGTCCAAGACAACACAGGTGACACTTGAAGAATTAACTCGTTGGCCAGGACTTATTCTAGTTCAACAGAGTCCCATCATATGTATGTTTAATTTATGTAAATTTCAACTATATGCCTATGGCAAAAAGGAGACAAAAGTGTAAAATTTTATTTTCATGTAATTTATTATATTACACATTATTACATATATAAAAAATTGCACATCCATATTCCTGTATAGGGTTGTATATACAAAATCACGTATACTGTGCTTTAAGGTAATTTAAGAGGTTTTTCTGGGGTAATTTTGCATCTCATGTAGGAATTTAAAACTTAATCCCCTCCTTAGAAAACACAGTTCCTTGTGTTCCATATTTCCTTCTTCATTATACTAAAGGTCAAATTACATCCCCTGAACATGAATTTATGGTGTGAGAGCCAGATATGATTCAGTTTAAAATGCAGGTATTATTTTTATCATAAACACCAGCAAAGTAAATGGGTTACATTATATTTATTTGTAGGGTAGGGTTATACCGATGTTGGAATTCAGTAGGGGAGAAAGGAGAATCTTTGAGTGATTTTAATTCTCACTTCAGTCAATCATCAAAACCTCTGCAAGTGTCTGAAATGTGCCTGGGGCCAGATTTCTGACCAGGTGCCTGTCATTCCAGAGTAGTGCTTCTACTAGTTCTGTTCTGTCCTCCTCATTGTTTTCCCCTTGCTGGTTTCTAGCTTCCCTTCAGTGCCAAATCTATAAATGGCTGTACAGCCATGTTTAGTGAGACTGTCATTTTTGGTTTTTTTCTTAAGACCTTGTTTGGACCCACCAGAATAACTGCATAACTTAAAATGCTTGCTTCTTCATGCCCTCAAAAGAAGCACGTGGAAAAATATAGACTCTTAGAGTCATAGTTTGTTAGAACTTTGAGATACTTTACAAGTCATCTGGCCCAAACACCTGATTTTAAAGACCTGGAAAGTGAGACCCAAAAAGTTTTCTCAAGGTTGCATGACTTTAATGACAAAGTTAGTTTTTCTCATTACTGCTTTAAGCTCTTATAGGAGATGTTTAAATAAAGAAACATTATACGTAGATCAGAGCCACAGACAGGGAGCCCCCAACTTTTTATGAAAAATATTCTTGGAAACTTGAGACTTCTGTCCTGGGCATCATGTAGCCTATATTTGACTATTTCAGCCCCAAAAGGAAATGTTATGCTAATAAAATACTTGTGGATTTAGAGGAATACTTGTGGAAACCAACCAGTAGCTAAATGTATTGCTAAAATTGAGACGTAGTCATCAAGAGGCCTTAAAGTGAAGGAGATGCTTTAGGAAGTATTCCTGGATGAGCAGTGGTCTATATTTGTGATGAGAAAGAGGCTTCCTCATGTTATGTTCTCAACAGGCTTCCTCATGTTATGTTCAGAACACCAGGGCGGAAGCCACGGCTGAGAGACCTACCTTATCTTTTTTGGCATATTAAGAACACCTAATATGTGTTCACTGTGGGGAACTACTTTCTCCTTTGAACATGACAATGAAGTGCTTTGAAGAGAAGACAACTTCGTAGGTTGAGCAATTATGAAACAATTGTGATGGAAATTTTAAAGACCAAAAAAAAAAAAAGCTCTACACGGGCTGATTTTTCATGACTACTAAGTATTGCTACATTAATTATTATTATTGTGACATTGGTTATTGGGGATGAGCAGAAAGAGATTGTGGTGGCTAAGGGCATTAAAATCATTCTGGAAAAGATTCATGGAGGAGAAAAATATGAAACAATTTTGAAGGAGGAATGAGAAATAGTAAGACTTCAGGTGGGATAATGTTTCTGTAAATATTTCTGGAAAAGAAGTTGGAATCTAACAAGATAAACTCACTTGTAAGTAGCAGCCTAATCTAATCTAGTTTGTTGTTTCAAGGTTATCGATATTCTGTGGAGTGATCCCAGAAGCAAAAGAGGCTGTTATCCAAATACATGCCGAGGAGGGGGCTGCTATTTTGGACCAGATATTACCTCTAAGATCCTTAATAAATACCAGTTGAAGATGATTATTAGGTCTCATGAATGTAAGCCCGAAGGGTATGAAGTCTGCCATGACGGGAAGGTAAGGTAACATTGTTGGTGACATCGTGACAGACATCTTTCTCCCAAGCAGTCTTTCTTCACAGGATGTGTCTCACCTAGAGGCCCATGGGAAGATGTCTGCCCTAGTACCCAAAAAGAAGGCCAAGCTTTGGTAGACAAAAACATGAGACTGTAGAGTTCGTGTAGGTTATTTGAAGGGGCCTCTCTGTCCCTTTCCCTAAAAGATATTTGGTTTATTTTCCTGATCTTCCCTAATCCCAGAGATAGAAACTCTGACATGTGACACTAAGTACACAGAAAACCTTCGTTCTTTAATAATCGCACGGCGACCCTCCAGTACAGTGGCGTTAAGAACGTACTTATCCTCACAGAGCACATAAAAGGCAGCAGTGAATCCAGTTTGCTCTCTTCCACCTTTTTTACTTTGCCTGTGCAAGGCAGAGGCACAAAACACACTTCCCTTCCACTCACTGAGTAGGTGATCTCTAGCAAGTCACTTGCTGTGGTCCGTTTAGCTGCAACCACTATCTTGGAGTGTGTTGCACTCCTGCAGTGTGGTGTATGAGAAGGCCAGAAGAGGTGAGGACTGAGAAACTGGATTTTTGGTCCCAAGTTGTCCTGGGATATCCCTTTTTCTAATACTAAACAGCAATAAATACAAAAGAATACCAAATTGTAGGGCATTTCCTTCTATTTCAACACTTTTACTTTTCTTAACTCTGTTAGTTTATTTGAGGCTCATACTAACAATTGTGAGATGGTTAAGGCAAGTATTATTTAGGGTTTCCTTGTAATAAGAAAATAGAGAGAAAACTGCAGTGGCTTGTCTGAGGTGACATGTTTACTAGGGCAGGACCGGGCCTAAGCCATGTTTCCTGTCACTGCAAATGTCACCACTGCCCCAAGGCTGGTTCCTTCCCAACAGAGTGGTCATGGTACCTTATTCTAGCCACTATTTCTCTGCCTTTAAAGCACTGGTTTTGTGGGGGGCCCCAAACCCTCTAAACCAGCCATCTCTAAGCAAAAGAAAAAGACTATGATACTAGACAAGTTTTATTTTGAATGTTCAAATATTGCAAGGAAAGAAAATAAAGGCCTTACCCCCTTGGAAAATTAAAATTTGCAAAACCAGGCATTAAGGAGGATTTTAAGATACGGAGCTGAAATTGTATACAGGATTGCAAGGCCATGCACTGTGGGAATGAGGGTTAGAAGTCAGTACTTCCGGGGACACTGATTTGAAAGCCTTGTTTTTGTCTGATAGAATCGCAGGAAATCTTGTTAGACTTGGATAATTTGTATGGATTTTAAACTTTGGTTTTGTTTCGTTTTGTTTTTGTTTTTGCTTTTTAAAGAATTGAGCTGTTTCTGACTTTATTGAAGGAAATTTTGAAAACTAACTCCTTGTGAACCTAACCCTCTTTTTTCTTATCAGGTTATTACTGTATTTTCTGCTTCTAACTATTATGAAGAAGGCAGTAATCGAGGTGCTTACGTGAAGCTGGATTTTGGTTTGGTCCCTCGCTTTTTTCAGTACCAAGTAACCAAAGCAACGTGCTTGAGGCCTCTTTACCAAAGGTGTGTATACTCTAAGGGACATTCTAAGCGCTGCTACTGGTGAACAAGTAGAACCAATCCAGAGGGACTAAGAGCAGCCACAGGAGTGAAGACAGCTACTTATTGGTTACTCATTGGTATAAACAAAATGGAAATAGTTCCAGACACCAAATAGCGGATACACTCATATTTGACACCAACAGGAGCAATTTTTAATTCACACATCTCTTTAGATAGATAAAGTGGCCAGCATCCACACACAGTCCCTAATTGAATATAAGAAAAGAAGCCTGACCTACAGCCTTCTCTGCCCCCAAACAGCCCAGTCTCGTCTTGCTTCTTTGTCTCTTCTCTACCCAGAAGTGTAAATAACAAGACGAATGTGTTTCTCCATGTGATGACATTTATAGCTTATCTTCCTTTTCTCCCTTCGACATTATCTTTTTAAGAGTTTTTCATTATTGAATGAATATGTTTATTGTTAACAAGTGAGACATAAAAAAAGATGTATAAAGAAAATGTTGATGATTTTTTCTCCCCCTATGCCTCAATAATCCTTTTTCTTCATAGGCTGCTGAAATTAATGGCCTTCCACCCTCTTCTCCTTGTTCCTACAAAAATAGACAAGCAGTTATTCATTCGTTGAATAAAAAAAATTTGAGCACCTACTATGTGTCTGACACTGTTCTAGGCACAGATGATATAGTAATAACCAAAACAGGCAAAAGTCCATTCCCTCATCAACTGCTTATCCTAGTGGGAGGAGAAAGTCAGTAAACACCATACATACATTTTTTTTACAAAGGTAAAAGCACACTGCACATTCTATTCAGCAACTGACTTTTTTTACTGAAGATTCTATCATGAACATTTTTCCAAGTTCGTACATATAGACTCAATTCATTTTTTTAGTAGATGTACAATATTCTGTAATATACATATGTCATGACAATTATGGAATGACCAAAGCTTATTCAATCGATGGCCATCCAGATTGGTTCCAGGGTTTTACACTTAAAAACAATACTATAACAAACATTTCTGTGTGCACGTGTGTATACATATATACATATACATATACATATACATATACATACATATATAAGTTTTAGTGTTGCTTTTATGTAAGATTTCAAAATGTGAAATTTATGGATTTACATGCTTAAAATTTTGCTAGATACCCCAAAATAATTGTAAAAATTAACAGTCTGAAAAACAACATACTAGTTTCTTCACATCCTCAGTAATCTCTAATATTATAAACCTATTCTTAATTTTTGCCAAGCTGATAGTAAATGTCACTATTTTAATTAGAATTTTTTAGACAGCCGAGTTTAGCCATCTTATGTTTTTGGAAATTATATTTTCTCTTCTTTGAATTTCCTATATATATTATTCCTCCATTTTATATTTATCATGTTGTAATAGTTCTTTATATATCCTAAACTTAGCATGTCAGTTACTAGACATATGTATTTTTCCCTTTGTTAATGATATTATTTGCAGCACAAAAGTTTTTAATTTGATGAAATCCGATATATTTTTTTCTTTTTTGCTTGTGCTTGTGGTGTCGTATCTAAAAGCCATTGCTTAACCCACAGTTACAAGAATTTATTCTTGTTTTCTTCTAAGATGTTTATTGATTAAGCTTTTACAATTGGGTATCTGATCCATTTTAAGTTAACTTTTGTGTGTGGTATGAGATAGAGGTCCAACTTCGTTCTTTGACATGTGGACATTCAGTTATCCTAGCACCATCAATTGGGAAGACTATCCTTCCCCTGTTTGTTTTGGCATACTTGTCAAAAATCAATTGATCATAAAGGCACAGGTTTATTTCTCGACTTTGAATTATATTCCATTGATCTATATGTCTATCCTAATGCAAGTAACACACTGTCCTGATTTCTATAGCTTTGCGGTAAGTTTTGAAACTTGGAAATGTGAGTTGAACTTGGTTCTTTTTTAAGGTAGTTTTGATTATTCTGGATTCCTGGCGTTTCCATATGAATTTTAGAATCAGCTTTGGTGGTTATTGCCATCTTGACAATATTAAGTCTTCCAATCCATATTGTTTTATTTAGTCAGATCTGTCATTTCCTTGAACAATATTATGTGCTTTTAAGTGCACTTTTGTTAAATTCATTTTTAAGTATTTTATTCTTTTTGGTGCTATAGTAAATGGAATTGTTTCCTTAATTATATTTTGGACCATTCGTTTCTAGGATATAGAATACAATTTATTTTGTATATTGTGCAATCTTGATGAACTTCTTTGTTCTAATAGTTTTTGGTGGATTCATTGGGATTTTCTATATACGAGATTATATTATCTGTGAATAGACATAGTTTTACTTCTTCCTTTCCAGTATGGATGCCTTTACTTCTTTTTCTTGCTTAATTGCCCTGGCTCGAACCTCCAGACCAATGTTGAATAGGAGCAGCGAGAGCAGATATCCTTGTCTTGTTCTTGATCTTATGAGGGACACATTCAGTCTCTCACCATTAAGTATATTAGCTAGAGTAGCTATTAGATGCCACTTCTCAGGTTAAAGAAGTGCCCTTCTATGCCTAGTTTGTTCAGTGTTTTTATCATGAAAGTATTGGATTTTGTCAAATACTTTTCCTGCATCTATTGAAGTGATCATGTGGTTTTTGTCCTTTATTCTATTAATATGGTATATTACATTGATTAATTTCAGATGTTAAACAAACCTTGCATTCCTGGGATAAATCCTACTTGTTCATGGTATGAATCCTTTTTATATGTTGCTGAATACCATTTGCTTGTATGTTGTTGAGGATTTTTCATCTACATTCCTAAGAGATACTGTTCTATAGTTTTCTTGTGATCTTTGTTTTCTTATCAGTGTAATACTGGCTATATTATATAATAAGATGGGTAGTAAACCCATCTTTTCTATTAGAAAAATTTTTGAGTGATTGGTATTAATTCATTTTTAAATATGTTTGATAGAATTCACCAGTGAAGCCATCTGGCCCTTAGCTTTTTTTTTTTGCGAGAAGTTGTTTGGTTACTTAGTAAATCTTTTTACTTGTTCCAGGTATGTTCTATTTTTTTTTTTAAATTTCTTCTTGGTTGATTTTGGTAGTTTGTCTTTATAGGAATTTGTCCATTTCACCTAGGTTATCTAATTTGTTGGTGTACAGTTGTTCATAGTATTTCCTTATATTTTAATCGTTTTTATTTCTACAAGGTCAGTCATGATGACCTCTCTTTCATTCCTGATTTTAGAAATTTGAGTCTTCTTTCTTTTTTTTTCTTGGCCAGTCTAGCTAAAGGTTTGTCAATTTCATTGATCTTTTCAAAGAACCAATTCTTGGTTTTGTTGATTTTCTCTATTGTTTTTCTACTCTCTATTCCTCCTCTAGTCTTTATTATTTCCCATCCTGCTTACTTTAGGTTTTAGTTTACTCTTTTTTCCTAGATGTTGAGGGTACGAATGATGTTAGTGATTTGAGATCTTTTTTTAATGTAGGCATTTAAAACTATAAATTTTCCTTTAAGCACTGCTTTAGTTACATCTCAATATGTTTTGGCATGTTGTATTTTTTTAATATAAATTTATTTATTTAAATTAGTTTAATTATACAGTACTTTGGTTAGACATCTATGATGTTCATAAAACAATCTCCCCAACCGTGACCATCCAACAGCTACTAATTTGTACTTTTTTAGCCCTTCGCCTCATTCTCCCAGCCTCCGAATCCCCCTCCCCTCTGTCTGTCACCAAACTGTCCACTATATTTGCGAGTCTGTTTTTGATTAGTTTGTTCTTTGTGGTCCTTAGATTCCACATGTAAGTGAAGTCATATGGTATTTATCTTTTTCTATCTGACTTATTTAACTCAGCATAATAACCTCTAGGTCCATCCATGTCGTTGCATGTATTTTAATTTTCATTTATTTTGAAGTATTTTCTAGTTTCTCTTGTGATTTCTTCTTTGACCCTTTTGGCTATTTAGGATTGTATTGTTTAATTTCCTCATATCTGTGATTTTCCTAAATTTCTTTGTTATTAATCTCTAATTCTTTTGTAGTCCAAAAAGAAACTTTATATGATTTTAATCATTTAAAATCTATTGTGGCTTATGTTATGGCCTAATATAGGGTCTTATGGAGAATGCTCCATATGTACTTTAGAAGACTATATGTTCTTCTGTTGTTGGGTGGAGTGTTTTTCTCTTATCTGTTAGATCTAGTTGGTTTATAGTGCTGTTAAGTCTTTTGTATCCTTTTTGATTTTCTGCTTAGTTGTTCTATTAATGAAAGTAGAGTATTGACGTCTCTAACTATTGTTGAATTGTCTATTTTCCCTTCAATTCTGTCAGTTTTTGCTTCATGTAGTTTTGGGCTCTATCGTTAGGTTCATATGTGTTTATATTTGTTTCATCTTCTTGACTGATTGACTTATCATTATAAAATATTCTTTTTTATCTCTAGTAACAGCTTTTGTCTTAAAGTCTTTTTGTCTGCTATTAGTATGGCCACTCTTACTCTCCATAATTGCTGTTTGTATGATGTACCTTTGTTCTTTTCCTTTCAAGCTGTTCATATCTTTGAAACTAAAGTGTGTCTCCTGTAGGCAACATATACTTGGATCTTGTTTTTTTTTTCCATCCAGTCTCACAATTTCTGCTTTTTAATTTATTTAATCTAATCACATATGATGTTATTATTGATAGGATTAGATTTATATCAGCCATTTTGCTTTTCTTGGGAGGGGGGAGGATATGACTCATGACTACTTTGTTTCTCTGTTTCTCCTTTATTTTGAATTTATTTTTGTTAATGGTCTGAGGTAAAAGTTTCGTATCTAGTCAGCTAATTAACTATGCTAGCATCATTTTTTTAATTGTCTCTTTCTACTGAATTGTAATACCTCCTTTGTTATACATATCATTCTCACATGCAGTCTGCTATACTTATGATGTTTCTATTATGTTCTACTCAAGTATCTGGCTTCTCCTGTGTCAATACCTGCTGTTTTGGTTCAGTAACTTTATGGTAAATTTCAATTTCTGCTATAGCAAGTCCCTCTTTATTTTCCTTCTTTTTCAAAATTGTCTTGGGCATTCTCAGACATTAATTGTTCATGTGAATCTTTGAAATCCAAAAGAAAACACCAATGGTAATTCTTTTAAAATTTCACAAAACATGCATACACATACATACATATACACACATTTACCACCTAGTAATATGGTATGTATGAAGTTAGGCAATTCATTTAAAGTAGAAACTGGTAAGTGGTAATATGGCACATTAAAATGAAACAACAAAAATAAACAAACAAACAAATAAATAATAAATAAATTGGAACAGAACAGGATAATTTATGTAATTTTTACCTAATAATTGTTTTCTTAACATAGGGTAACTACTATGGAAAGTAGTGCCATCAGGATATTAAAAGAGAGAATGATTTCACGGAAAAGTGACCTTATTCATGCTTTCCAACTTCAAGACCGCAATAAATCAGGTAATACAGTTATGTAATGCTTACCATTTTTTTTTTTGACATACCAAGTTACATACAGATCAGTTTTCATTTTCTTTGCTTTCTCAAGATTTCAGTTCTCTATTTTTTCTAGCAAGGAATAATATAGATAAAAAAATGTAATCCATTATATGTTTGGAAAAGGGCATAGTCCTTCTTTTCAGTAAACTTCCTTCAACTTAACAAAACAACAGCAACCCTGAATTTGATTTCTGTTCTGGTAATATGTCAGACTAGAAACTCCGAAAGGACTGCCTGTTAAAAAACAGCTAGATTCTAGAGGATGCAGAATTGTAGTGCATTTACAAGGCTCAAAGTAAATAAGATAAGTCTCTAGGCTACATCTCTTCTCCCCATGAAACTGATTTTGGACTTCTAAACTCCAAAATGTAAAAGAATAAATTCGTGTTATTTTAAGCCACTAAGTCTGTGATAATTTGTTACAACAACAGTAAGAAACTAATACAGATTCCCACTTGCAAGACTCTGTTCAACATTGTACTAGGGATGCTAGCCAGTGCAATAAGGCAAGTTAAATAAAAACATAAGAATTAGAAAGGAAGAAATAAAATGTCACTACATGTAGACAACATGATTTAATATATAGGAAACCCAAATAAATCCATAAAAAAACTATTAGAATTAGTAAATGAATTTAGGAAGTTGTAGAGCACAAGGCAAATACACAGAAATTGATAGCATTTCCATATATGAGTGTATCAGTTAGTCTACTCAGGAGAAACCACACCAGTGGTTTGAACAGAGAAATTTATATAAAGAATAACTAGGAAAAGGTGATCTATTATAAAAGATAAAAGAG
>NW_006435837.1:4250589-4264057 GCF_000325575.1 Pteropus alecto | reverse complement strand
ACAGCTACTCTCTCTAAGGCTGAGAGAGAGTGCCCAAGGAAGGAACAAATTTGGAAGAGCCCTCGACTCCCAACCAAGGCTAAGATTCAGACCTTACTGGAGAGGGTGTGGGTGGGGTGGAAGTTTACCAAGTAGTCTCAGGTCAGAGTTGGTCTGCAGCTAGTACACCAGTATCAGAGAAGATGGAGCCACCCAATGTGGTGCCAGCAAAACTCTTTGAGCTATGAACCACTGTGTCTTCCACACACTGTTGGTAAGTGAGGCACCCACTGTGGTGTCAGTGAAATTCAATAGAGAATGAATGCTATTGCATTTCCCACACACCTCTGGCAACCATGCTATGCTGTAGATGCAAGAAGCAAAGCACACCAGAACTATTTCTTCTGCTATGTCTTAGAGCATTCTTCCTGCACGCTCTGCTTACAAAGTCTAACATTATAACAATTGACAAAAAAAGGAATATTTACAGAGTTCAGCTCCAATATTACAAAACAGGGCAAAGAACTGTAGAACTGGAACTGAGTGGGAATAAATTGATAGCTAGTATATCCAGCAGTTAACTTTTAGATAATGAAAATCTTAAAAGATACCATTCATAATAGATAATCAAGTACCAGGGAAGAAACTAAATGATTGATATATGAGATTTCTAAAATAGTACTAAGAGAAATTAAAAAGGATTGAAATAAATGACTAGATATTGCTATGTTCAAGGGCCAGTGTTGTCAAGATATAAACTCTCCCCAAACCGAGCTATAGGTTCAATGTACCAAAGGGGCGTGTACAGAAATGTTCCTAGCAGCACTATTTGTGGTAGCCCCAAACTAGAGATAACTCAATGTCTACCAACAGTAGAATGGATATATAAATTGTCAGTAGTTATACCAAGGAATACTATATACATGAATGAAAATGAAGACACTATAACTAAATGGAACAGCATGGCTGAATCTTATGAACTTAGTGTTAAACAAAAGAAGCCAGACTCTCCCCATATATATACTTTGTGATTCTATTTTTGTAAAGATCAAAAACGCAAAAAGTAAACTATAGTGTTAGAAATCAATATAGCAGCTCTCCTTGGGAAAGTGGGAGGTGATAGTAATTGTGAGGGGCCACAAGGGCTTTTTGGATATTGACAGTATTCTATTTCTTGTCATTGGTGGTGCTTACATAAGAATTCCCTTTGTGATAATCCACCGAGCTCTGTATTTGTTTTATGAACTTTTCTGTATTTGTTAAACTTCAATTTAAAAAAATGAATTATATCCTTAGTAGATAAGTGTGTAAGAAATGGTCCTGTGGAAGTGTAAATGGATAGTTTTTCTTGGAAGCAGTTTGGCCATATATATCAAAAATCTTAAAAATGTACATATCCTTTTTACCCAGCAATTCCACTTCTAGGAGTGATCCTAAGGAAATAATGAAATAGTTTCATAATCATTAAAACGATGTAGATCTATGTTTATTAACATAGATGGATGTTCATGATTTTTTGTAAGTAAACAATCGGATTAGAATAAATATGTTTTTTTTGATGTGTGTGTTGCCATATATAATCCATGTATATAAGACATATATTAGAGTACAATGTATATTTGGCTTTAAGAAAGATAAAAAATATATACATTCATACATGTTTATATACAGATGAAAAACACTAGAAATAATAACATTGTTTTCTGTTTATTCAAAATCATTTCAAATGAGCATATCTTTAATAATCAGGAAAAAATAAAGATATGTATATTTTGAAAAACTATGTATAATATTAAGGGATGAAAGGATATTACCTAGGAAAATGAGAGGTAAATAATATGTCAAAATGTTAAAAATGAAAGTAATCTTTTATCCTTTATACCATTTTTTCTTTATATCCTTTTGCATTTTCAAATCTTCTATTATAAACATACCTTATTTCATTAATCAGAAAAAGGAAAAAGAAATCTAACACCTAAAGTCTGATTGCTTACACATAATAGTAAGGGGAAAGGCTGTGGAACACTGAAGACTTTAGTTTTTCGGAGCCGTGGGGCCCAGTAGGACAAATTGTAAGGGGACAGGAGGCACTCAGGCTTCAAACCCCAAGCTTCCCACTGGCTCCCCTGAGGAGGTTGCATTTCTTTATCAAATTATCAGCCAATTAATAAGCTATTTTCTGTTCTTCTTCTTCTTCTTCTTTTTTTTTTTTTTTTTTTTTGTTGTTTGTATGAAACTCTACATCCAATACTGTTAGGAAAACTTCCTATGGGCCAGTGGGCTTTTTCCATGGAGAACGTTTTGGGGCTGAACTTACCATGGAGATCCCTGAGAACTCGTTTGGTCACCACAGACAAAGATGGAAATATTGACTACATGTCCTGCTTTGATGATATGCACATTCAGAAGCCTGTGCAAGAGGCAAGTGAAACACAGCCCTGGCTATATCCTGGCCACAATGAAACACCCTTTAGATAACTTATAAGCATAATTTATAGTCCTTTGAACAGTTGGGAGTAGGGTCATATAATGAATGAGAGTGGCAGTCTTAGGAAAGGCCTGAGGATGTTTGCCCAGGTACATTGCAGTCTGTTCAGGAAATGTGCATGTTTTGAAGATAGGCAAAAAGAAGAAAAAGGTTCTGCAAGCAAATCCATGTCAAATGTGTGATTCTTCTCTTAAGGGCTGTCCAGCAGAAGAGTAGATGTGACATCCATTCTTTTATATAACACACCCTTTAAAATACTCAACATATTCCCTATTAAATTGTGAGTATATAGACTTACTGACATGACATCTTATACCTTAGAGACTTTGAAAGTTTAGAATTCTTTATTAAAATGGGAATACCTCAGGGAAAGCTGTCAGACCTCCAGTATTCATTAGTTAACAACTCATCAGCAATTAGTTATAATGTTGGGCTGAAAGCTGATGGGAACTAAGACTGGGGTGATTGTTTGCAGGGGAGATGAGAAGTTAAAAGCAGAGAGAAGGAAAGTAAAAGTGTAGGTGGGAGCCTCAAATATCCACAAGAAGGAGGCTTTGAGCTTCACATAAGGGGCAGTTTACCGCAGTGACTGAGCTCACAGGCCTTGGCTTTAGACAACTGAGATTCAAATCCTACTTACTGGCTATGCAAACCTTGGGAAACTTACTTTACCACTCTGTTCTTTAATTTGTAAAATGGACATAAGAATAGTTCTGTTCCTTGGGGCTGTGTTGAGGACTGAATGAAACAACTCACAGAAGAGATAATGCAGAGCCTGGCACACAAGGTGTTCTCAGTAAATGTTGGCTGTTGTTATTTACTGCTTCCTGGTCCTCTTCGGCCCTGTGCTCTGTGGAGCACAACTACAAATGCACCAAAACTCAAGAGCATGGTCTTCTATCTGATTAAAGAGGGTTGGGTTCCATCTGTCTAAATCACATACTTTGAATTGGTGATGATGTATTGTGTTTGTTATGTTTACTAAAATGATTTGTGTTATTAATTCTATGTGTTTTAACACTTAGAAAATCTTTATTTTAGGTTCAGTCTGCTCTAATTGAAACTCTGTATAGATACCGATCTGACCTGCATATCATCTTTAATGTCATTGACTCCGATCACTCAGGTAAATGAACTTTGATTAGTTCACCAGCAATAGAAAGCAAAAGCTAGTCTGTTTCTCTGAAACCAGAACTATTTTCATCTATTGCTTCTTTATCCAAATTCGATTTAACTCAGAGGTGGAAGGGGACTCTTCTTTAATATTATTGTTATTTTAGTTTGGCTACAAACTGTATTCAAGACCATATGGTCTTATATAGGCCTATGTATCCACAAGTCAGACAAGAATAGCTCCTTTTATAAATCATAGCACAGATGAAAAGAGAGCTCACTGTCCATTTAAACATAGCTATTCCTGGGAATAAAAATCATTCCTAGAGTTCTACTTTTGTTTATGGGACTGAGGACTATGAAAACTCATTTTCTGCTTAGTTTCGATGTACAATTACTTATTTTCAAACTTTAAAAAAATCACCAGAATATCTCTAACTGCAGAGATCACTGAACACCAAAAAAAATCAATAATCAAAACACAAAAGTAAATTATTACCTATAAAAAATGGCTGAGCCATTGTTTGCAATGTTCTTACTGAGTCCCAGGGTATCTTCTCTCTCTGCTTTGCTGTTGCTCTCCTCTCTGCCCTCCTTCCACGTCCCTCTCCCTTAGATTTTAGATCTTGTAATTTTTATACCACATATAGTCCCACATCCACAATCTCCCCACCCCTATTCCTTCACTGTTTACTCATTTCAGCTTTAGAATAATCTCAGGATCACTTGGTAGTTTAAAGTGACGTATTGTTTATTATACTCACAATCTCACTTTTCTATTTCCTTCAGTATCTTGATGGTCAGGCATGTTAGAGAGCTAATTGGGACTAGTCAATCAGTATGGCTTCCCGACCCCTCCCTTAAGTGGGTCTTAAAATGAACAGCCTTCCCCTATATTCTTTTAGGTCTGATCTCCATGGAAGAATTTCAGTCCATGTGGAATCTTTTCAATAGTCACTACAATATTTGTATTGATGAATCCCAAGTTGAAGAGCTTGCTAGAAGAATGGACTTAAACAAAGATGGAAGCATCGACTTTAATGAGTTTTTGAAGGCTTTCTATGTGGTGCATAAATTAGATCATCTGAACAAATCAGACACCAAGCATGTGTAACAAGAATTAGGGCTTTCTCTCCTTGTAAACAGCCAGTGACACAATCTTTTCCAGGACCCTCGCAATTCATAGCCAGTAGTAGAGAAAAGTATACCCCAATTTATGCCATAAACAGATGTATAGTGTGGGTATTAGAAGTCCCTAGTAAGGTGTTATTCGTAAGACTAGGCTAAATGTCAGCTGATAGATTTGGTTCCAGTGATTCGGACCCACACATTTCTATGTAGAAAATGGATTTGAGCCTAGTGTTGGTCTCAGATGCCACCTAACCAGGAGATCAGAGAAGTTTGGAAACATACTGAAAGGAACCCACAGAGCATCAAAGAAAAACATAACATCTGTGAGTGGCTGAGGGATAGGAAGAGGAATACCAAACTACTACTAGAATAAAATACTTGCACCTTTCAACTGTAATCTTTTTTGGCGATACGTAAACCAGTGATTCTCAATTGTAGGGGAATCACTCTTTAGGGGTGGGGGCCATATCAGATTCTTGGGGGAAGCTGTGGGAGTGTATTATTTGAAAGAGCATATTCTTGTCTGTTGGAGATACAAAGTGAATACATTCAGAATGAGCCCTAAAATTAATATGGTTTGACACCTTCACTGGTAAGACTGGGCCTTGGTTATGTATACATTGTGCAATTTATTCTGCTATTCTAATTGCATTCAAACATAATAAGATTTCTGTTTAATGGTAAGTATATTTTAATTTTTCTCTCTAAGTTTGAGAATTTCAAGATCTACCAATATGCCAGAGTAGATATATAATAACCTTGCCTGTTATACACACCAGAAATAATGGATAAAATGTAAGAAATATCTTTTTTAAATGCATAGCTGAGCTGGCAGGAAAGTAAAAGAAATCTCTGGGCGGGGGGCAGAAAAAAAGCATTATTTAAGTCATAACAATATTAACATTGGACAGGATAGGCTTTAAGGCAAAGAATATCATTAGGGATAAAAAAAGTCATTACTGAATGCTAAAAGGAATTCACCAGGAAGATATAATAATTATAAACATATATGAATCTAGTAACAGAGCTTTAAAATTTGTAATGCAAAAATTGATCTAACTACTGGGAGAAATTGATAGAGGAAGATTTTAAATATACCTCTGTCAGTAATTGATCATATAAATAAAAAATCAATGTATAGAAGATTGGACAACCCAATTAATCCACCTGCTCATATGTCTGTATGTGTATCCTCTGCAATCAGTTTTAGAGAATACACATTATTTTCAAGCACACGTGGAACATTTATAAAAATTAAACATGTTAGACCACAGAAAAATCTCAAAAACCAAGCAATTGATAACAAAGATACTACATTCTCTGATCATAATGCAGTTAAATTAGAAATAAGAAGATAACCATATTTATGAGCAAAAAGGGGATATAACTGTATCTCTACCAGAAATTTCTAAAAATGGTTCTCAAGAGTACTATGAATAACTTTATCCCAATAATTTTAAAAAGTCGGAGAATGAATTATTTCCTAGGAAAAAATATAATTAACTAAAGCTGACTCAAGAACAAAGGAAGAGTCTGAAGAGACCTAACCATTAAACAATGTGGTAGCTTTGTAATGTGTCAGTTTGACTAGGCCGAACTACATTTCTCAGAATTCCCTTGTATGTTTCTGGTTAAGATGGGCCACAAGGGAGATTCTTGAGAGATTTGGAAGGCAAAGGGAAGCACAGCCATCATGTAGCTCCTCCATACTTTTGCTGAGCTGCTGATTCACCTTGTTAGTGTAAAACATAGCTAGACTTGCAATCACTCTACATTTCCCTGGATCCTGTCAGCTTCTCTGATTTCTGGGCCAGGTGTGTGTGTTTAACTCCATGCAAAAGGGCCTGGCTTCTGCAGGATGACCTCATCACCGAGGCCAGAAGCAATACAAATGGACTGAGGCATGAGTCTGTTCTTGTGGGGTGCCAACTTGTGCCTGTGAGTTTGAACCTGCTTCTGACTGGTACAGAATTTGATGCTAACAGTTCATGGTTCCAGAAGAACAGAATCTGAAACATGAGTGTTCTACATGTGTACAACCTAATGTGTACAGACCTTCTGCCCCATTACCTCACATGAAAATCCACTGATAATCCTGGGATAATGGTTTTAAGAAATATCCCGTCTCTGGCAGTACTGGGTGAGTCTTCTTGCTTCCTGAATATTGTTTGGTTATTTATTCTCAGGGTTCTTTCTGGAACTCTCATTTTCTCCCTTGGGCTTCTAATTTCTGGAATTAATTATATGCCTTTGTTAGAATTTTTACCTAAAAAAATGCACTTTGATTTTACTAAAGTTTGTCATTTCATGTTATAAAACTTCTGTCTGACATGAGTTGTGCTTAACCACACTTAAATTTTACAAAGCACATAGAAAGATAGATGGATAGAGTTATGAAATACCTTACTTTTAATTTATAATTTTTTATTACAAATGAGATTGAGCATCTTATTAGTTTGTTGGTCAGTCTATTCTAAGAAAATGCTTGTTTTTATCCTTTGCTCATTCTAATACTGTAGCTACTTGTCTTTTTCTTACAGATTTCTAAGAACTTTGTAATTCTTCTTGATGCTAATCCTTTGTTCATTATTTGGGGAATAGATATCTTCTTCCAGTCTATGACTTGATTTTTCACTTTCTTTTTTGACATATATTTTCAAGCAGTTTTAAATTTCAATTGATCCAATTTGGCAATCGTTTCATTTATAATTTGTGCTTTCTGCATCTTGTCTAAAAACAAAAATATCCTTTCCAACCCTGGAAATATCATTAAAGATACAGTTGATCCTTATTATTTGCAGATTTCGTATTTGCAAATTCACCTACTCACTATAATTTATTTATAACCTAAAATCAATATTTATGGTGGCCATGTGCAAAATAATGAACATTTAGAGTCACACATTTCCAGCTGGGGTTAAAAAGGCAACTGTCTACCTTCCTGTTCCAGCTCTCATACTGTAAGTAAAGGTCCTTTTTGCAGTATATTTAGTGCCACTTTTTTTTTCATTTCTTTGCTTTTTGTTGGTGATTTTGCTGTTTAACATGGCCCCCAAATGTAGTACTGAAATGCTGTCTAGCGTCCTTAAGTGCAAGAAAGCTGTGAGGTGCCTTATGGAGAAACTACACGTATTAGATAAACTTTATTCAGACATGGGTTATAGTGTTGCTGGCCGTGAGTTTAGTGTTAATCAATCATCAATATATATTAATTGAGGTGTTTTTCAACAGAAACACATATAAAACAAGGTTATGTCATTGATCAATTGACAAAAATGTGACCAGAGGCTCATAGGGATCAAACCCTATATTTTCCCTAGGAACAATGCTTCAGATTCGCTAATTCACTGGTCACAGTGATCATATAGAATACAACTATCGTGAGTAATGAGAACCAACTATATTCTTCAAAAGTTTAAAAAATTTTGCTTTTCCAGAGCATTTAGCTTTTTCATTCACTGGAAATGTGGGAGCATGGTGCAGAGACACCATTTATTGAGTAGTTCATTCTTTCCCACTAATTTGAAATGTCACCTCTGTCATATAGTAAGCTCTGTTTCTAGGCTGTCTGTTATGATCCAATGGTCTCTTTGGTCTATCATCTCATGACTATCTCATGTATGAAATACTAGAACTTAAAATAATCTTGATATTTGGTATTATGAATCCCTTCTTTCTCACCGTTGTTCTTTAAAATTTTTTTGGTCCTTTAGTCCTCTACATAATTTAGGATCAGCTTGTCAATTCCATGAAATCTTGTTGGATTTTTATGGAAACTATATTAAATTTATAGATTAATCTGGATAGAATTGCCATCATTACTACATTGAGTTTTCCTATCCATGAACATTGTACATATTTTTTTCAATTATTTTAGTCTTCTCTCTCTCTCTCTTTTTTTTTTAACACCTACAGCACCTGGAATTCCTGAGTGGTCTCCCATCCAAGTACTAACCAGGCCCGACCCTGCTTAGCTTCCAAGATCAGATGGGATCGGACACATTCAGGGTGGCATGGCCATAGACTTCTAATGTTTTTTAATACAGAATTTCTCATTATTATTCTTGCAATCTTTTTAAAAAGGTTTATTCTGAGGTACATTATGTTTTTTTTTTTGTTGGTAGTGGTCTATTTAATTTTTTAAAAAATTCTGCTTGCTCTTTTTAAGGTTTAGTCCAGTCATTTTATGTATTTTATAATTTCATTCTAGTTATCTCTGTATTTGGAGTTTGTGGAGGTATAATTGTATGTTTGTCATATATGTAGACTCGATCAGGTTGACTTGTTCACTCTTGGACTTTGTCCTTTTTTATTGTGAACTCATCATTAGTGGGGCTGGTATTTTTTTCTGCGAAAATCCCATGATATTTGGGATGTGAGAGCATCTCTTCAGAAAAATTTTTGTTTGCTTCTGCCTCATGCCTTGAGAGTATCACTGCTTGAGGAACAATTCTTTCATTACTTTTTGTCTGGAGTTTTTGAACTATGTGGGTAGAGTAAAACCAATGTGAATTGTGGTCCTGTGGTTTTGAATCTTCAGAGAGCTTTTCTTTTTTTCCCACCCAAAGCCCTGTGTCCTCTAGTCTCTCTTGTTTTTAAATCCTTTCATAAATAGAATAGTCCTTTGAGGGTCTTGGCTTTATGGAAAGTTCTCAGTTCCAATTCTCTCCTTCCCAGAGCCCAAAGCCTCATTTGCTACTGCTCCGTGGGAATTAACACCAAACCCCTGGGTTCTGGAGACACATACCCACTCACCTTCATTAGCTCAAGCACTCACCCCTCTGCTTTGTCACTTCTCTCTGTGTTTCTGGCACCTAGGGATTTGCTTTTATTATTTGTGAGCTCTAGCTGTACATTTAAAATAATCGTTACATTTTACCCAGTACCTTTACGTGATTATAGTAAAAGGATTTTCAGATTGTCTTAATCCACTAAATTACTAGAAGCTGATAAACAGACTTTTTGTATCCACTGCTATTTGTTAATAATCTTGAGGCTTCATATTTTTATTTGGACAATGATTGAGTGTTCATAATATGCCATGGTGCTTTATGTGTTATTTACCAGGTCTCAATTTTTAAACTTTGGTAGAAATTATTTCTAAATAATTTTCCTCTTTAATGTTTTTTTGTTTGTTTGTTTTTGTTTTTGCATGCATGGGATCATATTATACTTTAAAAAAAGGGCACTTATTTTTTTCCTTTTACCTTGCCTCCTCCAACATAAGCATGGCCCTTATCATCCCTTCTTCCTCTTCTAGGGAAGCCATGTTAACCTACTGTATGGCCTTCCATATTTTTATCTGTCCCATATAAATCTTTGGAGACCTATATATGTCCTCATATATGCATACATTTACATACACAGTAATACATAATCAAGGTGGTTTTATTGTTGTATGCTGTATAAAAATAGGATTATATTATACATAATTTTCTGCATTCTGTTTTTCTCAACCAGCAACATCTAGTTGAAATCCCTGCAAGCTATAATGGCTCTAATTCTTTTTTGAAGGCACAAATCATAGGTGTATGCTTGGTGGATTTCCACGCTGAATACAACCATGTAACCAGCACCTAGATCAAGAAACAGAACATTACCAGTGTCCCAGAATCCCTATCATGCCTCCTTCCATATACCTCCCCGCCCATACTCAAGGGTGACCATCATCCTGACTTGTAACAGCATAGATTTTTTTAGCCTGTTTTATGCTTTATATAAATGGAACCAATCAGTACATACTTTTCTGTATAACATTCACAATGTAGTTGTATGTAGTTGTAGTTTGTTCATTCTGGTTACTGTATAGTACTCTGTTGTGTGAATATAGCAGAATTATTTTATCCATTCTACTACTAATAGGCGTTGGGGTTATTATGGACAGAGCTGCCAGGAACAGTTTTGTTCATTAATTTTTTTCTTTTTAATCACTATATAATAATTCAGTGCTATGGAGGACCACTCTTTATTCAGCTGTCCTGCTTTTAATAGGTGTTTACTTTGTCTCCAGCTCTTGACCACTAGGCAAAGCAATAAATATTGAAGATATGTCCCTATATAGGCATACTAATCCATCCCTGCTAATGGGACAAACTACCAGAAGTCAAATTGCTGGTTACTATAGCATTGTCTTTCAAAATTGAGAGCTGCTGCTCTATCGTCTTCCAAAAAATCTTTGGTGATACCATTTCCATCTGCAATGTATGGAAATTTCTCTTTTTCTCATCTCTACCAGCATAGTTTTATGTTTTGTGAATCAGGTGAGTATAAAATTATAAAAGTACTTTAATGTATATGCCCTACTAGAGAATTCGAGCATCTTTTCATGTGCCTGAACTTGCTCTTCTGTAGATTGAATATTCATATTTTTTGTTCATTTTTATTTTGGGCTATTCATCTTTTTTTCTAAGTTTGTAAGATATTTTTGTATAGTATGCAAATTAATCCTCTGGTGTTTGTTACAAATTATTGCAAATCTACTGTTGATTGATTTTGTTCATGTTGACTTTGCCACACAAAAGTTGTTATATTTTAAATAGTAAATATATCCATATTTGTTTTTATAAATTCTAGACTTGCAGAGGTCTTTCCTATCTCTCTAGGAAAGAGAGATAGGAAAGACCTCTTTGTTGTTGGTTTTTGATATATCTACTCCCAGAATTTCTTACAAGATTTTTATTTTTTGCATTTAAGTCTTTATATTCAAGAGTTCATTTTTATATACTATAATATGTGGCTTATTTACTTGTTACTTGTTATTCTTTATAGAAATACCCTTTTGTCCCAGCCTCATATATTGAATAGACCACACTTTTTCCACCGAATTGAACAACCACATTTATCATATACTAATTTCTCAAATATACCAGTATTTAATTCTAGACTTTTTAGATGTTTCCTTTAATTTTTGTATATTTTTATGCTAATATTATATTGATTTGGTTTTTGTGGCTTCATAGAACTCTCTGGTATCTGGTAAGGCAAGTCTCACTCTACTGTTCTTTTCATAGTTTCCTTAGTTATTCTTAGATATTTATTTCTTCATATGAACTCTAAGATAATTTTATACAATTCCCAGAAAAGCCCTGTTAAGATTCTAACTGAAATTGAATTCAATTTATACATTACATTTGGGAAATTTTACATTTTTTATGATATTAACAGTTTTTATATAAGAATAATTATCTTTCCATTTGCTCATAAATTGTTTTCTGTCTTTTAATAGGGTATTATAGGTTTCCTTTTATGGGTTATGTCTCTTATTAAATTTATTCCTAAATGTTTTATAGTTTTTTTTTGCCACTGTTATAAATGGAAAACTTAATCTGATTAGCATTTCTAGGACTCATTGTTAGAGTAAGAAAAAAAATTACTTATTGTTGCAGTGTATCTGGTATCCAGCCTCCTTACCAAATGTTATTAATTCTAAAAGTTTTTTAGTAGGTTCTTTTGGATTTTTGAGGTAGACAATTATAGTATCAGCAGAGATAATATATATCTCTTCTTTCAGAGTTGCCAGGTATAGCAAACAAAAATACAGAGTGCCAGTTAAATAAGAATTTCTGATAAACTGGGTAATTTTTTTAGGATAAGTATGTCCCAAATATTGCATGGGTCATACTTATCCTAAAACAAGTTATTCATTGTTCATTTGAAATTCAAATTTAATTGAGTGTTCAGTATTTTATCTGGCAACCCTACTTCTTTCCCCAAGATTATACCTGTTTTCTTTTCTTTGCATGTTGCATTTGCTGAAGCCTCTAAGACAATGGTTCTCACACTAGGCCTGCACATTAATGTCAGCCAGGAAGCTTTTTAAAAATTTCTAGTGCTAGGCTTCTTAGGTTCAGAGATTCAATTGGTATATATTTTTGAAAAGCTTTCCAGATGATTCTAATGGGCATCTGGGGTTGAGAACTACTGCCCTAAAACAATGTTAAATATTAATTGTGTTAGTGTACATCCTAGTCTCCTTGATTTTAATTAAATATTTTTAGTGTTTTGACATTTAAAATGTTTGTTGTTGGTTTTTGATAAATATCCTTAGTTTTGTTTACATCTATTCCTATTTTACTTAAAGTTTTTATTAGAAATGGCTGCTTTTAGCATATAATATGCTTATATGGTTTTCTCTCTCAGTTTATCAATATAAAGAGTCATTTTGCTAGGTTTCTTCATATTAAAGCACTTTCTAGTTCTTTTACTTCATGCTTGAGTCTATTTGCTAATATGTTATTGAGCATGTGCATCTATATTTATAAATGAAATTGAGGTTGAGAATGTGTTATTGTAATGAGCTTTGTCTGATTTTGGTATTTATGTTATGCTAGCTTCGTAAAATGAATGGGGAACTTTATATCTTTGTTTCCTACTGCCTGAAATCCTCATCATCTTGGAGCTGGTTAGAAATGCAGTCTCAGGCCCCACCCCAGACCTACTGAATCCATTCTGCATTTTGACAAGAGCCCCAGGTCATCGGTGTACACGTTCAGTGTGAGAAAAGCAGGTACTAAGAACATGGACTTATTTGTCCTCTAAAGGTCGGCTAAAACCTAGCTGTGGGCCTGTGTGGTCCTGGAGCCTTTTTCATGGTAGACTGCTGCTGATTGGTCTCTAAGTTGGTTTATTTTGGTGGCTTCAATTTCGCAAAGAAATCATCCAATTGTTCACATTTACTTGTTACAGTTTCTTAAGATTCTTTTCATTTCTACTAAATCTGTGGTTAACTCACATTTCTTATTGCTCCTCTTGTGAACT
>NW_006435837.1:4249052-4250562 GCF_000325575.1 Pteropus alecto | reverse complement strand
CGATTTTCCCCTTGATCTGCTCTACAAGAGGCTTGCAAGATTCTTGTTTGTCTTTTCTGAGTACCAGCTTTTGCATTTATTTTCCCCTTGAGCTATTTTGGGGAAGGGGTATTTGTTTTCTGTTTCAACTTTTATCTGTACTAATTTTCTGATTTCTGTTTATTATTTTGCTGTTCTTTTCCAGTTTCTTAAGAGTGATATTTAGGTTCTTCATTTGTAGATGTATTTTTTAAAAATAATGAATGTCTATAACCATGCTACACTGAACAAGCCCGATCCCATCTGATCTTGGAAGCTAAGCAGGGTCAGGCCTGGTTAGTACTTGGATGGGAGACCACCTAGGAAGACCAGGTGCTGTAGGTGTAAAAATTTAAAAAAAAAAAAAGGATTGTAAGCTGACAAGGTCCTTGCAATCAGTGAGGTCAACCAAGGGCTGCCTTGCCTAAAAAAAAAAGTTAAAATACAAAATAAAAATAAAGAAACTGGAAATTATAGAAAATATACTATTGGATGATTGATGAAAAAAATACACAGAATTCCAATCAGCATGGCTCGTATTCAAAGTTTTGGCCTTATACCAAAGATTAGAAAATTAATGTTCATTTATTATGTTTTAAGATAAATTTTTTAAAATTTCAAGCATGTTGTATCCTTTTAGAAATAATTATCTGCTTTAAGTGACTTCAGATTTTGTCAATCTATACTGATGTTCCTCCTAGGGTTTCTACTGTAAATATACATATATTTTCATCAACTTGTTAAAAGAGATGAAAGGTAAGATAGAGGAAGGAATGTTCATTTTTCACTTCATATTCTTCTGCAGTATTTGGAATCAAGACAAATGATTTTGATTTTAGAAGATTTGTATTTCTGTTTTTTAATGAATTGATTTTAAAATCTTTTCTTGGATGGTGGGGGAGGGTAGAGCAGGTGGCTATACGGAGCAAGCAGAGTAAATATTTTTTTAAAAAAAGATCAGATTTGGAAAAGGTCCTACCTTCTTGTAGGGTATAGCCCACCCCAGTAACGAAGGTCCTTCTGCCCACAATCTCGGGGCAGACCTGGTTCTTAATCTTGCTTTTCACAATGAAGAGTTGCAAAAAGGATTCCAGGGGGATGACATGCTTCCAAGGAGGATACGATGCTATCTTTTCCAGGTCCTCACTCTCTGAGGCAAGCTGGGTGCCCACTGCATAGATAGTAACCCCTGCCCTGCGGAGGAGAGAAGCCAGCCTGGACACATTGTCTTGGGAGAAGCCTTCCGTGATGACCACAGCTATCTGCTGCACACCTTGCTTGGACCGGCTGCCCTTCTCCTGAATGAAAACCTCATTCCTTAGGAAATCCAAAGCAGCACCAGTCTTGGTCCTTCCTCTTCTTTCCCGGTAGGTTAATTTGTCCAAATGATCCAAGATTTCGGCTGGATTCCGAAATGTATCCAGTGAAAACTCAAGTTGTGGCTCCTCACTGTAAAAGACCAAGACAATTCTCACAACATCTGGAACAGAGC
>NW_006435837.1:4228629-4230556 GCF_000325575.1 Pteropus alecto | reverse complement strand
TGCCACCCTGAACGTTCCTGATCTCATCTGATCTCAGAAGCTAAGCAGAGTCGAGCCTGGTTAGTACTTGGATGGGAGACCACCTAGGAAGACCAGGTGTAGGCATAAATAAATAAATAAATAAATAAATAAATAAATAAATAAATAAAAATAAATAATGAAGATATTTACAGCTATAAATTTTCCTTTGAGCCCTGCTTTCACTGCGTCCTGTAAATTTTAGTATGAAATGTTCTCTTTTTCATTAGTTTCTAGGCAGTAATTTCCCCTTTAATTTTCTCTTTAATCTAGGAATGTGTTTCTTATTTTCTACATTTAAAATGTTTTATATTTAAAATTTTACTCTTTCATTATTCCTTAAAGATTTAATAAAATTTTCTTTGTGGCCATGTACCTGACTTATTTCTATAAATGTTTCATGGACAAACAAAATGTATATTTTCCATTTGAAGAATGTCAGGCTCTCTATGTATTTGTTACTCCAAATTACTAGTTGTATTAATCACTTCATCTATGTTCCTACTGCCTTTTTGCTTATTAGATATATCGAGTTCTGAAAGAGGTAAATCGAAGCATCTCTCTAACACTGTATCTTTATTATATTCTATTTGCATTTCTATAGGGGTTTTTTTTTGCCTTATGATTTTGGCATCTATGTTATTAAATACACATAAGTTTATGAATATTATATGTTCTTAATTGTATATTTTTATCATAGAGAGTGTCCTTTTTGATCCCGTTTAGTGTTTTGAGCCCAAATTTTCTCCTTACCTCTCATATTCCTGCTTTGTTCTTGTTGGCTGATACCTTTTTGGCATTTTATTTTCAGTCTTTCTTTGTCACTTTAGTTTGTTTTTCCTCTAAGCATCATACACCTGGATTTTAATGTGTAACACTACCTGACAATTTTTGTCTTTTATTGGGTGAATTCAGTGTAATCAACTTTGGTGAATTGACTGATATACTTGATTTTTCTTTACTCATCTTACTCTATATTTATTAAACTGTTGTTTTTCTCTATTTTTCTAGTTTAAGTTGCCATTCATTACATTTTCCCCCTGATTAATATCTACTATAGGTAGACTTTAAATGGAACTTGTAGGTGCATAGGTTTTTTTTAAAACCCTTTTACATGAGAGTTTTAAGTGACAAAGTAGCACAGATAAATTCATGGAATTGAAAGTCAAACAGATGTCCTTTTGACTTTAATCCAAGTGATCTTTCCACAACACCAAGGATTTAGAGCAAAGCCAAGCATTCGTCATTGAATAAACATGGCTCATACTCTGATCAGCTTAGGGTCGGGGTCTGTTACTCTCTCTCGGGGCACATCGGTAAGGGTCTCCAGTGAGCCAGAACTGAGGATCCAGGTGAGAAGGGTTGCTCCACGGAACTGGTATGGTCAGAACTGCACGCCTGTTGGGTGTGTTCTCCAGGAGGCTCCTTAGAAGAGTCCTGGACTTCTGCCCTTCTGGGAACGTGTCCTTACCAGTAGAAAGGCACACCCTTGGATTCTGACCACCTTAGGGCAGGAGCAGAGCTTTGGGCTCTGTGCTAGAGGTCCAGGAAGGTGGCATTCTGAGGGCCCCTATGGCTTTGGAGCTGTCACCAAGGGAAGAGGGCCCTGAGTCATCAGAGTGGGTATTCTCTGCCTTGGGCACAGGTTCAAGGCCCTGTTCCCAGCACCAGCTATTAGGTCCCTTCCTCTCCTGCACTGTTGCCTCCTTGGATCCTTGCCCAGTCTTTATCCTGGGGGCACTTAGACTGCCATAGTGGATCAGAGCCCATGGTCCCCCTCCTGGGGTCCTTGGACCTCCTGGGAAGGAAGTCATCTTAACAGGAGTCCATGAGATGCTGTCATTTTATTAAGTCCTCCAGAGACTCTACATGGAGCTCCAATGAGACATCTCAGGCCAACAGAAATGTC
>NW_006435837.1:4223435-4228596 GCF_000325575.1 Pteropus alecto | reverse complement strand
GAATCCCAGCTCCTCTGCTTGAGAACACCATTTATCTCTTGCTGAACAGAAATGTCATTTCGCTATTATGTTGGTCTCCTATTAATAAATTATAGGAGAACAAATTAATTTACTTATCATTTTCAGCTTGATAGATAAAATCTTTCAAAGAATAGAGAAAATGGGGTGATAAAAAAATTCCTGTTGGAAAAAAGTTGGGGATCCCTGAGGCCCCTTACATGTTGGATCTGAGTAGATTAAATAGCTCTCGATTAACTAGCTCCCAGGGAACCCACAATCAGGCCAGGTCCCCTGCCTCGCTAGCCTCCTGGGATTGGCGTGAAGATCTGGATGAGGTGACACTGTTGGAACTTGCCACAGCCTGAATGTGTGTGCTGAGTGATGAGGGTGGTTGTGTCGTGGTTGTGGGGGCCCTGCCTACACGGTCTGGTGTGGCTCAAAGTGGCAGACAGTTCCTTATCACATCCCGGCATGGCAAGTCTCCTAACGTGGAAAACCTGCTCCCCTCTCCAAGAATGTCAGTGTGGCAGGACCCCCAAGGAACACAGGAAAGGGCACCGGGTGGGACAGGCATCAGAAGACAGCTCTGCTCCTGCTTGGTCGCTAACATGTATGAGATGGGGCTTGCGCTTCCTCACCTACAACGAAAATGACTGGAGAGAATGGAGGGAAGGCCCTTGGCAGCTTCCATAGCCTGTGGCTCCTGCCTCTGCCAGCTCTCCTGCATGCGGCTGTCTGCACAGCAAGTGTTGCCCTCCTCCCTCCATACTTGACACTGTTGTGGAAGGTGTGATGGTGGTGGTGGTGGTGAAAGCTCGCACGTTAGCATTTCCTCTGGGCCAACTGCTATTCTAAGCACTTCACACATATTAACTCATTAATCTTCACAACCACCCTAGACGGTCAGTACTGTTATCATCGCTCCTATTTCACAGACACAGAGAGCTGAAGCCAGTTGCCCAAGGCAGTGCTGCTGGTGCTCGGAGGGCTGAGAGCCCTTGGGCCTGTGGGTGGTCCTGGGGCTGTGCTGTCTGGTACCGTCCTGGGAGCTGAGTTAACCAAAAGCTATGCGAGGACATGGAGAATTCACGTTAACCTGGAGTCTCAATCACTTCCCTCTCACCAAAATTTACTTTTTGAAAAAAATTGATATACTAGCAATAGTCGAAATGGCCAGATTTGCCCTCCTTTTCTCTCCCAGTGGCTCGGGGGCATCCACCCTGGTGCTTATGAGATGGTTCTCTTGGTTGGCCAGGCCCTCCTTCCTGCTCTCCTCCTTCCTAGCGGCCCAGTTGGACCCATAATGTGCCCTGGCTTGAGGCTTTCTCCCAAAGAGGGAGAATAAATGCAGGGGGAGAGGGCCTCGGACCCCGAGGCAAAGGATAAAGACCCCAAATTAAGCAAGTGGAAACTCTGCGGCTGTGGGATTCACTTCAGCATCATGACTCATGCTCTGCTAAGGTTTCCGCGAACAACCTGCTCATAGTCTGATTTAATTATAGCCCGATGCACTGCCGCCTGGGTGAGCCTCGGGATCGCGCCCCATCCCTCACTACCTCCGGGGCGCGCGAACTGAAATGCCTCCCAGTGCAAGAGTGGGAGAGGGCCCTGGAAGTGGTTTGCAGTAGGTGCCATTCGTCACAGCACGTGCGGCGGACAGCTCTTGAGGACACCTCAGTAAGGCGGGCAGCCTCCTCAAACAAGCCGACAGCCTTGTGGTAAGTCTCAGCCCACAAGGGTGTCTGCCTCTTGGGCTTCCCTTTGTGCAGAGGCTGGATTGAGATGCACTGAGCGCCTAAGCATGGGTGTTTGGAGTGATGGATTGGGGGAGAGAAACTGGATTTCATCAAATCTCCCTGGCGAGGGTGGAGGCAACTCCAGCTGCCTGCCTGCTCAGACGGTGCCGTCCCCACTCATTGCTCTGCCGCTCCAGGGAGAACATCGGAGCTGCTGCACTGGGAGGGGATCATTTCACAAATGTGGAGATGCGCTCACAGTTATGTCCTTGGTAGCGGACCAAACCAGTACTTCCCTCCCTGTAAAGCATGAAAGCATTAGTGCGCATTCAGTCAAAGATGATGCCTTTGCCCCGAATCCCTGGCATTATGCATAATTCACACCAACTGGCCTCTGTTTGTTGAGTAACTAATGGTGGCTTCAGGGTCGCCAGATATAAAATACCGGGTACCCCGTTCGGTATGAATTCCAGATAACTTTTTAGTGTAAGCATGTCCCAAAATTATTATTAAAAATTCGTATTAAAAATTTATTCGTTGTTTAACTGAAATTCCAATTTAACTGAGCCTACTGTATTTTCATTTGCTGACTCCGGCAATCCTACATAGATAGGTGTGAAGTTTCACAGCTTCTGCCCCTCTGCCTCAAGGGGCTGTAAAACCCTGGACGAATGAGCATTTGGAGCCTCAGTTTCTTGTTCTGCAAAATCAGAGTAATGCAGTGGGTCAAGACTATGGGAATGATGAAAGGGAATGCAGCTGTGTGGATGCTGTTGCTGGCCGCCACATTCCCCAGCCCCTGGGACTAACCACTCACAGCTGTATCCTTTTCACCTGATCGCCATAGTATGCCGAGAGGCACCTGCCTAGGTCATGATCCTCTCCCATGCCACGGGAGGCAGCCAGTGGCAGACAGTGGCTGACTGTCTAAGGAGGGGCACACAGCTCAGTCCCCTCCCCTCAGAGCAGGATGTGCTTTGTCTTGAACCAGACACTCCAGAGCTCCCCAAGGGCTGAGGCTAAAGCACTTGAATTGGGCTAACGCAAGTTCTGCCAGGTTGCAGACCTCCATTTAAAAAACAATTTTGCTCCTATTATTTAATTTTTGATGGTCCTCCAGAACCTGCATTTGACAAATGAGGAAACGGCTCAGAGAGTGACTTGCCATCTGTGGTCACGCACCTAAAAAGTAGCCTGTCTGAATTCATAGCCCATATTCATAAGCACCTGGGCTGCCTCCCATGGGGTTAGGAGTCTGCAGATCTTGGTGGGTTGCCACTGGAGGTAGGGGGGTGACTGTAGCCACTGTCACTGAGCCTCTGCAATGCATCAATGGCCCGTATACATCATGATAACATTATTATGTATGTTGTTGTTATTATTATGTTACCTTGTTAATCGCTGGAACTGCCCAATGAGGACTGTTTATACAGTCACCGTTCCATTTCCCAAAGGAGGAAACTGAGGCACCAAGAGACCATAGATAATCCCAAAGTGCCTAGCTCTAAGCAGCAGCGTGGAGATCTGACTTCAGGCCCAGCTGACTCCAAAGCGCCTGGCACATAAAAGGCCGGGGCCCCAGGAAGTGGTTAAAGTGAGATACTATACCTTAAGCCAAATGCTGCCTCCATTCCAATTTTGCTGAAGGCTGACCTTCTGGTCAAGGCCTCTCGCGTGCCGGTATCCACATTACAGCAGATACTCTAGTCATTAAGAGCTGTGGAAGTTCCAAAGCACTAACCACATTTCTTCTGATTTGAAACACACCCTTAGAGCTGAGCAGGACCTGGCCACCCTGCTTTAGCTAGGACACTAAGGACCACCTATGGGCTGGCCTCGGACAGCGACCCGAGCCCAAAGCACTGTTAGGAGAGCCCCAAGTTGTGTACATGCTCCCCAGACCCCGCGACTGCCCGTCATGGGCATGCCTGCTTCTGAAGTTGGCTGGAGGGCATCGCGCTGACTGGGCTGCCCATTTGAAACGTGATTTGGATCATCGTAGGCTGCACTGGGCTTTTTGATCTCTGAACGCTAAACTGAGAATTCTGTCCCCTGCAATATCTCTCTTCATATCTACCATGCAAATCTCGTGTGACCCAAGAAAACACGTCTCTCTTCTGAGGTAAACCTGTAAGGGAAATGCAATGTTTGCCCAGATCTAGGTAAACAGAGTCTCCAAACACGGGCTTTAGTGCTGATCTAACGCGGGAGAGTTCACGAAATTCGCAAGCCCTCTTGAGCCTCGATTTCCCCATCTGTAAAATCCTGTGCCAATAAAAGTCATCTAACTAAGCAAATGGACAACAATGATAGTGTGCTCTTTACCAATGTCTGAGGGATGTGTTACTCAACCGGATGTGCGGCTTAAAGCTGTGCTTTCTTCTCTTTTCAACACACCTGAGGGGTGCTCAGATGTCAGACACATGAAAGACAAAGTCACTAATTCTAGGGACTCCTGGAGCCAATCCCGTGGGCCTCAACTGTCCCTAGTCCCCCTCCTGCTCTCTCTGCCCTCCGGGCACCCACCCTGCCCAGCCTCCTGGGCTGTTCTCCTGACCACAGCCTCCAGCAGGGAGCTGCTCTCCTCCCAGGATGACTCACTACATAGCTTGCTTGCTTGCTTGCTTTCTTGCTTTTCATTGTGCTTTTTTTAAGTTCAAAAAAAAAGAAATGTGTCAAATTTAAAACTCAGCACAGCACATCTATTTAAAGTGCAAAGGAAGCAGCCTTTGAATGACTTGCAGAAAGGTGAAGTCCTTAGAGTCTAGGTTTCAGCCCCAGTTTTTCTCGTGCTTTCTAAGGCCCCCACTTGAAAGGCAGGTGGGTGCTTACAGATGGCAGAGAAGAGGTCTGAAGTCCCCTGGGTTGGGGATGGGGAGAAACTTCTGCCAGGGCAGGCAAGGGCAGGCAAAGCCGAGCCTGAGGGTGACACCTGTGTGGAAGGCCATTTCTCTGATGCCCCTCAGGGCACAGGAATCACAGCTCCATCCCCAGAAGTGCTGCAGGCAGAGAGACAGGCCATAGCTGGGAATGCATGTGTGTATGTTTGCTCGAAAATGGTTATGGACCATGTGGGGTTTTAGGACCGAGACAGGGGAGGAGGGTTGAAGAACGGAGTGGGAATTATTTCCGTTACTCAGTTATTCAATCGCCTCGACTTTCCAGCTACCAGATTCTTTCCCCTAAACAGCAGCAAAGCAGAGGCTGCTCCAGGAGCTTCCAGGCTTCTCAAAGGGGCGGAAGGAAGTTAAATCGCCTCGGGTACTTGCTCCGTTCCCCTCCCCTCCAGACACAGTCTCTCCAAACCTACTGTACAATGAAACCCTTCTCCCTTCTGCCTCTAGCTATTGCCCCGTTACCCTACATCCCCATGAAGCGAATACCTCTGGAAGGATTGGCAAGAATTGTGTCATTTCTCTGTCCCA
>NW_006435837.1:4222027-4223305 GCF_000325575.1 Pteropus alecto | reverse complement strand
CTTGAGACAAAAGCCAAAGTCTACACTCTTCCCCTTGATGGTTCCACTTTTGCCCTCTGATCTCCTTCCTGTTCTGTAAACATATTAGGTGTACTCCTGCCTCGGGGCCTTTGCACTGGCTGTTCCAGCAGCCTGGTATGCTATTCCCCTAGGTATTGCCTGGCTCAGGCCCTCACTTCCTTCAGGTCTCTGACCAAATCCTGCCTTATCAGAGATCTTCCCTATCAGCCCATATGACAGTCCTCACTGCCCTCTTTCTCTACATAATTCCCATTTTGTCTAGGGCTCTTGTCATCTCCTGACACATTATGTATTTAATTGCTTGTTCGCTTATTGTCTGGGCAGGAGAGGGAGGAGGTCAGGGGTTGGTGTCTCAGACTCCTTGGCCAAGCTACAGAGAGATGTGGAGGTGGCCTTGGCCTTGCTTGGCTATTGTATCCACTCCCGCCCCCCAGCATGGCGCTTTGACAGGACGAAGTTCAATACTGATAGACCATATTCTCGAGCTCTTAGCCTGAGGCCCAGTTTCACAGGGGAGCATTTTACTCATCCTTGACCTGCGTGGGGTGGGGGTTCCATCACTCCCAGGGGAGGGTTTGGGGCAGTCAACAGACTCCTGAGCAGCACCACTGTGGCCTTCGCCTTTCCCCTTGCGTCACCGAGAAAATGGGGCCAGTCCTGGTGGAGAAGGAGTGCCTGGCATCAAGTGACAAGGGGCTCTGCTATGGCCTCTCTGACCACCCTCCCCGGGTTCCAGCCTCAGCTGGCCCCTTGTTCAGAGTGAACCCTTCTCCAGTTCTGGGCTCTATTTTGACCCCTCTCTCCCTGTTGACTTTCTTTTTTTGTCTCTTCCTCTACGGGGCCTGGAGCCGTCTACACTGCAGCCTGCCAAGCATAGCGCCAACTACATAAATGTGTGCTGACAGCACGAAAGCTATCTTTGGTCTCAATCAGGGGACTGGGGACAGAACCACGTATGGCGGACGTGTGTGTGATCACTGCAGCTCATTGCTTTGGGGGATGAAAAGCCCAGAGACTGCCAGAGATTCAGGCTGCAAGGTCAGCACAAGCTCTGATGCTTTATGGCGAGAGCCCACTTAGCCGTTTCTTCGTCTCCTGGCACAAAGAGCTGCTCCTCTGGCTGTGTGTGCAAGGCCCCGTCCAAGCCTCCTCAGAGCCTCCTGGGCCATTTCAGCTTCGGGTCTCTTGTGGTTAAGGAGTGAGAGGGAACTGCGCAGGTGCTCATGCTGCTGTCACAGAGGGAGAGGGAGCGGAGAG
>NW_006435837.1:4182176-4221892 GCF_000325575.1 Pteropus alecto | reverse complement strand
AGGGGAGGGGAAAGGGAGGAGAGGAGGGGAGAGGCAGGGAGAGTGGCTCTTCTCCATGGCTGTGCTTCCTAGAGCCCAGGAGAGTGACTCGGATGTGTGCAAGAACTCAGGGACTGATTCCGGGTGACAGCTGGGGGAAATGATCCGCACTGTCGGGAGAGAGGCTTACACTTCGAAGCAGTTCCAATTCTTATTTTTAAATCCTCCAGCTGGCTAAAGACTTAGAAGGAAAGAAGCGACAATCATTTGAGTCTTGTCCCAGATGCGCCGTCACTCAGGGTCCAGAAAAAGGCTACTGGGGCTGAGCTGGTGGTCAGGAAAAAGTATGAGGCCTGGTGGCGATTCCTCCGGGGCTCTGGCAGGAGGGTTGTGACAGCTCCTTGGGAGCTGAGTGCTGGGAGGTGGTCTGCTTGGAGGGTTGGACAGCAGCAGCAATCCAGCCACGATGACTTAGTACCCAAAGGTTAGAGCTGAGCCCAGAGGGGGCGCTGGGATGACTTGCACAGACCTGGTGGTCCCCTCCATGCCTTTCCCTCCCGTTGCACAACCTTCCCCGGTGGGCACACATGCCTCTTATGCCAGTTCTTGGGGCAGACCAGGGGTGGGGAGCACAGGTCTTTGTTTTCTGGACAAAGGAGTAAAAGCCGAGTCCTGGCTGTAGTGGATTCTTAGTTTTGGATGCTTGGCATCTGAACCCCCTTCCTAGGCCTGGGGGATCCCCCATGTTAAGAAGCCAACCCTGCTTTAGGAACTCACAGATACTAGCTTTTCCAACTCCCCTCTCAGCTAACGGCCTGCTCCCCCGACCAAAGCTGATGCAACACACCTGCCCCAGACTGAATTGACAGCTAGAGGCTGTGTGAAATCCACTATGGTGACAGGTGGCAGCCTCTATATTTAGTTTCCAAAAGAGCAAAGGCGATGATCCTACTGACAATGGCCAGCATGGGGACATCTGTGGTGCAAGCCCCAGGGTGTGAGCCTGGGAGCACCTGGGAGTGACAGGGGACCTAGTTCCTAGCTGGGGAGCTGCCAAGCTTGGTGACCATGTGTTTACCCAGTACCCTTTAAGAAACATATTTCCTACCCAGTCAGAGTTGCTTTCTGTTATTTGTAAATAAGAACCCTGACACATTAGCAAAGGGTGACAGAGGCCATAAAAGATGAGAGCCAGTGACTGGGACGTGCCTTGGTGTATCTATTCTGGGCTTGCATCTGGAAAGCTCTTTCAAAACAGGAGACATGGAAAGCACAACCATTGCCCCGTGGCCAGTTCAGATGCGCTTGGCCTCATGTGGACGACCCGAAGCTGCACCACTAGCTGGAGGTGGAAGCGTCTGGCGGCCACCCTGCTCAGGTGGGCCGAAGCTGCTCAGGATTTACGTTGGATGTCCTGCGCTAGGAATGCTTCCACAGGGGCCTGGGAACTGTCCTTCCTTAGAGAGCTTCACAAACAAAAGAGGCGTGTTTTCACCTCCCACCACAGTACTCCATATTTCTGCATGCTGAGTGATGCACAATAAACGCTTTCTGAGCAATTCATTTTTCAGAATAGTTGACATATTGTAATAAGGCAGAGGGATAAATCACATGACTTCAGAGTTCACTGGTTCCGATTATTCCAGTCCTTCTAAGAAGACATTTTTGCCAAAATAGCACATATGTTCCTTAAACACACACGCATACACATACACACAATTGTTTTCTGATGGAATTTTTCCCTGTCTCAGACCATCAAACACTCAGTGCCTAAGACTAGAGAATGGTCTCTTACCATTTCAGGTCTTCTTCTTCCTCAGAGGACTCTCTTGGTAACTAAAGGACCTGGCTTTTCCTAAATGGCTTTCTGAGGGGAACGAGGGGGCTCTAAGAGGGTGACAGCTGCTTTACTTTCCCCTCACAAGCAGAGCGATTGGTGGCCAAGTCCCAGAGAACAGAAGGCATTCTGGGACATGCAAAGTGCAGAGACACAGAGAACAGATGGCAGGGACTTTAAAAGCATAAGAGTCACCTTGAAAGATAATGGCGCCAAGGGAGGGGTGGGAAGCTTTTGTACCCTCTGACAACAAGGAAGCAGAGAAGACAAAAGCTATTTGCCAGACTTGTGCAAGTCAATGGAACTGAGAGATGGCTCTGCTCTAATTTACATCAAGGGAGGTCGAGCCTTCTGTCTTCCTGTCCAGAAATAAATGGCATCAATCAACTGACAAACTGTTTCTCTTGCCTCCTGATCTTGTTTTTTTTCTTTTTCTTTTTTTAACAGGGAGCATTTACATCCTCTCTATCCGGGCAGCTAATGTGTAACCGTCTCTCCTTCCATTCACCGTACCTCACAAGAGCTGCAGAAGCTGACGTGACAGACGTCCACCCTGGGGGACATTGGCATGGCCAGGAGGGCCTGGCCCGGGTTGCCACTGGGTATATCTGGCTTCCTGCAAACGGGAAGCCGCGGGCCCCTGTCAGAGGTGGGGGAGTTGGGAGGGTTCCTGTGACTCCCTCAGGCTTACTCCTGTGCCAGTGTGTAGGCCTCTTGCACATTTTCTAGATGGGCAAATCGAGGTACACAGAGGCTAAATAACCCACCCAGGTCAGAGCTCGGATGGAAGACTTGTCAGACTCAGAGACAGAACCTTCAGCTTGCTGCTGGATTTAGCTGGGTCAAAGCCAGCGAGAGCAGCTGGTAGGGTGACCGGCTGCTTTTCGACTGAGGATGTTAAAAGAAATGTTTGTTTCTGGCTCTGAGAAAGAACATGCTACCTCTAGCCCCAGCAAAGGTCAACACTGGCCTCTCTGCTCTGAGGAGGGAGAGAGGAAAGTGCACCAGCCACAACCCTCCTGAGGAAAAGGATGGTCAGGACAGGGCCTCCGCCAACCCCCTCCAACATCTGTTCCTCCTCGCTGTGTGGGCCTCAGCTGCTCCAGAAAGAGATCAAGTCTCAGAAGCCTGTTCTCCTTCTTTGAAGCTGACAGCTTGATGCCTGTGGAAATGCAGCACTATTTCAGGATTTCATTTGAAAGAAGTTTCGAAAGAGTGAATCGAAGGCTCGGCTGAATTGCTTATTATGGCTCTTCTCCCGGCCTGTGTCTTGGTTGTTGAGCCCAAACACAGCATCTGTGGCTTTGCACGTCATCCACGGGCAGGTGATCGTTCTAAATTAGCACCTGGCTCATTTTGGAGGGTTGTAATTCTTCTTGAGCCGTTTCCCAAGAAGCGACCGGAACTTTCACAGCTCGTACCTTTCCTGTATTACCCGTGTTTGAAATGATCCACCAGGGAGTCTACCAGGTAAATTACATGAGCCTCATTTATGACAAGCATGTCTAAAGGACACCAAAAATAAAGGCTATGAAAATGCTACTGTGAAACCTGGGTGTCTAAGACCCCCCTGGATCCTCAGGGGCAAATGGGAGCAGACTTCCCAGGGGAGATGGGGCACGGACAGGAAGGCTCTGGGGAACTGCAGGAGCTCAGGGGCATGGCACCCACGCTGTCGCTGGGATGTGCCCCATCACTGCCTGTGCTCTGGGCAGGCCCCACCTCCCTGGTCCTGCACTTCATCCAGCTCTTTACTTGCCACCCCCGCCCTCCCCTGCCACACTAAAGCATGGTCATCTTTTCACATGGGCCTTCCTCGTTGGGGTGAGGTCCTTGAGCGCCGAGTCATGTCTCATTTATCTTTGTATTTCCACACCTGGCACAGAGAACACTTTCTCAACATGTACTGACAAATAAAGGAAGGATCCAGTAATCTGAGAAGAAAGATTTTATATCCCAACATTAATGGGGTGGGGAGAGAAGGGAAGGGAAGGAAGAGAGCGGGAATGTAGACGTCCCCTGGGCCAGAAGCTGAGAGGTTCTAGGGCCTTTTCTTTCACGTAACTACTCTGTACCTCAGCAAGGAGAGTACTGTGGTTTCGAAGAAATAGAAAACAAAGGCATTGACGTCCCAGGTGAATGGCGCCTGCATATGCCACCGAGCCCGGGGAAGCACACCGAGCCTCGCGTTCCAGACTGTCTCTTGCAGGAATAACAGCAAAGCGTTTGGCTTGGATTGAAGAGAGGCTCTTTAGCAGGAAGCATCGGGAACGTGAGGCCACATGGCCTTCCCTCTGCATCCAGAATAACCACCAGTACTGCATCTTGACTTTGAGGGACGCTGGGCACCGTGATGTCCCCTCAAAGCAGCTAGAGTATTGGCTTTCTCCACCTTCACGTAAACTTTCGAGCAAAGATCCAGTGGCCACGTTCCCATTTCAGAGGCAGCATTGTCATAAATATAACCCATTTCTCTTAACCAGCCAGAGCTCACCATGCGGCCACCGAGTTTCCCCTCACATACAACAAACAGTTCTTCTGTTGCTGTTTTTCCCCCAGCCCCGACTCCCACCACCCCAGGGAAGACAACGCCTGGAGAGAAACTCCATCCACCAGGATACCGGCAAGAGCCTGGCGAGGCCCTGCCCTGTCAGGATTTGTCCTCACTCCTCTACATTCAAGGCCTCCAACCACACCTACCTGAGAGCATCAAGGTGGCAGTGCATCCAGGAGAAGGGCTCCGGTCCCCAGCCCGGCTCTAACATAACAGAGAAGCATTGTTTGTGCGCTGCATACTCGTCACGTGGTTCCCCTGGAGCTCAAGGGAGGTACTCGTCGCTTGCCCGCTAGGGCAGTTACCCCAAGTAGGGGGTGGGATGGGGGGCACAGGCCTTCCAGAGGGCCTCCCTGCCTGCTCCAGCCCCCAAACAACAGTTGGCTCAGCTGTAAGAAGATTTTAATCCTCCCCACCATCGTTTTTTATTTTGCTAGATTCTGGAAGATGTGGGATTTTTCAGACGGCAGGAGAAACCCCTAATTCATGGGCGGCCGGGGTAAAATCCTTGAAGACCATGAGCCAAAGTTAACTCAATTTTCTACCTCTTGGTGAGAGAGAATTATGTCACATGAAAGTAGCTATGCCAATATATTAACAACAAGAGGCCAAGAAAGCAAGCAAGGAGCAAGAAAACCAAACTTCCACGGAGAGACAGACTTGTTCTATTTGGTAAACAGGTCCACAGACTGCATCCTGTTAAGATGCTCCCCTTGTCAAGGGCCGCTCGTCTAACTACTGCTGCTGGAGGATCGTTAAGATGTGCACTAGCTCATCGAACCTATTTTTGTAACTGTATGTGAGAGCCAATTTAAGCTGGCTTCTCAGTTCACTCTGCGCTCAAAAGAGACCAGTTTCCAATTCCTTCCTCCTCAGGCTCCAGGAGACCAGATGCTGTGACAAATGTCCTAGCAAAATGAACCCAGACAATGATCCCTTGCCACTCCGTGGGGGAGCGCAGGATTCTTTGGCTCTTTCTGTGGCTTGGATACATACTGGTTTCAGGTCAGTCACTGCCATTTCCTCCTTGCCAGCGTTTCTGATAGGACATGCTTTTGTGACAGCACAGGGGGTTCTGGGGAACAGAAGGAAGTTTCCAATGAGGCAAGGGGGCAGGTGACAGACTCGGAGCGCTGAGGCACTATTGCATCTGGCAGCCTGAATTGGGCAGCAATTCCTGCAAATGAGAAGCCACTGCCTTTGTTAGGTAGGTCATTGTCCCATAAGCCCCACTCGGAGCGCTGTCGTAAAAGAAGTGGCAAATGCCCGTGGCTTGGTCTTTCTCCAGGGTGTCCATGGCTCCAATTGACATCTGCAGCAGGGAAAGGCAGAGGCAAAGGATGAGTGGACTGTGCTCGTGTAGCCCTGCGATGACCCTGGGGGCCGGAGGCCCAGGGCCCCAGAGAAGAGCTCGGGGCCCGGGGCAAGAGAGCAGATGGCGCCCGGGGAGGACACTGGCCTCTGCTCCGGGCACTGCACTGGGTTCCCACATGTCCTGGTCCACACGGCATCACTGACTCTAACGAGAGGATGGTTTTTCCTAACGAGACTGTAGGTGCAGAGAAAGTAGTTTTGTTTACCTGGGGCCATATATGAGCAAGGGTGGTATTTACACTAAAACCCCTGCTGAAATGGGCCTGTCCATCTCCAAAGGTCTTTAGATGTCCCAAGTGCCCACTGTACCATTTTCTAACCAAATGGTTGACATTTTTCACCATCTGTGATGACATTTTCTTTGTTCGCGAACACTCCTTCCCATTGGAAATAGAACCTCCAGCCTCGATAGAGATAAATGCCAGCCAACCTGGCTACCCTGCCTCTGTCCCCACCTCGGCTGTGCGGTGACTGGCCAGGCCCGGGCGCACCTACCTGGTCCTGCAGGAACAGCTGGTTGGCCGTCTGCACAATCTGGTCCACGTGAATGATGCCGCCGATGCTGTTCATCTCCGTGCTTGAGAGCAGCGTCAGCACCATGATGGCCTCCACCAGCAGCTGTCGGTACTCGGGCTGGGGCACTCGGTTGAGCACCGACTCCACGTGGACAGCAAACTTGATCTCCTGTGGGGTCATCTGCCGAAGGGACCCACAGAGTCAGGAGTGAGCCAGGACGGACACAACCCTGTCACTGATGCTGACCACAATACCCACTGGGTTGGGGGCTCAAATTAAATGCTGCCTCCTTTCTGGCCACTGTCCTGTTTCCACCATCAGGAATCCTCTGGAGGAGGCCGAAGGCTCTGCTCTGGGAGGAGTTGGCCTTGTCCTAGCTTTATTTACCTACCCCGCTGGACTGTGACCTCCAGGGGGCAGGGACCACTTCTTATTTTTCTTTCTTCATCGTTTCTGTGGCATGTGGCATAGTGCCTCGGGCAGGGTAAAAACTAAAAAATCAATTTTTAAAAGAATGAATAGAGGAAAAAAAATAGGGAGGACACTGCTGTCAGCGGAAAGAGGGGCCAGAGGACGCTGCACGAGGGTCTAATGAGTGTGGCGTGCAGCTTTGCTTTTTTCTCCTTTATGGAGCCAATCTAAAGACCTTGACAGTCAGAAAAGCTGTTTCTGAAGGAAAGGAGAAAAGGTGATATTAATAAACGTGGGAAAGAAACTTCACAAAATTTGAGGGTTGAGTGGCCCAAAATATCAGACCTATGCTACAAATGGCCTGTGTGTATGTAAGAAATTTGAAAGCAGCACGAGTGATTAAAGTCCATGAAACACAGCGCTCGCTGGGAACGGTGGCAGGCTGCTGTTTGCGTTTTCCCCATCGTACCTCTTGCGTTGTTGAGGATGGGAGCACGTAACCATCGATGGAAAGACCATGGCACTGGAAGTAGAAGACACACATCACATTTTAGTCAGATTCCAGAACGTGATCGACAAGGGTGCACACATGTGCACACGCTCAAGTCACTCTGCCCTGGAAACCTGCACGAGGGCTGGAACATGCCAGACTGTCATTTATTTTTAGAGAGCTGTTCTCACTGCCCACAGGCTGTGTTTTCCATGGAACAATTCTAGGGAACCAGCAGGCATGTTTCAGATCTCGCATGAACAATGCCCCAGGGAGCTGCTGGGTCCTCCTCTGTGGAAGCTCCACATTTCACTTGGCTGAGAGGCCCCCTTTGAGGCCATATAAAGGGAGATTTTCATGGCTCCTGCTGGCAAAGTGATACTTCTGTGCCTTTGCAGGCATCTATTTTTGAGATTTCTATAATAAGCACCAATCACAAAAAACTTGAGCACATGCACAGACACGCACATGCACACCCATGTATATAAATATCAAGCGCCGACTCAATACAAAGTGTTGCTTTTTCATAATAAAAGTGTCTTGGTGTTGAGCCAGTGGGAGTCCGGATGGAAGCGTGTGATGCCCTGGGAAGAGTGGGGAGATTTTCTAGGAACAGTTTGTTCTAGTCTAATTGGCTGCCTTCTAAATCCCAGTGCCCTGGCTGGCAGCAGCTGCCCACCCCGTCCCTGGGGGGCTGAGGACAGAGTGGCAGCGAATGCTCGTGCCTCCTGACAAGAGGTGGAAAATGGAGAACTACAGGCCTCTGTGGGCTCTGCTCCCGCATGGGGACCGGGAGCCCAGCTGCACGGGGAGAGGAACCACTATGGCCTCTCCATGCTCAGTCAGGAGGACCCCGGTTCCCACATGGCAGAGAGGCCAACGGCCCCCTAGTGGGCCCAGAGCCCCACCACAGAAATATTGCAGTGTAGTGGTGCTGTGGCTTTGGGAAGGGACCTGTCGTATGTGCTACTTCGGGCCGACTTTTCTCTCCTCTCCTGTGAAATGAGCTAACAAAAATAGCTTAGGAAAGAAATCGGCCCTGACAATGGTTCCTGGTTTGCATAGAAGCTTTTAACTGAGGCAGACTGTCCCTCCAGGCGAGAGAAAAGACAAGCTCTAGTGGGACTCAGAGAGACACGGATGCTCTGGGCTGATGCAGCAGGGAGACAGAACGCGTGTGTAAGAGCGAAGGGGCGTGGCTCCCCCACGTGCCCCGCCTTGGCAACAGGCGTTCAGGCTGGGCTCTCCTTCACTTTGGTGCATGCAGTACAGTCTGTGGCTGTCACCTCACATCTGTTTCTGATGACCTCTGCTGAGAGTTTCACAGCCCCGGGCAGCTGGGCAATGCGGCCCTGTCTGGTGGGCACGGGCGCAGTGGGCGGCTGGCTAAGGAAAATTGGTCCGATGGCTGTCCTCCAGGTGGGGAAGAAGAGGCGGCCCAGGGTGAGTGGGGCTCGTGCCTTCAGGGCATGAAGGACCTGGAGTCAGACTGGAAGCTCTCCATTTCTGTTTGCCCTCGGGACCTGACACAATGCCCTGCAGATGGAGGCGCTTGATCGTGTCCCTCAACTTGGGGACACCACGCCTGCCTGAATGTGCAGGAGCCTAAGGGCCGTGGGGACGTGCTATTCTGAGTTCTCTATGTCGTGCTGCCTTCATCCAAAGCCTTCTCTGCCTTCTCTGGTTCTTGTCGATCTTCTAACTTTTCTAAGTTACTAAAATGTCAAACATGGCCCCGCACAACCTGGCCTGCCACCTTATCTTACTTGCTGTGGTTCTAGCCACTAGTTTTCAACAAGGGGTGATTTGCAGCCCAAGGAAAAGTTGGCAATGTTTGGAGACATTTTTGGTTGTCACAACTGGGGGAGGGGGTGCTACTGGCATCTAGTGGGTGAGGCCAGGCATGTTGCTTAACATCTCACAATGCAGAGGACAGTCCCCACGACAAAGAATTTCACAGTCCCATCCGTCAGTGGTGCCAAGGTAGAGAAACCCTGCTCTAGCCTGTGAGCTACCAAGGGTTGGGGACTGTGTGCTGCCTTGCTCTACAGCCACATGCAACACGCCTCACAAAAGGAGAAAGTGGGGTTGGTTCATTTCTCTGGGAGTATATGTCGTCCAGCCCCAGGGAATGCAGAATGCAACACAGTGGCCAAGCTCACCTTCTGAAGGATCTTCCACACCTTCTGGTAGAATCCCACGGGTACCCTGTTGATAGCCCCGTCCAGCCTTCTCCTGCGCAGCCACTGACCCTGCCGCTCCCCCCAGCCAATGTGATGACCGCCTGAGTCTGATGACGATGTGCCAGTGGGCGAGGATGGGGTGCTGGACCTCTGCAAGACAGACAGCGCATGGCCTTCAGAAGCTCATAGCTAGCGCCACAGAGGTGTGCTGGCCATCACGAAGTACAGCTCAGCAACAGCTCAGCGAACTAGTCCAAACATCAGATCATTAATTGCCCAGAGAGGAAGACGGTTCTTTGATTCAACCTTGGCCATTTCTCAAAGCTGGATTAACTCTCTGCCGCACTGGTCTGGTTACTAAACTTGTTTCCGTGCACTCTCCCCAGCTCCATGAGGTAGCGCGGCAGAGACCTGAGCAGGAGGCCGAGCGGGTAAGGGTGCAGGTCCCGCAGTCAGCTGCGAATCTCAGCTCAACGCTAGCTGCGGGAGTCCCTGACCCTGACAGTAGCTCCGGGCCTCAGCCTCATCTGCACATTGGGGACACAGTAGGACCTGCTTCAGGGAGCTGCCTCGGAGCACTCGCTGAATGAAGACATAGAAAACCCCCAGACCATGCCTAGCTGGTGGTAAGTGCTGGGGGGAAGTGCCAGCTGTCACTGCGAAGGCCTTCTGGCATTGATGCTGGAGGGCCCTCAGAGCAGGGGAGTCCCCCAGAGGCACCACAGCCCAAGGAGACAAATGCCAAAGTGCCTACTTCTGCAGTGCCACAGAGAAGTACTGGTCACCTCCCCATAGTGCAGATGCCACAGAGAACAGAACATGTAACACGGGGTGGGGGTGGGGCAGGTGGGGGAGGGTCCAGAGCCAAAAACAAAAAGGCTGGGGATCCACATTTAGTAGTGGGGACCTCAGAGAGTATGGTACATCCATCTATCCTTTTCGATCTGCTCTCTACTCTGCCTGTTCTCAGCATAGGCCTTTATCCTCATTTGGGGTAATGGCTTCCTCTGAGCCGGGAGCACATGCTTTGCTGAAGAAAAGGTGAGGAGGCATCAAATCCTGCCCATCTTCTCTCCTGACGCAGCTCTGAGAGGCTCCCAGTGAGGGCTTGGGGACCAGGCCTGAATGTGGCCTCCCGCCCCACAGCAGCCGACAGGCCAAGGCTGCAGGCCCGTCTTCTTCCGGTGGATGGATTCTAAGCCTATGGTTGCCAGGTCGGAAAGGAATAACCTTCATCACTACACATTATCTTTGTTCTGGGCTATTGGGCACTTTCATTTTTCGATGTGCAACATCAAATTTAAAGGTTTGAGAATGAAATCCGAATGTTAAGCATGCTAGCAGGGCAGGAGGCAGGAGTGTTCTCCATGGACTCATTTTAACTTCATCAGATCTTATTTTGAAAAGACTGTTAGTCTGGGTTATTCCATTGGGCTCATTACTGCCATTTAAATACAGCAACAATTAGACACAAATAAAAGTAATTACAGCTGCACTCATCAATGACTCAGCTGGTTTTCTCCTCATTTCGGGAGGAAGATTCAGACTTGCCTCTGCAATTCGAACACTCCACGTGGTCTGAGGCCTCACGGCAAGCAGGGGCATTATGAGCACACGGCGTTAATTAATCAGCACGTGCGGGTAACGGTTCACCACCGTGGCTCAATAGAAAGGCACAGAACCAATGCCTCAAAGGTTCCAGAAGCTCCTGGACAAACAAAGCTCAGTTCAAGAACTTCTTGGCTTTCTTTCTAGATTCTCCTCATACTGACAGTCAAATGGAAACACTTAAATCTGTTCAAGTCTTCGGGAGTTAAGGATGAGGTGGGAGCACGAGAAGGGCAACAAGAAGATTGAGGCATCACAAACAAGGAGGCGGCGGCGAGGACAATGGTTTACCATAGACTTGGAGGAATGTGCACTGCTGGACACGGTCTGGCTCACAGAAAAGAGCTACGAGACAAAGAGAGTCCATTCAGTTATGTGCAGTGACACCAAAGGACATAGCAGAGAGGAGGAATACAGAACAATACAGGAAAGCACCCATGGAAAGAAGGTGCAGAGGATGCGGGCAGACAGTTCTCACTCGCCAACCAGGCAAACAGCCCTCGAGACTGGCAGGGCAGTGAACTTGGGAAATGCCCTTTCTCTTGGTATGAAATGGTACCATGTTCTAGTCATATGTGACGGTGCTCCATCAAGTTGGGACCCAATTTATTTTCCAAATCATAGCCATGAAATGCTAATCTTTTATGTTAAGAGTTGTGAAAATCTACAGAGAGCAACAAAATACCCATAACCAGCGTTTAGCATCTAGTACCTACTGGCATTCAGTACACGTTTGTTAAATGAGCTAATAAGATCAGGCTGATGACCTTTGGCCAAATAAGTATTTCTTCATCTATAAATCTAGAATGTACCCGTAACTTGCATGGGGATAGTGCCTGAGCACACGCACATGCAGCCACACACGGTGTGCTTGCAAAAGTGAATAGAAATTTAAAATGCCATGGCCTCTATTAAATTTTGGACAGAGAAAATATATTTCCTTGATGGATGTGGCCAAATGTAAAACTTGTACTGGCTAACTGAATCTAAACCCATCGAAGAAGAAAGGTGTTCATTTCGTTCCCATAACACGCAAGAACAACAACATTAAATGGAGGTGGAAGGAACCACCCATATTCCCCTACGGGCAGCCACCATGGGGACGCGGGTAACCAGAGGGATGGTGCCACCGAGTGGCTGGCAAAGGAACATATTTGGAAAGTCTGTTCTTTACTTGGAAAGAACATAAATTCAAATGAGATAGCACGTGTGTTTTACCCTGGGACAACATAGAGAGCCTGCGTGTCATTATACAATTCCTCTATGCTCCCTCGTCATGGAGACATTAAATCATTAGGAACGTGACTCTAATTTTCTGCAAGAAAGGAAGAGGAAGCATGGCACGAGGGTGATATGAAAGAATGGTATTCTTAATGTTTTTTTTTCCTTCCAGGGTTAAATACCCCCCTCCCCGCCCCAGGCAATCTGGGAACAGAAATAGCAGTATTCTTTCTACCAATATAATCAATGACCACATTTTACTTTTCCCTATTTATGTCCCTTTTTTTGAACAGAAATTCCTGCCAAGGCACAGCCCGAGACCATGTCTTTCACAAAGTATCCTGCAAAACCCAAGTCCGATAAATGGATTTTGCTTAAAAGAACGGGGCAAGGCCATTTCTCCCGCTTTCGAGCCCAGTACTCTGCCTGTCCCCGGGACTGCCTGCCACAGCTGCAGGGGTTACCTCCACCCAAGCCTGTTTCATGGGCAGGACAGTTCTCCACACATTCAGACTCTGTATTCACAGCCTTGCTTTCCACATTCAAGGAAGAAAGAATATGAAGCACACAATAAAGGACAAAACAAGACAAAGATGTTTCACCTGTTCATCAGCACTAAATCGCCTAGTCATCTGAAAGTAAAAATACATCAGGAAATAAACATAAACCAGTTTCAAATGAAGGATGCCTGTCCTGCTACTTCTGTCACCCTCTGGACAACGCAGGGAAGCACTGGTCCAAATGCAGGGTGTGACCCATTAGTGCCTCACGGACTCGATCTAGCGGGCCATCCTTTGCAATGGAGAAGAAAATCCAAGTGCCTTTTCCCACTGCAGGTCATGGTTAGAAGGAAATTCTCTTTTTTACTGGACATCACGGTCAAGTCCTAGTACATTACCAACACATTAGGACTGGAAAGCTGCTGACTTGCAGTCCTGTGGGGTCAGTTCAGAAGGAATTTATGTGAATTAAATAAAACTAAACAAAGAAAAGAGACACCTGTGGCTGGTGGAAAATACAGGTATCAGGACCATTCCATTCTATATCTGGATTCCTCTGGCTATGTGATCGGAGGGTACATATGACGGAGAGATGGTTCAGTTACTTGTTTGTATGACTCTACTGGATACAGGGTATGTTCAGATTCCAGGACAAATGGGGTCTCACATCTTCTACAAAGAGCGTGCTACACGCTGCGTGCTCTGGGATTCTATCACTTTCCGAGGTGAGCCCAGGTAGGAAAACCACTTCTCTCCCTGCACTGCTGCTGCCATTGCTGAGAGCTCGTCTTACCTGTTTCATCTCACTTCTCAGCCTGTTAATGCCACTCCTCTCCGTTTTGGTGACTCCAGTATGTCCCACCTCATGGATGGAGATGGCAGGGCTGGATGTAGAGGAATGGATAGGCCGCACTGGAGGGGAAACACACGCAGTTCTTAGAAACTATACAGCATCAGCTTTGAGCAAGGAATACGTGCAATGTTCTTATTTTTATCCATGTTTCTCTTTCCCACTCGATTATAAACTCCATCAGAGGAGGCCTCATCTACCCAGCCAGTAATGTTCAGCACCGGGAACTGTCCGCGCTACACAGCCTGGGTTCATTACGCGTTTGACTGAACGGATGAAAGTGAACATTGCTTAAGCAGCATGCAGAAAACACTGAGTGGCCATAAAACCCTTTCCTAAGCTGGATGTTTTTTTAAAAAATAAATTTTTATGTCTCTAAAAGGACATATTCCTTTTTTAAATTTTATTATTTATGCCCACAGCACCTGGTCTTCCTAGGTGGTCTCCCATCCAAGTACTATCGAGGCCCGGCCCTGCTTAGCTTCTGAGATCAGATATCGGGCTTGTTCAGGGTGGCATGACCGTAGACCACGGACTGTGGCTCCACTGGGGCGTGAACCCAGGACCTTCTGCTTGTAAAGCAGATTTGCTAACTGCTACACTATAGAACCACGTCCAGGACATCTTCCTTATAGAAAACAGACCGGACAACTAAGGGGCCTTGGGGCTGAAAAGGGAAGTCCTGGGACAACAAGCCGATCAAGGGCTGGAGGTGGAGAAGACGTGGCTGCCTGAGGGTCAGTGCACTGCTGCCATCACAGAAGGGGCAGGGAGGCCTCTATCATCTCACTTCCTACCTGCTGCAGCAGCCTCGGGACTCCCACCTGTTGGCGGCCCTTCCCCCACTAACCAGTTCTCCACACTGTGGTTACAGTGATCATTCTAAAAGGCAAGTGTGATCATGTCATTGCCCACTTAGAATCCTTCCCAGCCTAGCTTTGTCCTCAGGATAAGGCCCAATCAATCCTCCCAGAGGCACAGAAATCTCTACGGACCTGAGCCCCACCTGTTCTTCTTAGCTCTCCACTCCAGGCCGGCCGCATGGTGCTGGGTATTTGCATATGCTGCTCCCTCCCATCCCACCTGCTCCTCACTGCCCCATACAACCTTTCCTTCTGCAGGCCCAGCGCAAAGGTTACTCCCTTAGGCAGCATCCCTTGCACGCCCTGCCCTCCTACCCAACCCACCGCTGAAGCCATGGGAATGGAGCACACTGCCCAGGGGAGTAGAGACAAATAAGGAACCAGGGGACACTAACATTTAAAGGACAGCAGAGAGGGAGGAACCCACAAAGGAAGCACAATGATTAGCCAGAGGGGTAGGGAGGACACCAGGGAAGTGGAAGACAGAAGCCAAAGTGGTCTGGTACTCTGTAGTGGGGCCTGAATGGGGTAGGAGCTAGCTGGTAATATTTATCTAAGACATCTCAGGATTTCATCAAAATTCTAAGACTACTTGAGTTTCCTAGCTTATAAAAATCGGACAATTACAAAGGACAATTAACAAATGATGTTATCTGTCAAAAGACAGGACTTCTTCTGCCATTGCTTGCAATTAGACATATTTATGGCTTTCAAGTGACATTACTGTGTTCCTAGTTTTATAAGCACCTATAGCTTTATATCTAACAACAGATTTTTAGTCATTATCTGTGTCAAAGCATGTATATTATTTTGATGAGCAGAACACATTAAATATTTATCTTGTATATTTACATTTCAAGGACTGTGCATTTGAAAGAGCTGAAAATTACTTTTGGAAAAAGATCTTGAGCGCTCCTGCTTCAGGAAGGGAGGAAAGCCACCCGACACACCTGACTGCACGATGCCGTCTTTGTTAGCTGACTGGCGTGCACTCTGGGGAAAAACACGAAGTACTCTGTGCCCTTCTTATGAAATAAAAAGAATGACATCCCACACTGCGTTTCTTTGGCTTCATGAAATAAATGAACAAATGTATTTGTAAATCATTTTGCTTTATTATGAGGAGAAATGATAATTGCTTCAATTATAATTAGGGAGCATTTGAGAACAGAATTCCACCAGGACTTGGGCGATTATCCTTCCTAGCACTGCAAACAGGGTTCCGGCACAGATACGAACTGAGCGGGCCAGATGGGGACCAAGCGAACTCACTCAGTTCGCAACCTCAGTGCTGTGAGGTTGCAGAGGGCTCTTCTCTTGGTCCCATGAAGAGGGCCTGGGTCTGGTTTAGGACGCTTCTGTCCAAACCAAAGGTGGGACACTCAGGTGATTGGAAAAGAGCCCTTTCATCCTGACACCTCCCTAGTTATCTCACCCCCCAAGACTGGTGCACGAGTGATGGGACCTGGACCTGGCAGATGGAGGAAGGCAGTCGGGGGCACCCATGCCCACGTCGGGCCACAGCTCTCCCGGCAAGCCTATGAGGGGTCACACAACCTGACAAGTCAGAACCTTGCACCTAGACCCTGTCCATCTCGGTAAAGTAGAAACCTTACCCTCATACATTATGTCCCAAATCGCAATGACTGATGTCGATCTGTACATAAATGAGGCAGTTCCCGGTGATACTGGACATGTCAGTGAGGCCCTCTGTGGTCCCCTCCCCGCAGACATAAAATAAGCATTTACTTACCGCTTCTTTCAACGCCAAACTCTTTTCCACTAAGAATATGGTGCAGGAGATTCTTCATATCAAAAGGGCTGAGGTTCATCAAACTTTCAGAAGCCTCCTCTCCTAAAAACAAATAAATACCCTGTAAGTGTCTCAAACACAAGGCTGGTGACAGGTGAACGTAGAGTTTGGGATTACCTCATCACTGCTTCAGGGCTGAAATGTACTGAGCCTTGGTGATTCTAAATGCTACTGTTTAAGTTGTGTGTTATTAACTCCCAGATGCCCATTCCTCATGCTGTAATAATCTCCATGTCGGACTGCATTTTCAATTGATTTACGCATTTCAGTTGGTAGGATTTCTCCCAGTGAAGGTGTTATTAAATGGTGGATGACATTGTACTGCAAGGAGCTACAGTAAGGAACTTAGATGTCAGGAGCAGGGCAGAAGATTCTAGCGCCTCATTCTCCCTGACAAGAAATTCGACACCCTGTGCTGGGTGGCCTGAGGGAAGTTACATCTACACGAGAGAACCTGGTAGAGCGGGAATACACTCAAAGGCTCAGAAGCCTGGGTTCCAGAATATTTGGGTGGGGGTCCCCAGGACAGAGCTCCACGGGAGAGGGAGTGGGTGCTGAGGGAGCCGCCGGAGGGTCCGCCTGTGCTTCGCACCTGAACAGTTCAGGCTCCGTGCCAGCTCCGTGGCCATCACTTGAATGATCAGTCCGATCCGGAGCCTGAGCATCTCCACGAAGAGGCTGGGCTGTGCCCTGACGTACATGGCCAGGTAGACCACAATCTCCTGACACAGACACACATGGAGACAAGCGTTTTCAGAGACCGGGTGGTGGCAGAGGCCCCTGCAGCCCTGCCCCTCCCTGGCCAGCTGACCTGTGTGAGAACGGCGATGCTGATGTCCTGCCCGCTGGCTTCGTAGATGAGTTCAGTGAGCTCCTCGGGGGGAAGAGGCCTAGGAAGGAGCATTGGGACATAAATACCATGAAAGATGCCTAAGCAGTCCCTCCTTACCCTCCATGGAAGATACTTATTTCCTTGTCAGAAGCTCCCGAGTGACAGTATATTTAAAAAGACCCTCTTCTGGAACAGTGGATGGCACTGATGTTTTCCCCATGGCCCCAAAACCTGAGGCCCCGGGCTGAAGACTTACGCAGAGATGATTTTCTCCCGGGGCTCTGGAGGTAAGCCCACTGTGAGCTGCTTCTGGTGTGACAGCAGGTCTGTGCAGGCCTACTTATTCAGGAGAAAGGATGAGGGAGAGAGGGAGAGAGAAAGAGAGGGAAGGAGGGAGGGAGACAGAGAGAGGGAGAGGGGGACATAGGGAGAGAGGGAGGGAGGAAGAGAGATTAGCAAAGCCAAAGGGGAAGGGTACTGCCAATAAGATTACAAATTTACCTTTACAAACTTTATGAACCATGTTGCCATTTATTTGAAAAATTTATACAGAGACCCCAGACTGAACGATCAGGCAGGGCTGGGTCCCTGTGATCTTTGAGTCCCCAAATATGTGGCCCTAGGCCTGGCTGTGCAAGGCCCGTTAGTGGGTATTTAATGCCCATCCACTGTAGGAAACACATAGGATTCCCTGATATACCACAAGGGGGATGGGCTGTCGTGAGTCCTAAGATACCAATGTTAAGGGTTAATGACTATATTAGCCCTAAATTGTCAGTGTCCCCATTATTCAGGTATAATAAATACCATTGCCTTACCATAACACTGAACTTTAATATCTAAGAAAGTGGTTCTAGAGTTCTGCAGGGCCTGAGGGTTAAAATATTAATGATTGTACTGCGTATGTACAGAAATAAGAACGCTGTTTATGAGAATGGCAGGCCACCGAGCGTTTTTGTTTTATTTCTTGGTAAACCTTTTTCTGCAGCTAAGAAAGAACAAAACTAATCAAGTTCACTTTCATTTCCTCTGCTCGCCTTCCAAGGGCAGTGGAAGGTCAGGAGAGAAGGGCCCGCTCCATTTCTATGTTGAAATAACTGGTATCCTTCACAAAGAAGTGCTTTCCTCTGTCTTTCATAACAGGAAGAGGGCATGGGGTTAGAAAAGACAGATGGACAGTGGCTCTGACCTCAGCCAGCACCTCTACTTTCTTCCTGAGCAGGCCAGAGATGTAGCGAATCAAACCCCACTCCTGGTTCAGGCCGGCTTTCCCATAGAGCTCGCTGAGGAGGTTGTGAACGGTCACCCTATGCTGTCCGGAAAGATTTGTGTCCCAGTCGGGGCCCCTGTGGAGAGATAGGAAACCCCAGAAGTAAGGCCCAGAATGTTTGCAGGCTGGGTTCTCGTGCAGGGCTCACTTGACAGGGAGGGGAATGAATCACCGCGCACTCTGCCAAGGGCTCGGCCCGCCCAGTGCCTCTGAGCCTCGTGAGAGGATTGTGTCTTACCAAAGCATCCCTTTGTCTATGTGAAACAGAAGCCTAGCACCAGGAAACAGTGAGATCCTGGCCTCACACAGCCTTCGCATCCTGGGAGGCCAGCATGAGTGGGCAGAGAAGGGGATGGGAGTCTGTTCACGGGCAATCTGGGTGAACAGAATCATGACCTGGCTGGCTGGAAAGCCAAGAAGACTAGGACATAGAGTCCAAGAGGATGGGGAAAGCTTGGTCTAGTGAAGACCAGAAACTTACCTTACCACATACAGAATGTATAGAATGTCAGCTTGGTCCTGTAGGTTCGAACAGTCTTTCAGCTGCTCGACCAGCTTCTCACAGTCTACGTCACCATGGTCATCTCTGGGCCACTTGAATTCATCTTCAGGGGTCTGGTCACACAAAAGCCGAAAAGCAGGGGAGAGGGGTGAACGAAGAGACGCACCAGCCTGGTTTTGGAACTCCTGCTGTGCTGTGTGTGCTCCAGGGTTTCGGTAAATCTTTTGCAGCTTTTTTATTTGTATGCTTTACTATTTCTGACCGGTGAATCACTGTGCTAGTCAATGTTTGCAAGAGACTGGACTGAACAGGCTCAAACATGTGTAAGTTTTATTTATGCAAAGTTCAAAAACAGGCAAAACTAACCTCTGGTATTGAACCTATGCTAGCAGTTAGTTATCTTTGGAGTGGAGAGAGAGGGAGCGCCTGGGAGAGGCACAGAGTGGCTGGTCATTTACCCGTGTCTTTTGGCTCGATCATAAGTCATCACTTATCAATACTTATACTTTATACACTTTTCTCTGTATATGTTGTACTTCGATAAAATATTTTTTTGAAAACAAAGCAAACACAAAAAGTACGTGACTTTTAAACAACCAAAAACTGAGCTTAGGTTAAAATATTCTCCAGGAGAAGCTGAATCTTTCTAGTCACGTGGGATAAAATCAACCAGGATTTCCGGATAAAATAACAAATTATGGGAACCAGTCGGGAATACCCTTGGATTTATTCTCCTGAGGAATTTTTTTCTAGTTTTGTATGCTGCTCTGCAAGTAGCCCGTCTTGGCTGGCTGGCACAGACAGGACAGGGCCAGGCAGTGAGCTAGCTTATTTCCTCTGGTGCGACACAGATTCTGAGGAGTAGGCAGAAAGTCAGTAGCCTTTTCCTACATGTAAAACACAAAGGTCTGCATCAAATTCGGTGTGCACACTGACACAAAGCAGATTCCAGACAGCTAAGTCAGGAGTTTCACATCGACACCCAGAACTTCTAACCCTAAAAGTCCTTGATATCAAGAAATATGTTCTTTCTTTTAAGTTTAACCACTTAAAAGAGTTCTTGGGACTATACTATCATCGAAGAACAGTACACTTAAAAAAATGATTCTAAATACTTTACCTTTTTTAGGAGTGGCTGAGGAGAATCAACAAGATTTAGTGATTTACGGTGGGCACTTAGAACTTTAGTTGGCAGAGTCATGGGAACAACTGGAAAACAAAAGAATAAAGAGAATTCTCTTGAAGAGGAGGAAGAATAAAATACTTCTTTTAAGAGGTATGGTGACTACTCCTTATTTAGTATAAACCAACTAAAGGAAAGATTACTTATTTAGTTTAATTTCAACAAGTATTTATCATGTAGCCACATCATGTGCTAAATCTGGAAAGAAGAAATGAGCAAGAGATGGATCTTGATTTAAGGGGCTGAATTTCAATTTTCCGTCTTAGAATTCAGGGAAAATTGCGTAGCATCTTAGGACTGGAAGGAGCCTTAGAAATGATTGAGCCCAACCTCCTTTTCTTTCAGATAAGGAAACTGAGAATCGGAGAGGGTAGACCATTTGTCCAAGGTCACGGGCCTTCTCATAATCAAGGTGTCTGGGCTTCCTGTCCAGTATGTGCTTCACTTTGCCACTGCTGGGCATTAAGGCTTCTGCTTTTAAACTACCTTTGGATGTTAATTATTATCGATATTTATTCATTCAGCCATTTGTGTCTTCCGGGCTATATCATATCATCTTGGGAAAATAGGAAGTTGTCAAGGTAAAGATGAAGCATATTTTAAAGGTATTTATAGACCTCTAGGTTATACTAGTGAATCAAACACACATTTAAATTTCACTTCTGCTCAAACCCCCTCTAACACTATAGGAAAAAAAAATGTTTAAAAAGACAAATTCTCAAGATTAGGGAAAAGGAGAAGACAATAGTAACAACATTTTGGAAGTGAGAAAGCTGACAGACAAAAGATAACTAATTTACCTTACACAAGGCAACCAAACCCCAAGTCTGCAGTAGGGAAAACCAAGAACCAGTCAGATTTACATCAGAGCATCCTCAGAAGTCTCAGGAGCTCGCTATACTATGTACCTCTGCAACTGGAGGTCCCATGGTGTTGTCCAAAATGAGGAAGATGGGGGAGAAGCTGTGTGGGAAGCACTGAGTTCCCTAGATGTCTTCCTCAACTCCACACAGCTTGGCAACTGCCTCGTTCCCTCTGACAGAAGACTAGAGGATTTCTCTGAAGAGGGTAAAAGCGGGGTATCTCTAGAGTGGGGGCTGACTGGCATATGTGAAGGCCTGGGTATACTCCTTAGGGGGAACAAGTAACTGTATAGCTCTAGGCAACCAGACTCTTACCTGTCAAAAAGGAGTCTGTAGACTATCTCTGGGAAATCTGCCCAGCCTACGCCTATGAACCCAACAGCCCCACCTACACACGTGGAGATTCTCATGCATGAGCAGGTAACCAAGCGACACCCTGCACTGAAGGGAAGACTCTAATGTGGAAGACGGAAACTAAAACAAACAGGAAAAATTGACTTGGGGGAAATGGAACCCATTTAGGAAGAAGAAAATGTAAAACAAAACCAAAAAGCCCTGCCATTAATATTCTTAGACTAATAAATTCTATTACATGCATGAAACAAGTACAGACACAATTTAGAGAACAAAGATTGAGAACATGATAGCAAAAGAGAAAAAAAATTGAGGGGGTGGAATGAAAAGTTGAAGTAATTGCCCTCAGAACAGAGTAAAAAATAAAGAAATGGAAGCGGAAGAGAATTGATAAAGACTTCTCTAGGAGGTCAACACGGGCATCATAGGGTACCAGAAAGAGAGAACGAAGAAAATGTAGGAAAGGAAATGAGTCAAGAAATTGTTCAGAAAAATATAAATATCCATACTGAAAAGGCCCACTGAGTACTCAATACTGTGGAGGAAAATACTCCCAGATCAAGGCACATCCCTGACATTCCAGAACCTGGGAACAGAGACTATCCTAAAAACTTTCAAAGAGAAAACAGTTCACATTTGAAGGATCAAAAACCAGAATGGGTTTAGATGTCTCAATAGCAACACTGATAGTAATAAGATAATGAAGCAATGCTTTCAAAATTCTGAAGAAAAATTCCCCTAGATTTTCAATCTAGAATTCTATACCAGCCAAACTCTCAAACGGATATAGGATATTTGTAGATATTTTCAGACTCTCAAGGTCTCAACAATTTTACCTACCACATACTGTCTCTCAGGAAACTACTGGATGTCCCATACCAAAATAGGAGAGTAAGGTGAGAATAGAAAAGTTGAGACACAGAAAACAGGAGAGCTGATGCAGGAGACAATGAAGTCTTAAAGAACTCTCCAGGATGGTAAAGAAAGATCTGAGATAAAACCTATACCGTGGACATGGAGGGCAACCAGGCCAAGAGTGGAAGTGAACTTCAGAAACTAGCAAGTTCAAGGCCATCCTCACCATGCCCTCTTCCATTATACCATTTTTTAACCCACTGAAACTATTTTAGAATGTGTTCTACCAAAAGAATAAATTGAGGAAGGGGAACATGACGGATTCAGGAAACAGGGAACCCAACTGAAGAGATAAGCAAAAGAGATTCCCAGGATGCTGGATATGCAACAGGCTAGAGTTTAATCAGCAAGACAGAAGGAGACTTTTGGACTCTCAGAAAAGTAGTGGAACCGAGAGATTCCTGGATACGATTGACCTTGTGGAAACTTGTATTGTGAGGCCATTGGAAGGTGTAAAAAGGAAGCAGAGCAGATTAAAAGATAGGGCAACTATTACCTTTAAAAAAACAAAAAGTAAAAATGATAATATCATCATAGTATATGATAATGCTCAGTTGGGAGTAGTATTTGCTTACACACAATAACATAAAGAGTGAATACTAATTTAACTAAACTTTAATACAATTACATGGGCAGGTTAGGGGAAGCGACACAGATAAGTGGTCGTTTAAGACAACTAAATCTTCACCCTGTAACATAAAGTCAACAGATGCATGAAGACAGCAGCATACACAATTACTTTAGAAATACGGAGGTATGTAAATGCCAGAAGAAACAACTAAGAGTTGGAAGTGATTGCCTTTAAGGAGGACTGGGGGCAATGGGAAGTGGAGGGGTAAGGCAGGAAACATCTGCATTTTGCTGTCTTTTAGGATTCTTTGATTTTTAAATTATGCTCATGCAGTACTTTGATAAAATAAGTTATTTTAACAGGCATAAAAGAGTTAACATACATGGAAATTCCAAACCCTTTGCTTTCGCCATTAAGGAAAGTATATCCCGAGTGGAGTGGATGGCACTGAAAACATGGCTGTCTTCCGAAGTCTTCTTACAAAGAGGGGGCAGATAGCACTTCGAGGATGTGCTCTGCAGGAGGTGATTGATATACTGGTCAAGTTCATCCTGGCTTTCTGTAATTGGACAGGTAGATAAAAGAGCCGATGAAAACAAGCTGTGGAAATATTCTAAAGGCATAACAGTGATTGTGTGTAGCGCACAATACTGAGTAAATTTAGTGGAAGACAACATTTTGATATAGATATTTGCGCTCCCACCCCACCCCTGGAAAATATAAAGATATTTACATAAATATGTGTGTTTATAAAGTTACTGTTTGGAAAAACTTCATCTAGGAAAAGAAAATACAGGTGAATAGTGTTTATATCACATCATCATAAAAGAAACTGAATATGTAAGACAACCTGAGGGCCGGCAGCCGACATCTTTTCAACTTGTCATGAGTGAGCTAAGCATTATGGAACCGCCAGCCCCAATCTCAAGTACTATCTACAAGTAAAAAATAGGTCACCTATTCAGTTTGAGAAATGTTATATACATAGGATTTCAACACTCATATCTAACCAATCCTAGATTATTCTACCATTCCTTTACAAATGCAATCAGTGTGTTTCTGTCTTTAGGATATATTTTGTGAAAAGTACTTATTACTAAAACTCTTTGTCCTTCTAGGTTTAAAAAAGCCTCACTTTTGCAGTTGAGGCTTTTAAACTGCCATTTTATTCACTTTAATGCATTCGAGTTTCCAAAGCCTCTTTTTTGTTATGTTAATTACCAGTCATTTTCTGTGCTTGAGTCTTAGGGCAATTTTATCACAATGCCAAGGTTTCAATAAAATCAATGAACCGCCTGCAAAGGCATTCCTAGCTATATAATATACCTTGATTGTAGGTGTCTTCCAAATATCCTCCCAGCTCTGAGTCACTATCAGGACTGAAGTTCTCTTCGCTGTCATCATCAAACAACTTCTCATCGCAGTCTGGATCAAGGAAGGTCAGATACGTGTAGAAAGATGTGGTGAGAAATTCCGAAAGGCTCCCTAATTTTACTCTGCCAAGGAGACATTATGTTAGAGATATAGATGCATGTGGACAAACTTCCACCGTGAATCATGGAGAGACTTTTCAACAACCAGGTGGTGCTTCTGCCAGTATCAATAAATACATCACTTAGCAGTAGTCAGCCAAGAAATTGAAATGAAAAATTCAATAGCGAGTATTAAGTAGAAGCACACAGCATATTAAAAGCCGAAATGAATCACACTGATTTCTTACTTCCGAACCCAACACAAATAGAAGTCTATTTTACCAAATCAAACCAAGTTTTACAAAACATATTGAGTGAACCACTTTTAACAGAACCAAGCTTTAGGGGATTTTTGCCCTAAAATGACTGGACCAGAATAAAACCATAAGCGATGACTGATTGGGTGCATTCGTGCCATGGTTTATGAGTTCCTACCACACCACGTGGTCACACAGGCACAGGTAAGCACATCTCAGAGCCCAAGTTCTCTCTAGAAGGAATGAGAAGGGCGGGCCACTCCCCCCTCCCCCATCAGAGTAGACACCCAGCGTGGCCCTAGTATATCATCAGGCTGGTAAAAGCTCTGCTGAAAACCGGGAGCTGGGTTTGGCAGCGTGGGGTCTGACTGCAGAGGCAGCAGCCTCCCGAGTTCTGCAGGTCCATCCCCGGGTTTGGGGAGTATGTGGGATGTCCACCCTATAGAAAGAAAGCCTGCTCTGTGTGCTTCTTGAAATGTTAGATTTGGAGGCAGAAACGGCTGAGAGAAATGTTTGAGGAGTAAACTAAAGAGAGGATGCAAATGAATTCACAGGTGCTTGAGCTTCAATGAGCAAATGGACTATACATCATAAACATGGCCCAAGGGCAAGGAGGGACCGTTTAGGCATCTTTCATAGTATTTATGTCCTGATGCTCCTTCCTAGCCTCCCCTCCCCCAAGGAGCTCACAAAATTCATCTACGAAGTGGGCAGGACATCGACATTGCCGTCCCCACACAGGCCAGCTGGCCAGGGAGGTGCAGGGCTGCAGCCTTCCCTGGGCTGCAGGGGCCTCTGCCACCATCCGGTCTCTGAAACACTTGTCTCCATGTGTGTCTGAATCAGGAGATTGTGGTCTCCCCTGCCATGTACCTCAGAGCACAGCCCAGCCTCTTTGTAATAACTCCCCACCTCCCAATCCCCAGGGCCTTTCTAGTGACATTTTCGTCCTGAGGTTGGGGAACAGGAGGTTAAGGTGGAGCATGGAAGAAAGACAATGGAGAGCCTCCCTTTGATGAAGTTGAAAGAAGTCAGGTCAAAGGTAGAAAGGCAGTAATTTAAAAAAGACTTCTGATAGCAAGCTACCCCAGATGGGTCCCAAAGCATAGACTGGTATTTAGGGTGAGTTCAGCTTTTTAAAGACCCTCAGGCCCAAAGAAAAAGGTAAAATGAGATTCAGTTGTAACTATCAAGAACTTGGTTTAGGAAAGGTAGCCCATGGAGCCTAGGTGTTCCTGTTTCGCCCCCTAGTTCTCTGAATCTTTGTCTGCCATACTCTACTAACGGGAGGCCCTCCTGATTCCTGCAAGCGCTTGGTCAGTTCTGCACGGTGGTTAGAGCCTGGTTTCTGGACTCACACAGAGCTTCTGCACCTATTCGTCCTGTGCTCTGGCTCTCTGTGGCTACAGCTACTTGTCTGTGAAATGGGAAATACAGACCACGTGACCAAGTGAAGACTAAATGGGGCAATCCATATAAAGCAACAAAGAACACTGTAAGTGTGCGATTAACTGCAGACAGTGTCCTTTTGACAACAATTCGATTTCAATTAAAGTTTATTTTGAAAAACAATTATGGGTGTATGGTATTTTCTCTCGGTTATGATGCCCTACACCAGGTGGTAACTTATCCAAACTGGAGGTGAAATGTATAAAAGTGAGCGTCAACTGCAGTTATGGCGCCAGTGCTGGAAATGTAGATGGCAAAGTGCTGGGGACGGTCTGACACTCCTGAAAGAGGCCAGAAGGAGCTCGGAGGGAGGGTCATTTCAAGTCAATAGCAAAACCCACAGCAAGCTCTGTGAGCAGAGGTGCCAACCCAAGCACCTAGAAATAAAGCGACTCAACCCTGAGGACATCAGGCTACATGAAATAAGTCAGTCACAAAAAGAACAATACTGGATGAATCCACTTAGATGAAATACCTAGAGACAGAAAGGAAAAGGGTGGTTGCCAGGAGCCGAGGGCAGGGGAAATGGAGAGTTGTTCAATGGGTACAGAGTTTCAGTTTTGCAAGATGAGAAGAGATCTGGAGATTAGTTACACAACAAAGTGAATGTACTTAACACTACTGAACTGTACACTTTAAGATGCTGAAGATGGTAAATTTTACGTTACATGCAATTTATCACAATTTGAAGATTTTTTTTTTTTTTAAATTTTGGTGCGGGAGGATGTGAGAGGAAGGGCTGAATTCAAGGCCCAAACACTTTTAGCAAATGGCATTCCATCCGGGACCAAATGGAAGCCTTCCCAAGCCTGGGAACGGCCACGCCTCACTACAGGCTGCCTGCACAGTGAGGTTGTCCTTGGGGCTCTCTTGGCATATTCTAGGGGATTCAGAGAGATCACAGCATAGCTGCTACAGGGAAAACCTCTGTCTTGGGACAGTCAGAAGGTACAAAAATGGAAGGGGTTTTCCTGGGTGGTGAGCCCCCTATCGCTCAAGGTGCTCGACCGTAATACCTGGGAGTGTCTGCCATACTGTGAGTCTACAAACTGGAATGGGTATCATTCCACTGAGAACGAGAGGACAGTGGTCTAGGCAGGCCCATTCAGGTCCTCTGCTCTGAGGGCCACTAAGGAATTTGTAAAGTTCTATGAATTATTCTTAAGGCAATAGCACATTCATGTCAATTCAAGGAGCGTTTATTGAGCACCCGCTAGATCCTAGGCACTGGATGTTTTCTTCCATGCCTTTTACCAGAAACAGACACAGCATTCCACACATGCCATCTAAGAATGCCAGTTCAGAGGAATTGATATGTTTACGTCTCTATGCCCCAGGTCCTGGTGCCCATGAAATCTTCACTAACACCCACCAAATGCTGCTTTAGAGATGATTCCAGTTTCACTAGGTGACCGGATTAGATAAGTTTTAACTTCCTTTTTATTCTAAACTGCCATGCTGCTATGTTCAGCAAGTGATATGAAAGAGTGGGAGAAGGTCAGCAAAAGACTTTAAGAAAGACCGTTACTTTCATTTTTAAAAACATCATAAATTACCTAGCTCCTCCAAAATATCCATCCTCTAGTTTTCTAATTGTAGAAAGCACTGCAGAATGAATGTCTGAGCCATCATTTACTAAGGGGGAAAAAAAGATGAATTAGTTTACTTAAACTGGGAATACTTTTGGGGGGAGAGCATGCACTGAAATGTTTTCATCACCACGATCTAATTAAAACACGTATGTCATAGTAGATTCTTGAGCTAAGAAACCGTACTACTGAGAACCACTTTCAGTGTTTAGCTCTGTCCATGGGAGCCATTTTAAACATTTTGAAAAGGGGCCAAATCTCAACAGTGGGACATAAATCAGTCAGATCAAGTTTATGGAGTTACTGAGCATGGTGTTGGTGATGGGGAAGGTGAGCGTGGGTCTGCCCGTCATCCTCCAGCAGGTGCACAGGTAGGCCAGTTCGATTCTCAGCATCTCCACGATCATCTCGTTGTCCAGGGCTAGGTAGAAGTGATGCTGGTCGGTGAACTGCAAGTTAGAATGGGCCGAGTAAAAGGCCGTCCTTCACTTTCCTCGACACAACCCCAGCTGTCGTTCGGGGCAGCACTAATCCTTACGTTACTTTTCTGGAGAAGAGGCTCGATCCTGGCTCTAATCCGCCCATTATAGGGCTCTCCTCGCAATCAGACAAATCGACCTGTCGCCTGCCCAGGAAGGGAAAGGGGCATGGCTAGATCTATTTACAGCTCCTCAGATGAGGATTTAAGCAACTGGCCTAATCCTGCTGTCTCCGAAAGGAAATCAATAACTCCTTAATTCGTACTCCTCCAGGGCTGCTGGGCTCAGAGATGCTTTCCAAGTGAGGGCACTGAGAGCAGCTGAGATGTGGAGACTGTGTTCACCTGATTGATGGCCTGGTTAATGTGAACTAAAGACACTGTCGCCTGATGTCAATAAAAATCAAATTGTTCTCCTGGCCTCTAGACTAGTCCATGCTCAGTCCATGCTCTGGTCTGAAATTTGTTATGAAAGGAAGTAACTCACAAGCTTTAAGTGAATAGTGTAGGGTGGGGTGAAAAAGAGCACCTTGGGGCTATTGACTCATAATTCACTGTGTGCCCAGGCAGTGGGCTGGCTGTGTCCCACATTGACCAAGTGACCCCACAGTTGGTCTTCCTAGCTGCCCAAATGGATGAAAAACGTTTGCTTTGGGATCCACAGGACTAGTTTCCTTTGGAAATAAAAACTCTGAAGAAAAGTTCTATAATCGATATATGCAAGATCCTGTCAAGGGGACTAGGGCCTGAAAATCAGACTGGCTGTGTGTTACGTAGAGGGTCTGATGACAACCTAAGCAAAGGTGAGAGACTATTGTGATTAGGGGCACAAGGACTGGGAATCAAGTAATATGTCACTAGAAAATTTGTAAAGCGGTGTGAATTTCACTACTACTCATGACTGGAAGTCACGACACACTCAATTTGAGTCAAGCCATTTACTGAGCACCTACTATGAGTAAAGAATTGTACTAGGTATCAGGTATCATTTGAACATATGCATGCATTCTGCCACATTCAAAGTAGCTCACCAGACAGAAAAGACAGCTTAATGAAAGGATGCTTCTTATTAGTTTGCTACTGGCTTGCTCTTCTCACCTGGGGTGTGAAAGTAAAGATTTGGTTCCTAATCACATATAGTTTAGATGTTCCAAGGACGCCGATGTGCCGATATGGTCGCCCACTCAATTTCATATTCTTATTCCGTCCTATTTGAAAATAAAAGAGAAACGAGTTCGAGCAAATATAGTAACATCTAATCCAAGTGACTTTGGGTAAGACTGAACTTATTTTTATGTTAAATAACTCACTGTTTTTTAAATATCATTATCCTTCTTTATAGGGACAAGGATGAATTAAAAACAAATCCCACCCCCTTCTTTTCATGCGTGTATACAAACAGCATCTGGTTCACCATCTATACGGAATAAAACTATTAAAAGAACTTTATTAATGTTTACTTTTAATTTATTTAGTATTTATTTAGCCATAACACTAAACAAAGTCGGATTTTAGAAAAAGTAAAGAGAACCCCGTCCCATTTTAATGGACAAATGAGCATTTTCCAAGACTATAGATAAAAATTAGAAATATTATCAAGACACAAACGACTGTTCCAATTGTGAATTTTCAAAGGTGGCTGCTTATTTTACAACAGATCTGGTAAATCGCACAGCCAAGCTACGGTGGGCGACAGACACGTACTGAACTGGCACGAGGAGAACATGCTTGCGTGCACATTCCTCTTCACATCGAAACGGTAAGACCATCTGCTTTACTGCTTTGCCCAATTCTTTAGAATTTACACACACCACAGTCTCCCCCAGACCCAAAACCTAGAACCAAGATGCCCCCTTGCCAAAAAGACCCCGTGATTTCCCCAAACCTACCAAGCTTAGCATATATGTGACTGAGGATCCGGCCTGGTTGGACTCGGATTGGGTGAATGTCAGCAATACTCTGGACATCCATCCCATGCTTCTTCAACAACTCTTTAATGTGGTTGTTTTCTGCCAGAACAGTAACTGCAAACAAGAAGAATATAGAATCTGCATTAGATTGTGGCCTTTGTCTCTTCACGAGTTTGCAGCATTTACCGATCTCTTCATTGGCCTATGATACACACATTAGCATGCTCTCCATGCAATGGGTGGCTTTTAAAACAGCGCCTGTACTGCTTGCTGCTCTTCCTAGTTCTCTCTGGCCCTGCCTCCCCTCAACACCCATGATACATACTTATCGAGAACCCACAATGTACAAGACAGTCTGATAAAAGACTTCTAGAAATGGTCTTCAAGAGGTCCCAGGCCGAATTATCCCATTTCAAATGAAGTCTTGCCTCCCTCTGGGTCTACATTTATTCTACATCTGTTTTATATTCTTTTCGCATGGGACCAGGAGTGGAAACAGCTCCACATGGAGGACCCAGAGGAAGCCCGTGTCCCTGCTCCCAAAGCACAGGAAAGAGGAGCATATGCCAGCAGGGGAGCTCTGACAAAGGGGGAGGATTTTCCTCCGGGGAGAAGGGACAGTGGGCCTGTTAGTGGGCTGCTGGTTGTACTGGGGCAGCCTGGCCTGCCTGGAAACACAGCACAGGGCCCTGCTGGTGAAGAAAAGCCACCCCAAAGCCAGGCCTTGTACCCCCAGTGGGCTGGCCTGGGCCCTATCTCCAGTAGGTGAGGCTGGGCATCTGGTTCTACAGCAGGCAGGGAGCTCAGAGTGTCTGGGACATGGGGGTGTGTGTGGGGAGGACTAAGACCCCTAGACCACTGAAATCAGTATTGCTGGCTTTTAAGAGAAGAGACAGTGCTTTGACAAAGAAAAGGAGTCTGGGAGGGGACTGGAGAAGGGGAGTTTCAGCCATAGAGAGTGGCTGGTGCTGTATCCACCTGCAGCAGAGCCCGCTGGGAACTGGAGGGTCTTAGGGCTGTGCTCGGGCTGGAGGAAGAAGACTCAATTACTGCTAAGGTAGCCCCCGCTGAGCCCCACCATTGTACCCACAGGCTGGTGGTACCTGAACAATACACATAAATGCCATTGAAACCTGAATGTCACCTCCTTATATTTACATAGCATGTGATGCTTTTTCAAAGTATTTTAATATCTATGATCTCATCTGAGCTTTACAACAGGCCCTCAGGGGAAGACTTGCATGCTTAACTGGCCAGCTGTACCTGAACAGGGATTGGAAGCTGATGCCCCCAGGCCTCCAGCAAATGGGAACATCAGCCATGCAGGACTGGGTGGGTGGCTTCTCTTAACACCTGTCTTTTCTATGTGGTGACAGAAAGAAATCTAAGTATGGAAGTGAACACACAGTGTAAATATATATATGTCTTATTGTTAAAGTGTAGAGCTGAAACTTATTGGATTTCATTAACCAATGTCATCATAAAAAAATTAATTAATTTAAAAAAATCTGTCTTTTCTAAAACTTCTAATACCATACAGAGATCCACATACATCAGAGCCACACAGTGGTCACGCTCTGTCTTTTATAAGCGTGGTTTCACTGAGACCTGTGAGTCTCATGATCTGATACAGCCATATGTGGAGAAGTTTCTGAAACTGTACTTCCCCTTCCTCTAGGCCAGGTCCTCTAATGCTTTCTACTCTGTTCTATTTTAGTATAGTCACGTGCTGCTTACCAACAGGGATACATTCTGATAAATGCATCATTAGGCGACTTTATCATCATGCAAACATAGAGTGTGCTTACACAAGCCTAGGTTGCATAGCCTACTGCTGTAATTGTACGTGCTATATTTTTAATATGAGTGGCAGTGCAGTAGGTTTGTTTACACCAGCATCTCCACAGACACGTGAGTAATGCATTGCGCTATGACATTATAACAGTTATGCCATCACTAGGCGATAGGAATTTTTCAGCTCTATTATAATCTTACGGGACCACTGTTGTATGTGGTCCATTGCTGACTGAAATGTTAGGCGGTGCATGACTGCATATTAAAAAAAAAATGCTGCTCAGGACTCATCAACATATCCCAGCCTGCATTTAGAAAAGCTGCCTTGTGCAGCATGGGCTCTGGTTAAGTGCAGACACTGTGGAGTCAGGCTAGATCAGTCCGCCTGAACATCGGAACTGGGTTTGCACCTCTGGCTTCCAGCTGTGGGTCCTCGGGTGAATAAGTTAACTGCTAAGCCTCATGTGTAAGATGACGATGATAATCATAATCATCACAATTTCTGCCTGATCAGAATGTTGTGACATTTGGGTATATCTCGCGGAGGGCCTGGCTCACGGTATCGACCAAGTGGTGTCCTACAGGCCTCTCGCTGCATCACAGACAGGTGCAGCGAAATGAGTCTGTGGCCACAAAGAAGGTTGCCTTTCACTGGTTTAATAATCGTTTTTAATGCATTGAGTGCATGTGTGTCAATCAATGTAGAAGCTACAAGAATGGCATGGGACTTGTCCTTAAGAAATGTACAGTGTCATTTAGAGGAAATAAGGTATCAACATGATGTGCTCTGGTATCGGCTGGTATGTAAGCTGCTCTATGTGGCACGTGAGCTCCTCAGGAGTCCTTCCCAGGAGGAAAGTAGGGAGAGGAAATGGCGAGCTGGGTGCATACCAGGCTGCGCCCCATGCTGAGAGCTTCTGCCATGGCAATGTCAGTTCGTCTCAGGCTCCCCTGTGAGGAGGCATCAGTCATGACAACCCGGAGGCACAGAGAGGCAAAGTCACGTGGCTAGGTAGAGCCAGTGCCTCAGCAGCCCAAGCTGGCCTTTCGCCTCTCCGGAAGAGGTGTTGGCTGGAGAGGAGGGGAGGCAGGTGGAGGCAGGTGAAAACATGAGCCTGCAGCTCTGGAAGGCAGTCAGACCTCAGAGGGAAGAATGAATAAACCCTCCCTAGGGTTCTGCATTTTCACCAGGCTCTTGTTCTACTTCTTGAAAAATGGCAGTTATGAAAAACGATGCTCAATGAATCACTTGTGCGCTGACTGCAATCTAGGTTTAGATTCAAAAAAATAATTCCTTTGTCGAAAATAATTTTGCAATTAGGAAGACTATTGTTGCCTTTGGGAGCTACTGAATTATAGAAGGTATTTCACAGAATTGATATACACTAAAGCATACATCCATATATCCTTTTTAAAAATTAAATAGGAAACTAGAGAACAATTTACATTAAAAATAACATGGGTTGTACAAAGTTAAATACGAATAGTAAACATGCTCACAAACCTTGTACTACGACATCAGGTTTGACGGAGGTGGAAAATCTTCTATTTAAGGGATCAATTTCACCAGTGGCAAGAAATCCCTAAGAAAAGAGGAGCATTACTGCTATGAAATACTAATTAACTAAAATTTCACCTTAAACCTGTTTGAAAATGACATATCCGGGGGCTTGGCTCGAAATATTCAGTATTTGACCCCTCTAGATGTTTCAAGTCAATTGCTTATTTCCTCCGAAACACAGTATACAATTAGACAACCCCTGATAAATGTATTGCGTCTTCAGCACCTGGCTCTGCAGGGCTAGTGAAATATGCCACCTTGTGTGAGTGAAAAGAACAACGGTAACTAACGGCTTCTAGAGCCCTCACTCCATGCTCGGTATGTGCACTGTCACATGCAGGCCTCCTAGCAGGCGGGCACTACCGTTATCACCATTTCATAGGTGGGAAAATCAAGGTAATGTGCTTAAGGTGAGTGGCAGAGTGGGGACTTGGTCCAGGGCTGACTGACCTGAAACACAAAGCTCCCCTCCCTGCTTGAATATAGATCTCCTCACATTTTCTATAAGTGGTCAGAGCCCTAAGAGAGGGGACCGAGGTGCTCTGGAAGATCTGAGGCGGAACTGGACCTAATGCTGGGCCCGGAAGAAGGCCTTCTCATTGAAGAGGAAGAAACGGCAGCAGTTATTCTTTCCCATGTCACTGATACCGAAATCAGAGCTGGAAAGTATCGTAGAGATGATCAAATCCAACCTCTTTACTTCACAAACAAACTGAGGCCCGGAGAGGTTAAGAGCACTGCCCGCGGAGACAGAGCTAGTCAGAGGCAGGGCTAGGTTTCCAAAAGAGATACATGCGTTTTCCCTGCTAATATGACAGAAGTATAAGACTCCCCAGCCCCAAGGAAATGACCATTAAATTGGGGAGATGATCATACTCACGAAACAACTCCTTCACCTCAGCACCTATAGCTCCTAAGGGCCACTTGTGCCCCGTACACCCCATGCAGCTGACTTTAAAGCCGCAGAGATGCCAAAGACAATCACAGCCGCACTGGGCAGAGAGCCCCTGTGCTTTTCCAGTGTCCCATCTGTGAAGTCCCCTAGCACCCTACCTCTGCCAACAGCGAGCTGAGGATGTACAAGGACTGACCCCACAGATGGGGCAGCTTCCCCAGAGGAATTCTGTCCACCGTGTGAGGATTCTTATACTCTTCATCTACCTGGCAAAAAGAAAAAAACCCAAAGTCAGACTGTCAGGATAAAAAGGCTCACGTCACTGTATAGTGGAGAGTATACTGAGGATTTACAAAATGCTACTCATTCGCTCCTCCAGACCAAAATTCTGTGAGAGAGCTGGGAAAGGGAGGCCTATGAGGCTAAACCCTTGTGCAAGGGGCTGCACAGGAAGCAGCAGAGGTGGAATTCAAATCTAGGCCTAGTTCCAGGCCAGTGCTCTGCCCACAAGCACACTGATGGCAAAAGGCAGAGATGGACATTGGAAGCCTGGCTTGCCTTCTTTGAGCACAGCTCTGGACAACAAGAAGTTCCATAACTCATGCTTACATCCAGCTGTATTATGGGTGCAATCATTTAAACATCAGCTTATGGCCATGGCAGTGGATCCCTGGATGCTAAGTCAGCTTTCTTCCATCTTGCTATCCCCAGGGGTTCATAAACTCTGTGTGCTTATGCAAAGAAACTGCCAGAAGGTGGCACTATTTATTGAGGAAAAGCAATTGTACTATTAGATTATGAATTTTCCGTCAAGGATGCAAAAAGCTGAATCTGCTGGGGCCTTGTGCAGTTCTCTTTCCGATGGACAGAGCTGGCTATGCATTGCAAAAGTTAGTTTGCAACTTCCTCTGTTGTAAACTCCACGCTGACCTTTGGGGTTTTAGTTATGATGTTTTTGGGGGTATGGTTAGTGACCACTTTTCTCCTCCAGAAGACAGCCCATCAAAGGAAATAGGAAACACATCCTTCTTCGAAGGGGAAAATCACGCCATGACGGGAGTCATTCTCTGCTTGTGGCTTAATCAGTGACGTTATTAATATATTTAGAAAATTTTTTTAAATTCGCTTAGTAGTAAACATTAAGAAAGCCTAAGCTCATAAACTAAAGAGAATTAAACATCGCTAGTAATCAAATAATCAAATAGAATAGTGTGGGAGGAGATTCTCCAAAATGTCAGCGTGGTTATCTTTGTGTAGTAAGATTAAAGATAAATACTACTTCTTTATACAAAATCCTGGATGTTTTACAGTGTGCAGGATTACTGTTACAATCAGACTGTATGTTAAAGCTATTTGAAATGTAAGTAGTGTTCAGAAAGACTGCAAAGATCTAAGATGAGAAATAATCAATGCAAAGAACACAAGGCAGACAAGGAGTCCAGATCAAAAGACAGCCTGGCTCTGCCCTCCTGCCACCCATGGGCTGACTCCTGCCTCCCTGTGGTGGCATCCCTCTGCCTCTCTCTACCCTCGTCCTTTTGATCTGCCTGCAGTTTCTCTAGTGCACCAGGCCTTTGCTGCCATCACTCTTGTGTCTGTCCTCTGTCCCCCGGACTGGCTCCTCCGACCCCCATTCGCCTGCAAGCTCGAAGAGGAAGAGCTGGCATTGTAACCCGTTTGTGCCCCAGCACCTAGCCTGGTGCCTGGCCCAGAGCAGCTGCTTGATGCCCATTTGCTGGGCACATTGCATTAGTCTCAAGCTGTCCAATGGAGGCCCGTGTGGATGGTGGCACCTTGTACATGGTGGCGCCTTGTACAAGCATGTCTGGCTGAGGAAGTGAGTAAGGTTGAAATCCAGGCTGGATGCTACCTTGGCCTGCGGCTACAGCCATTCTAAGGATGAGGCCCTTTTCCTATTATGCACAAAGGTGCCATATGGGTCTGGGTAGCCCTGTCTGCAGTGGTTTCTACATGTCACTGATGTGACGAGTGAACCTTCTCAGCTGTCTTCTGGAAGCATCCAACATAAACTGTGGTCTACATAAAATAGTGTTCTAAATTGGTGCCTAGCTTACATGTAAATCCATTGGATAAAGGAGGATGTTGCCACGACAAGTAGAAACCCAAAGGTCAGCGTGGAGTTTAGAAAAGAAAAAGTTGCAGAGTAACTTTTTATAATGTGTAGCCAGCACTGTTCATCCAAAAGAAAAGTATCACGCAGCATTTAGTAGTCAGGAAAATGCGCTTTTTAGTAGAACACAGATGGATGGTTATTCTCTACCATAAAATAGGTAAAATATCCCTGAAGTCATTTATTTTCCCTTGCTCTGCTTCCAGGGTCCAAATGATCTCCCATTACTAATTTTGTTTTGCCAAATGACTCAGTACTAGAAAAGAGGCAACCTGAAAAAGTAGTTGCTAAAAAATAACTATCCAGCCCCCACTGTCAGCCCTTTACCACCAACACGTACACTTCACACATAGTAAAATAAATACATTTGCAGGAAATCTAGGTCTCTGACACTTAGAGAGCAAAGAGCTCCTATAGACAACATGGCCTGATCTGTAGTGAGGGACTCTCCATCACTTGAAGATGTATCATCCATTAGGAGGCAGTGGAGGGTTGTGGGGGAGGCACTGAATCTGGGGTGTGGTCCCAGGCAGAATCCAGTGCTATCTGAGCCCTGACAGGTTCAAGAACCACTTTGGGTGGAGGCACGCAATTTCAGAGGCCCTACCAGTCCCCTGACCATGTGCCTGTGGGCCCGATTCAACCACGGAACTCTTAAACCAAAGCTGTGGCATGACAGCTTCTGCTGGGTTACCGTCTCCTGAAGGCCCTGTCAATTGTGGAGAAGATGCTGTTCTCTGAAGTCTCTTCCTCCACAAATGCAACAAGAAGCTCTGAAGCAATAGGAACATCTGAAGGACAAATTGTCTTGAATCAAGAATTCTTTTCTTCTAAACATGAGACATGTATAGGGAAGTGTTCTCACCAAGATGTATAGGTCCATCCATAGTCGCCCAATTTAGTAACTGGATAGGATGAAACTATCTTTGGGGCATCTTTCTGGAACTGGCCAGTTTCTCTCTCCTTGATACAGAATGGCTTCTAAGTGATTACTCAAGCTCTAGGCGTGGGAATGGCTTGACTCAAAGGAAGAGACTCTCAACTATTTCCACACATCTCTCACCCTTCCCCAGGGAGATTCTGCCTGGTTTCTTCTGTGGAAGTGTGTGAGAACCTAGTACCCAACAGTGTTTCATGCTTTGGGGGGCTCATTTGGCCTTGGGCTCAGGTGATAAACAGGTATCCTTTGAAGGTCCCTTGGGCACCCCTGGTCAAGCATGGCTCCTAAGCCATAACTCCTGTGAAAGACAGGAGCACTACCGAAGGCTTTACAATCCACTTCTCTTGGAGAAAAAGTATTAGGTCTGGAAGGGAGATGAAAAATACCAAAAGGCCAAGCACCAACTTGCTTTGCTCCTGATAAGCAGTGCCTGCTTACCTTGTTAGGTGGGATGGCATAGAGTTCTGGCAGCAGGTGGATCCCGTTCTTGCCCCTGATCAATATTCCCTCCAGGGCCTCTCGGTATTCTTGGACCTGAAAAATAGTCCCATCCCCCATGGTATGAAAGAGGGGTCCCTAATGCTGTACTGGCAGTGCAACATAGAAAAACAGCTCTCTTGGCAACAGATTAGAAGTAGGACACGGGGCCAAGAAATACACAAATACCCTCAGCTCAAGGAGTATAAGAGGAACTGGGACTCTTACTGACGGCGAATGTAAAAAGAAGCTAAATGCAACTGATTTCTTCTGTGTTGTCTATAGCTCATGATTTAAACATGTCACTCTTCTCACATATTTCAATTTTGTCTCACCAGCTAGACTAAAAGCTTCTTGAAGTGGAGGCCAGATCTTAAGCAGCATATCCTATTTCCACCTAACAGTAGTTTTCCACTTAAAAGGCCCAAGAAATTTATTTATTGCTTAAGAAATATTTGCTGAACGAATCTGATGTGAGAGAAAGCAAGTATATGTACTATGATACATGTACCCCGATTCTTAGTATGCACTACTCAATATAATAAAAGCTGTTGATGTAAACATTTCCATTAAATTGAAAAGGTAGTGATACAAACCTATGTATTAAAAGGAAAAAGAAGAAAGGGAAAAAACCTGTAATCAGCTACACAGCTATTTAACACATTCTGTGTTTGGAGATCCCAGTCAAATGTCTTTCAGATCTCATTTTCTTTTCTTTTGAAATTCATGGTGAGTGAGGCATGACCAGGGGTGTGTCATTTTTTAAAATGTCATTAGGCAGCAAGAAGAAGAAATAGCATAAGTGTAAGGGTAGTAAATTCTGTGAGACCTAGAGAATAAGGTACTAATAAGCATGGTCTTTTTTGTCTCCTTAGCTTTTTTGTTGTGTCTGATTATTGTCAAGCTTGTTCAAAATTTAAATTCCAACTCCAGCCTTTTGAGACTTTTCAGTTCTGGTATAAAAAGACAGAAAATATAAGGCCCAAGATAATCACTAAAGAATCAACAATGTCAAAATCTATGGGACACAGCTAAAAGTAGTCCTAAGAGGGAAATTCATAGCAATACAGGCCTGCCTCAAGAAATAAGAAAAAGCTCAAATAAGCAATCTAACCTTACACTTAAAAAACTAGAAAAAGAACAACAAACAAAGGCCAAAGTGAGTAGAAGGAAGGAAATAATAAAGATCAGAGCAGAAATAAATGAAAAAGAGTCTACAAAAACAATACGAATGATTAATGAAACCAAGAGTTGGTTCTTCAAAGGGATAAACAAAATTCATAAACCCTTAACCAGACTCATCAATGAAGAAAGAAAGAGAACTCAAATAAATAAAATCAGAAATGAAAGAGGAGAAATAACTATGGACTCCACAGAAATACAAAGGATCATGAGAAAATACTATGAGCAATTATACGCCAACAAATTGGACAATTTGGATGAAATGGATACATTCCTAGAAACATACAATCTCCCAAGACTGAGTCAAGAAGAAACAGAAAATTTGAACTGAGTGATTACCACCAATGAAATGGAATCCGTAATCAAAAAACTCCTTCCCCCACAAAAAAAGTCCTGGACCAGATGGTTTCATAGGCGAATTTTATCAAACATTCAAAGAAGAATTAACACTTATTCCTCTCAAACTATTCCAAAAAATTCAAGAAAAGGGAAGGCTTCCTAATTCCTTTTATGAGGCCACCAGCACCTTGATCGCAAAACCAGACAAAGACATTTCAAAAAAAGGAAACTATAGGCCAATCTCTCTTATGAACATTGATGCAAAAATCCTCAACAAAATATTAGCAAACTGAATTCAGCAATACATTCAAATATTAGACACCATGATCAAGTTGGATTTATGCCTGGGATGCAAGGTTGGTACAATATCTGCAAATTAATTAATGTGATACACCACATTAACAAATCGAAAGATAAAAATCATATGATTATATCCATAGATGCAGAAAAAATGCTCAACAAAATCCAGCATCTATTTATGATAGAAACTCTCAGCAAAGTCAGAATAGAGGGAACATACCTCAACATGTTAAAGGCCATATATGACAAACAT
>NW_006435837.1:4168984-4180609 GCF_000325575.1 Pteropus alecto | reverse complement strand
AAGCAAATAAAGATAAAAAAATGACTATTAAGTGAGTTATGGTTCATATATACAAGGGAATATTACTCAGTCATAAAAAAAATGAAATCCTACCATTCACAACAACATGGATGGACCTAGAAGCTATTATGCTGAGTGAAATAAGTCAGACTGAGAAAGATAAATACCATGTGATTTTACTTATACGCTCAATCTTAAGGAACAATAAGAACAAAGTAATTGAAAATAGACTCACAAATATAGAGGACAATCTGATGATGGCTGGAAAGCGGGGGGAGGGGTGGTTGGGGAGATGGGAGAAAGAAGCGAAAGGTTAAAAAAGTACAAATTAGTAGTTGATATATGGTCGCGGAGATGGGGAGCATGGCATAGGGAATGCAGTCAGCAGTAAGGTAATGGCTGTGTGTAGAGCCAGAGGGAAGAGAGAGCAACCAGGGGGATCATTTCATAAACTATATAAATGTCTAACCAATGTACTATACACTTGAAACTAATAATAAAATTAAATTTAAAAAAATCAACAATGGGAGAGCAGTAACATTTTAAACTTGTTGGTATTTTTGCAGCCCCTAGGCATTCTTGAGTAGAGGCAGCTTTCAAAAACTAAAATAAATCGTAGATTGCTCATACCACCCTAGAACATGTGATTTGAACAAGATTTTAAAAAATGGCAGACCTGAACAGGTTAAAAAAGTGGCATAGTGTTGAGTTTGTCAGTCATTCACATAAGCTTCACAAAGACAAGTCTGTTCTGCTCACCAAAGCATGCAAGGCAGCAAATTCTAAGAAATGTTTTGAAGAAATGAATGTTGCATTAATAAACACTTACTCTGTACTAGGCACAGGGACTATGTTAGTGAACTGGATAGAGATCACCTCTATCAGGGTCCTTTGATAGGTAAGTAGGAGATTAAATACAGTTATAGGTGCCATGCTGTTATAAGAGCTGTGGGGCATAAAAAAGGGGCACGTTGGGGGTTAGAGAAGACTTTCTGAAAGAAAAAGTAAAGGAGGGAGGAGAAGTTGGGGGTGCAAAGCATGTCCTAGGCATTTGAGAAGAGGGAGAAACAACATGACTTGTTCAAGGGACTAAAAGGTTTCAGTGTACTTGGGTCACAGAACTGAAAAAAGGAAGTAAGTAATAAGAAATTGGGCTATAGTGGTGAAAACAAGGGCCAGATCTTATGGGACCCTACAAAACATGTGAAGGCCTTGTATTTCAGTCCCAGAGCAATCAGGAAGCCATTTAAAGCTTTTAAGCAAGGCAGCAGCATAATCTAATTTGTCTTTTAATAAGATCACCATGGCAAGGTGTGGAGAAACAGCAGGGAGTGAGGCTGGAGGCTGGAGGCTGGGAGATCAGTTAGGAGGCTGTTACAGTAGATAAGACATTAGCTGAAAGAACCCTTAAACTAGAGCTAAAGACAACAAAACCACCAGCTGGCCTGAAACGAACAAGAGCAACAACAAAACCTGTCTGTGGTAGACTGGTGGTCTCTGATGAACTCTGCCCCCCCAGTACTCCTGCCTTTGTGTAGTACCCTCCCCTTGAATGTGGGATGGCCCTTTAAATGACAAAATGAAACAAAAGTGACGCCTTGCCAGTAAAAGGCCTAAGCCTTAAGAAAGCTTGGCAGCTTCTTCTTTCGCCTTCTAGGGGACGATGAGCACCATGTGAAAAGCCTACCTCCCCAGAGACCAAAATGCCGTGAGAAGCCCAAGCTAGCCATGTGGAAGAGAACCAAGGCTCAGGCCAACAGCCCACCTGGGCTCCCATGCCAGTGAGGCCATCTCGTAAGTAGATCCTCCAGCCCCACTGACCATCCCAGCTGACACCAGGTGAAGCAGACGACCCGTCCCTGCTGAGCCCTGCCCAAACTGAAGAATCATGAGCAAATAAAATAGTTGCTGCTTTAATTCACTAAGTTTTGGAAAAGTTTGCTAAGGGGCAACATCACTAAAATGGTGCCCTAAATTCTTGCATAGCCTTATGATCTCATAACAATCTGTCCACCAGTGTAATGAAATATACTGATCATTAATATAACACCCAACATTTTCTCACCTGAACGGCATCACCGTTGAAGACCCCATCTATTATGAAATACGTCCAGAACACGGGCCATTCGCATTCAATGTTTTCGAAGAGCTTGAGCTCAGCAGGGTCATAATGCAGGCGGTTTGGGTCCTGGAATCAAATAAGTAAACCTTCTAAAAGGTGATGTCAGATTACATACATAATAGCATTGCACCTCACTGGCTTTCCCTCACCCATCCGATTCAATGTGGCTTTGAGGTTGGTATAATTAGGATTCTGCTATAATGGAGAGATGCTATTTTTGGCAGTTTTCCATGGTAAAATTTCAGAAAAGTAAACCAGAAATGTACACAAGACTCCTTGGTAGTTTATTATATTAAGCTTCCTATATCTCTAATGAATAAATAGCAATTTGCCTCTCTTGATATCATTATATCAGTCACTATGGCAAAGAAACCTAAGGAGGTAGCCACAGTTGGTATTTAAAAAGCCATGTGAGCCACAAAACTGTTTGTCTTTGTCTACGAGCTGGTTTTAAACCACTAGCTTGCTGTTTTCCTGATGATCTTACTATTCTAGGGCCTAACTCCCGCCTTGCTGACTCCAGAATTAAGACTTCCCTTTCCCACATTCTTACATGTAATTATAATCAACAGAGGGAGAACACCACAGTGGCAACTTAGATATCAAGTAGTTAAGGAATCATAAGAAACAATATTTAAATACAACCTCTCTTGGGGTTTTATAACCATCTCGAAGGAAGCGACAGCATCCATAACGCCCCTAAGAGATAAAGAAAAATAAGTACATCTGATGAAATCATAAGAATTTCTTTGCCTTTTGATTTGAATTCCAGTCAACCCTTTGCCCCTTCCCATGAATCTTTTGGTAATGAAATGTGTACCAAGTGCTCTTTGCTATCAGTATAAAAAAGTTATTTTTAAATAATAAGCAAAGTAAATTCAAATTTGATCATTGCTTGGAAAAAAAATGTCAAAACATTATAGGTACGAGAATAATTACTGACAGTTTCAGTGAATGGCTGTGACCTTTCACTAATTTGCCGTATCATGCAAAGATGCAAAGAGACCCTTCCTGCTTGGAGAAGCCACCTAGGCAGATACTTGGATTGGACTGCTTCTACTTGAAAGACTGAAAAGCTAAAAGGACATTCCAGACTCCTCACAGTTAAGCCTTGGATGTAAAGGAGCCTGCATTCTGCAAGACTTGGCCAGGAGGCAAGTGGGGCTTCCTGCGGCTTCGAGCTATCATCGCTGGTTTTCCTACTGCAGGCTCCAGTGCTCCCCTCCAGCCTTCTGGGTGTCAGGAAAGAAGGGCAGTGGCAGGGCTTCTCTGAGGCTGCCTCTCTAACCCCTGGATCGTAGCTCTGGATGTTCGTTCCCCAGTTTCTTAAGTGTTGTGGGGGCTGCTCTCGCATTGGCCATGGAGGCAAGCACGTCCAGTGGCCAACCCGTACTGTCCTGGGAGTCAGGGGAGGTCCAGCCTAGAACTTGATCCCCTTTAAACACTTCATTCCCTGCATTACCTCTCTATCTGCTTTGACTATCTAAAGAGGTTTCTTTTCTCCACTGAACCCTGATTGAAACATCCACCTTCTTTTGAGGGATATGATCGGAGACCTTTTCATGGAAAAGTATTTTTCATGGAATCTAAGTAGGATCATAAACATGCACATTTTGGCTTAGGAAACTTATATTCTTTGATAACTTTACCGATAACTTCAGTTGGCTGGAATATTTAATAACATTCTCACTTTGATATAATGTGTCATAGTTATATAGTTACTCAGAGCAGGGAAACTTTTTTAACCTCAACCTAACCTTGGGATTATGAAGCCCCCTGAAATTGTGTATAAAGTTTGAGGATATTAAAACACACGTGTTTTTTTTTTTCTGGCAGGGACGTTAGCTTTCGAGAGATTTTCAAAGGAGTCTGTCTGTGATCTCTAAAGGGTTAAGAAGTACAGGAGTGGTATGAATTCAAGTTCAAAGATGATGGCTTGGGTTCAAGCTCTGCTACTTAAGAAGAGAACCAAGTGACCTGATCACTCTGAGACTGTGTTTTCTCACCTGCAGATTCAGTTTTGATTACCTCACTCTATGCATCCACTCTGATGAACCAAGCCGCGGACCTCACGGAGAGCTGAGGCCTGGGTGAGCTGCTCCATGTCATAGTATGAAAGTGGCACTGAACACAGGGCAGAATGGCAGCAGCATGACCAATGCTTACCTGGAGCTTGGAAATAATTTCATTTTTGGTCACATTCACAAGGTTCACATCTTCTACTGCAAAGGCCGGGAAAGAAATAATAGAAAGCAGTCCAGCGTCAATCTCTTTAGATGTCGATGCTCTTGGCAGCATGGAGAACAGAATCGACTGAATGAAAAACAGAGGTGGCTTTAACCTGGGAAGCACTCATAGTTACATATAGTACCTAGAGACCATGAACTTAGCCTCAGGGAACATTCCACTGAGTTTGCCAATTTCGATTAGAACTTTGTCCTACTAACATGGTCCCTGATGGGCAACCTGACCTCCCCAGCCAATGGTTCCTGTTCCTTGGGGGAGAGTAGGAGTCAGGGAGAGCACTGTACTGTCTGCAGCCCGCGCTAAGAACTGCTTGTCTCCCTTCCTTCTGTGCCTTCTGTTGACCTGGCTGGGCCTTCAGGACATGCAGGGGAGGAACTAAGGGCTACCTATGTCACCTGGCTGTGAAGATAGAGGCAGAGAAGAACGCACATATGGGACCAATACAGAGAAGTGTCTGCCGTCTATGGAATGTGACTATTTGGACTGGTGAACCAGAAACCACTTAAAGAGTCAAATCCAGAAGTCTGCAAGAACACTCAGGCAAGATGGTAAACAGAATTAGTTTAGTCCTAGAGAGAAAGGGGTTACTTAGCGGAACTATAATATGGCCTCGAGTATAAGGTGCTTGGATTACGTACTGTAAACTAGAGGAAGTTGAGATTAGAAGGAAAAGTTTGGGAAGGGAAGGAGCTAATCTTGAGATTTAACATATATAGACATGGGGCTAGACCCCTGCAAACATAAGCTTATTAAATCTTCCATATGAAGAAGGAATTCAAGTACTATGTCCAATTCACACATGAGGACTCTAAGACTCCGAGTACAGAGACTTATACCTAACACGCAGCTAGTATGCAAGAGAGCTAAAATTCCTACCCAGGCCCAGCTGGCTACAAAGCTCACACAATTTCCACTAGACTACACATCTATTAAGATGAATACCAGCTTGACTCTACTAAACCATACCCCAAGAAATAGCAGAGTCCCCGCTAAGGACTATTTAATGGGGGAAAATAGAGTCAGCTGGAGAGGAAGGTAAAAATGAAGAACGTTTCAGCTTCAGAATAAAACTTCATTTTTCTATAGCTAACTGAACCCCTCGGCCCCCCACCTAAGCCTAGTTCTTTAACTAGTCACTCTTCCCTAGGCTCTCTCTGCCTGGAAACACGCACTCCCACCGAAGCTCTCTGCTTACAAGTTTTTACGTATCTGACTCCCATAGCTCCAGCATACAGTGGGCCCTCACTAAAGAAGAGTTTACTGATTGACTAGTAATTGGTGGTGCGCTGTCCATTTAATGAAGTTCCCTAATCTTCATCAAATCACTCCTTTCTCTAACCTGTATTTCATGGAGGTTCTACTAATTTGCTATGTCTCCTGTCTCGTCTCTCTACCACTACCATTCCTGCCCATCGCCACCCCCCTCTCCAAGGGAACCAGTGCTTGCTAGTCATTCATCATGAAATAAACCTTAGAGAAACCACTTATGTGCTCAAAACAAATGAAACAGATTTTGCCTTCAGCAAAACAAGGTGCCTTGATTGTGGGCTCCATATATACAACATTGTTGTGTCTTATGTGTACATGGTACTTTCTGGCTTACAAAGTGCTCTGACAAAGTAAATTGATTTACTCTTATCCTTGTGCACCTTGTGCAGCAGGAAAGGAAGTTCCTGATGTGCCCACTGTATGGATGAGGGAACTAAAACTCAAAGAAGCCAAATACCACTAAGCTAGGAAGGTGAGGAATCTGAACTGGAGCCCAGGCCTTCCCTCCATGAGTCTCCTTCCCTGCTCTCTGAAATGCGAGAGGCTGAGTTGGTACCTGGCAGTGTTCGACCTCATCAGGCAGGACATGGATCACTGACTTGCGTCCTCCATGGGCCCCAAAAAGATCCAGTTCATCAATTGCCTCAAGTGCTGCCTACAAACACAGGTCTGAATTATTTTTCTTTCTAGTGAACATACACTCCATATCTGGTACTCCTTTGTCATTAAACAATCTAGCATACATGTTTCCCCAAAGGTGATGAAGCACATTGTTAAAATCCAGCTACAGGGTCCTATGGTCATGCTCTACCCTTGTTTTTAGTAGATCAGAGCTTTCCTGCACGTTGCTGCTTATTGAAGGAACAAGCAAGAGAAAACAGAAAAACATTTCCCAAAATGAAATTAGCATTCTTTTAAAAAATGAAATACTAACAAGTTCATAACTTTGTGTGTGTGGTGGGGAGCGGGGCACTAAATTCATGGTCAGCTTTTCTTTCACATATTTGGGTGGTTAATTCCTAACATTAGTATATCTGGCACTTGAGAAAGTTCATTCTTTTAGTATTAAGAACACTTTCTGTCAGTTGACCTTAACAGAGCATATTTATTGTTGCTTTAAAAATTCTAGCTCTGGAATCTTTACTCTGTCCAAAGTATACTTCAGTCTCGAGAAGGAAGGAGGAAAAGAAGCATGCTAGATGTCTAGGGAAAAAGATGTAAACTGGTGGCCAGCAGACTGAATCTGCCCCACAGGTGTGTTCTGTTTGGCCTGAAGAAATTTTTAAAATAATTTCAAATTGGAATACCTTTAGAAAAAGTTCCCAGTGTCCTCTTGCTATTTCTATCTGGCTGACTTCACTGGTTTAAATGTTACACCAGACCCTACAGATTTTTGAACTTGTGAGCCCTGCGCTAAAAAGTGGTAATATTCTTCAGCCCTCTTTCTGACCCAAAAAAGAAGACTGGACATAACACATCCAGCTTCTTAGACAACAGCAAAAGCTTAGACGCGTGGATGATAACAATGAATAATGAGGAGGAAACATACTTATTTTCAGGTACATGCAGATTTCAGTGTAGGAAAGCTACATTCTTTACCTATAATTTCAGGTGGCTGGGGTACGTGTGCCACTTGAATTTCGTATTTGCTGGTGACTTTTGAAAAATATACTAATCAGATTAAATCCAAACTTCTAATGAGAACCAAATCAAAGCAGTAAAAATGCACAGAGGGAAAACAGAGAGGACAAGCCATCACCTTGGCCATTCCTACAGAGCTTGCATTCAATTCTGGAATGCCCTGATTGGTCTTATCGCCACGTTCCCACATTCCATAATCCTACGGAAGAAAAAGCAGTAATCAGAGCAGGAGAAAGAGGCACATGAGAAGAGCTATGGAAAAATGATTCCTTTATGTTAGCACAGGCATAATAGAGCATAAATATCTCTTCTCGAAGACTACCAAAACCATGGCTTTACACATTCAGGCTGTTCTTCCTCAATTTTGGTTCATTTGATCTCTGTGCGGAGTTTTGGAAGTAAATACTCAGGTGGAACCAAAAATGCATGCAAAGTGCTCTCAATTTTCTTATTCCTAAAAATTACTAATTTGTAAGAAATTCTTGATTTGCAGAGAACAAAATATTTTTTTATCTTACAGTCAAATAAAATGCTGTCCTCCTCTATTTAGCTAATTCCTTTGTACTTATATTAAATTGTAAGACGTGATAGACACTTTAACAAATGAGTTATAAATAGTTGAAGCCAACCAAACCATTTAAAATAATTTAATATCTATTTCTAGCATTACTTCTTGGGGAAAAAATGCTCAGCAAGTAACGGGAGCCAAAGTCAAAACTGAGGCACAGAATAGTGAGTTTTCTTAGTATTTTTTATTTTTTTAAATTAAGTTTATTGGGGTAACATTGGTTAATACAATTTTTCTTGGTATTTTAAACTGATTAATATGAATTGACTTAGAGCACTCTGTCGACATATAGGACTTGATACATGCATACCTAACTTTCATAATTCATATTTTCTCTTAAGAAACCCAAACACTGGATTCTGTTTTAAAATAATGCTATGTGCACTACTGAAAGACTATACCCCAACAAGAATAGGATCGATGCCAAAATTTCAGTATTTACTACTGTATCTCCAAAGATGAACATTTTCAAAATGCGAAAATTTAGACTTGGGCCCACCAGAGTGACTGTAGACACTTCCTTGCCACACTGGCCTTGTAGTTGTGACCCAGGACTCCTTACTTCATTATTCTTCACATTTGGGCCTCTCCATGTTCCAGCCCAACTCCACTCTAATCCCAGAGCTCAGTGACTCATTCTCAAAAGCTGATCAGCTCGCTCTCCCGGCTTAAGAATCTAAAGTGACAAAATGTTCATCCAACCCTAGCGGATCTCGTTCAAATCTCTCTGGATGGCCATACATCCATTATCTGGCCTCCACTTCCCGCACACTCACAAGCTGACTTTATTTTCTACCATTCTCCACTACTCAACTGTCAACCCTAAATTTACTCCTTCACTCTGCGCACTGTTTCCCCAGGCAGCCCTCCCTACACATACACACACTGAGAGCCTGTTCAAGCCTCTGTGACTGTTCGTGCTATTCCCTCACCTCAAACATTTTTCCTCCTTCATGCTTATCTAACCCGACTCATCCAAGGTCTATCTAAGTTCCCACCTTTTCCATGAAGACCTCTCAAGTTTCTTTAGACCAGGGTTTGTCAACCTTGGCACTACTGACATTCATCGTGTGGGGGCTACTCTGTGCACTGAAAGATGTTCAGCAGAATCCCTGGCCTCCATCCTTTACATGTCAGTAGCACACTTCCCAGTGCGATAACCAAATATGTCTCCAGACATTGCCAAATGTCCCCTCGGAGAGAAAGATTGCCCCTAATTGAAAATCACTACTTTGGGCCTGGGGGTAGCAAACCATGGCCCTTGGACTAAATCTCGTTTGCCACCTGTTTTTGTAAATAAAGTCTATTTGAGACACAGCCCTGATCATGTGTTTACGTGTTGTCTAGGCTGCTTTTGTGCTACAATGGTAGAGTTGAGTAGTGGTAACAGAGACCATAGGGACCACGAGGCTGAAAATATTTACTCTCTGGCCCTCTACAGAAAAAATGTGCTGACCCTTGCTTTAAACCACAGTGGCTTTTTGTCCCCAAATCAAACTCTACCTTTTCCTTATCATCTTTATTGTCAGCTTTGCACAGTTTAGTTGTTTTCTATAAGTGTGTGAAGCTTCAATCTCCATACCAGACAGAAGCCTGGAGGAGCTGGGGTTTATGCACATTTGCACCTGTACGCACCTGGCCTGGGGCACACATCTGGCTCTGGCCCCTCTACCTGTGGGCCACAGTGGGTGGGGGGGGAGGCGGGAAGCCCCACAGCACTGCAGCTCCTACCTAGGCACCGATGCTGCTGCCTTCACCTTGATTCAGGCCAGCCTGTGTACATGCTACAGGACATTTTAGGGTCTTATTTTAAACAAGCATAATGGATTCAAACAGAGCATGTGGTACATTCCAAAAACATGAATTCTGCAACTGTGTCTCAGGACAAAAATATGTACTTTGTGTGAGGCAGCGACATAATCTTGGAGCTCTAATCATGCTAACCTTCTGGTCAGCGCCAAATAGCCTGGACTTCAGAGAACTATATGACTTTTAATCTCTTTGACAACTGAAAAAACTACCAGGGTTGATACTTACAGCTACTTTATATGCAGCTTCTATGTAAAAAACAAGATTTTGTATGAAGGCTACTTCATCGAGGGTGAAGATAATACGTAAACCTAGTAAAGAAAAGCAAACAATGAAGTTATGAAGTTATGTTGTGATGAGCGAGTTGCCAATTACAAATAATCACACTAGGAAATAAATCCTTTTACCATTTTCATTTTTCTTACTAGAGCATCAAAAATTAGTCTGAAGTAAGTTATAACACTTAATGTCTAATCTCAGAAAGAGGAAGGAAAAAAGGAAGGATGGACGGACAAATGGGCAGGCTCCATTTTTGTGTGTGTGCCTGTAAGCTGAAGGAATTGAAAGAGAAGGTTGTGGGGTCTTCTGGTAGGCCCTTTGGATTTGCACAGAGAAGTTTCCAACAAAGCAAGGATTTTAGCCCATGGCAACCAGACACTGTCTTTATCCTTGAGTGAGCCAAAGGGTGAATACTTTCCTCCAAGGGCAGATAGGGAAAGTGGAGCCTCCAACTTCAGGAGATGGCCCTGGACCTGCCCAGGGGGCTGCATCAATATAACGAAGCAGATGGCAACCCTCTTGGATTTTTGTTTGGGTCCTCGAGTGTTCAGTTGGTTATGATAATGCATACATTTTTTAAGTATGAATTCTTAAAGCTGGTATGGGTGTGGTAAGATATGTATTTTTACATCAACGGGGGAACTTTTAACTAGTAAACTGTTGTAAAAGCAGTTTGGGAATATGTATGAGTAGCCTTTGAATGATATCTAACCAATGGAAGGAAGCAAATAGATATGGGGTCAAAGTTGGTATTGCAACATTAGTTATAACAGCAAAAAAAAAAAAAAAAAGGAATAAAGACATAGTTAAATTAATTATGATTTATCGACTGATGAAGTCCTGGAGAAGAAAACTTTAAGAGTGGGACACTATCTACAGATATTTCAATGGTTGAAGGTAGATCTGATTTAGGTTGGTCCAGTAATGTAGGTGACAGTGACAGAAAGGAAGCTTTGGGATCAACTAGAATGATGCTAATAGAGCTGACTCATCGACAGTCCTCATCTTGCAAATGCTCAGGAGGCTGACTGTTGGCACATCACAGAGTCAGTGCACATAATATTATAAGGAAGCATGCTTTTTCTTTACGGAAATAGCTTATTTTGAGTACTGATCAATGTCTGCCCCTTTCTGCCCCCTTCTGGATTGTCGCTCCCTATACAATGGACTCAAATGGCCTTGGCTTACCAGAAGCAGTCATCTGGGCCAGGAACAGAAGGAAGAGGGAGGTGGCATCCACCTGGAGATGGCCCCACTGGTCGTCACCCACCACGGTGCTGCAGGTGGCAGTGTTGTACTTGGCATGCAGGCTGTCTTTGGTACTTTGTGTATGCTTGAACTTCTCCACTTTATCCACCTGAGGGAGAAGACAAGCAGGCTCTGCATAGTACAAGGGCTCCTGGCTGGCAGAGGCCACATCCAGGGTCAGTCTCCTGGATGGAGACCCCTTATCTGCTACCTCTGGGAGCCAGGGGGATGGAAGGCAGCGGATGTTCACTAGTGAGCACCACACAGAGGGGCTGTGCAGGGATTCTTCCTGCTCATTTCCAGGAATGTGCCAGCCCAGTGGGATTTTAATAAGCTCTACAGGGGTAAGCGGTCAAGCCAACAGATTTCCTTGTCTTGTATCCCCAACATGAGCTGTGACACAGGGTAGGCACTCAATGAGAGAGGGAGGTTAGGAGGGAAA
>NW_006435837.1:4161737-4168971 GCF_000325575.1 Pteropus alecto | reverse complement strand
GGGAAAGAGGGCACATGCTGAATAAGGGTGGGCATGATATCGTAGGAATCACTGCGTCTGTTGCAGACCCTAGTCTGATGTTCTGTACATAGCATGTGCTCAATGAATTGTTTTATTTAACACTCACTGAAAATACCAGTAAATAATGATGTCAAATTTTAAAAACTCAAAGATTTCAACTCAAATGAAAAGAAACCTTATTATAAACTCAACAGAATGAACAATAGTACATAGATTTCTAGGAGTGGCTTTTAAAAAACAAAGTTTTTAACCCCCCATTTTTTTTTTTAAAAGGCATGTTTTCCTTTTACACAGGTAACTCCTTAAAAGAGATTCTAAGAAACAGTGTCCTTTGAGTCTTTGGTTCTATAGTACAATAAAAGTAGTGAAGATAATTTTAAAAGGAGAAAGTAAGCAAAATATTTTCAATTTCTCTTCATTTTGGGAAGAAAAATTCAAAACACTTAAAGAATGTAGTTGTTACCATGAAAATGACAAAATGGCCCACACGATGACCCACAAACACATTTGTCGTTTTCCGCCTACCTGTCTCATCATGCACTGGAGAAGACCCCGCATGAGTTTCACCACATTCTGTAGAAATAAAGTGGGGTCAGTAATAAGGCCGGCTCTCCCACTCCATGAAAAGCTCACTACATAGCTGGTAAGCCAGCGCTGCCTGGAGACTTTCCTGAGAAGGTAGATTCAGATCATATACAAGTATTCTGATTGTTTCATTATTTCTACCTCTCCATCACAAAGAAACAAAATCTTGACAAAGTGACGTATCTCAAATAAAAGGGTGGGACCAGATGGCCCCTCTTGGCTCTGAAATCCAGTGATTCCTCACTGATATTTCAGCAAGACAACTGTATAAGCCTAGTATGCTGGAGATTTATGGCACAATTCTCAGTAATTTATTTTTGTTCTGCTGAGGACGCATTAAGTCCACAATGCTTGCCCCAAAGTAATGCTGCTTTGTGCCAAAATAGCCATTTGTGACACCATTACTAGACTATTGAGTAAAAGTTCTTACAAAATGCAAGTAGCTGCCAAGGTTTCTTAAGACTATGTATTGCAACCAATTATTATAATTCTTTTTATTATAAGTAACACTCTGATAATCAGACACTATGTCCAGGCATGTACAAAACGTTTTAGCTGAATTCTAATTCTTGCAACGACCTTATGAGGTGGGTGTTATTATTACCCCACTTTATAGATGAGGAACCAGAGGCTGAGAGAGAGGAAGCAACATTGCTAAAGTCTCCCAGCTGGCAGTAGGCAGAGCAAGGACAGAGCCCAGGCCATCTGACTCCAGAGTTTGAGCTCTTAGTCAATACATTAGGTGGCCTCCCATTTCCTCCACAATTCAGGTCCAGTGAAAGAATGCTCTTAATATGTCCTATTAAAAGCACTATAAAACTAATTCTCAAATGGCTGGAGAATGGGATATTTTGTAGATCAAAGCAGCCTGGCTGAAAGAAGCTCCCACCCAGGGCCATGGGCATCTCACTTTGTCATATATTCTTTTGAGGCAGAAAATGTTGCCTCATAAATAGAAGGCATAATTAACATTGTTATAATTAACACTTCCTATAGTGCATAGCATAAACATTTGTTAGTTTGACTTCCCTTCAAATAAAGAAAAGTTATGAAGAATCAGAGTGGTCCCCAACTGGGGGTGACATTACCATCCCCCAGGGGGGAGCATCTGGAAATGTGGGGGTGGAGGCATTTTTATTGTCACCATGATGGGGGTCGGGGCTACTGGCATTTGGTAAGGACCAAGGATCCTTAGAGTCCTGCAATGCATGGGACAGTCTCACACCATTGTAACTGTACTGCCTAAGCCCCAAATGCAATAGTGTCCTTGTTGAAGATCACTGGAAGACCTCATGTTATTTTCCATAATCAAGGGAGATGTCTCCTTTAGTTATTAACCACACTCAACAAATCAAACAAGTGGCCTGTTTGTGCCTTGCTATTGTCAGTCACCGAGCAGCAAATCTAGTCAATTCTAACCTGGATCAGAAACTGTTTACAGAAGAGAGGTAGAGAAGAGGTAGAGGAGGGAGGGGGAGAGAGGAAGGGAGAGAGAGCGAGAGCGAGCGCGCGCACAGGCATGGCTATACTCTAATTTTGTATCAAAGGGGGATAAGAAGTTTGGAGGACACTGGCATCAAATTATTATACTATTCAATGAATGATTAGCTTACGTAATAGCCATCCGACTTCTTGGAGGAGCATTCCATGCTTGCTGTAGGCATTTAGAGAACTACCAATTCTTGCCTTACCTCCAACACTATGCAACTTCACACCTCATACTCAGCATGTTAGTCAAATCCAACCTGTCCTTCCCTTGCTCCCACAGACAGTCCTCCTCTTTTAGCCTCCATACTGCTGTCACGGCTGCCTATAGCTCATGCCCATTTTGGTTGCTACAAACAAGCACAGATTGGGCCCTAAGAACTCTCCCGGGATCTGATGGCCCACTGACTATGAGGGTCAATGAGGAATGTATGAATCAAAGATACATCTCAAAGGTTCTCACGCCAAGAGAACTATACTTTCATGTGTCAATGCTCCCTACTTCAATGCTATCACTCAAAACATTCTGAAAACAGCTCCTGTGCTCAGGGACAGATTATTTCCTTATATATTCAGTGATGGCAAATCTTTCCTTTGGTGGGTATTTTGGTTTCTGATTTTAGAAAACAATACAAGGACTTCATTGTGTTGCATGGTAACATAGGCATGAAAATTGGACAACACAAATGTAGTTCAAAATTACAGGGTGACTATAAATGAATAAGGCTGCTTTGGAATGGCTTAAAACAGAAAGGCATTTTTAAGGTAAATCCAAAAATGTTTTAAGCAGTGGCAACACTGTTTGGATAAGTATCCTTTTAACATGACTACTCCGAAAGGAGCATATACTTTGGAATTTGTAGTTCTGGTGTATTGACTTAAAAAAAAACAATCATAATAGTTTATATAATCTCATTTATAAGTATGTATAAAATTAACAGAATATGTGTGGGAAAAACGTAGCTATTTTCCTATTCACACTGAATAGGAAAATAAAGGTGCTTTATTTTCCTATTCAGTGTGATTTTTGTTTGCCTTTTTTTTTTTTTGGAGGGAAAAATCTCAAAGAGAAAGACAAATGAGAGGCTGAGACCACCTAAGTGTCTCCCCAAAATATTCTGTAGAAAAAATGGAGGCGACACCTGCATCAAACTGTTCTGCACACACAGCTACTTCCTCTTGGCTTTTCAATTCAAGGAAAAGGAGCTAAAGGCTGAGACATGGCTACCAGTCAGCATTACCTGCTCCAGCTCATAGGCCTTGGCCTTGTCCTCGTCACGGTCGGCATTCTTGCGGTAGGCCATACCCAGGCCCCACACGGCCAGGATGCTGTAGATGTTATCCCGCACCCAGGCGTCCTTCTGTTCATGACTGGCAGACAGCAGCCCTGTGACGGGATTCTATTAGAGAAGAAACACAAAATAACTCAGCACCACCTTCACCCAGCTCTTGGGCAATGAATGCTTGCTCTCAGGGGGCACAACAAGGGGTGGGATGAGGAGTGAAGAGACAAAGTTCTAGTCTTTGCTCTGCCATTGACAGTGTGATCTTGGACAAGAAGTGACATCACTAAGGCAATCTCTAAGGAATCTTTTAACTTTGAAGTTCTTGTTCTTTTGCTTTCAGACCAGACCGCACTGTTGGAAGTGACAAACAGAAAAAGCCGACAAGACTTACAAAACTGTGCACTGTGAGCTTTGGGTCTTCTTCTGCCTTCATGTTTCCATACCAATTGGTAAAGCATTGAACTTGGGAGCGGGACCTCATTCCACTATTCTAGATCTGTCTGCCCAGGAAAGCTGCCTACCCTATTTAGCTGCCTCATTTGTAATCCTGACACTTCATGTGCCTAAAAAGGATGCTCTGAGCAACAGGACATTGGAGGGTCTATTTAGCTTGATATCACCAGTATTTAAAAGGGCAGCCGAGTCATTAAAAAGTGTATATAATGTCTGTAACAGCATTATTCATAATAGTCCAAAAGAAGAAACAACCCAAATGTCCATCAACAGATGGATAAACAAAATGTGGTCTATATAATGAAATATTATTCAGCAACCAAAGGAATGAAATACTGATAGGTGCTACAGCATGAAAGAACCTTGAAAACACTATGCTAAGGAAAAGAAGCCCGTCACAAATGACCAAATGGTACATGATTCCATTTGTATGGAATGTCCATAATAGGCAAACCTATAGAGATATAAAAGTAGATTAGCGGTTGTCTAGGGCTGGAGGTGGGGGTATAGTGGGAGGAAATGGGGAGCGATGATAGCTAGCAGATTTTTTCTTTTTCTGAATGACGAAAACATTCTAAAATTGATTGTAGTGAAGATGCACAACTCTGTGAATATAAGAAAACCATTAAATTGTACACTTTAAATAGATGAGTTATACGTAAGTAAATTATATCTCAATAAAGCCATTTTTTTTAAAAGCCGGTCCTAATAAACTCTGTACCTGGAAATAAAATGGATAAGATAGGAAAAGAGATGCATAAAGATAAAGGCTCTGTTGATTTTTTTCCTGAAAATATGTGAAGAAATATGTATCTAATAAAATACATTATAACATTCAGAGCCTTGCCAGCTTAAAAAATGCGTTACTCGAAATGGTATCAAATCATTCACAAGAAGGCTCATAAAAAAACTCTGTTGGGTAGTTTCAAAGTGAAACTGCTAAGGTGATTAGGTAAAACAAACAAACAAACAAAACACTGGCATGGTTTCAAATGGCCCCACCTACGGAATTAAATATTTAACTCTCTCCTTTAACTAAACATCTAAAACTCAACTGATACTGTCCTTAGGGGTAACAGGATTCATTCAGTGTATTGACACAGTTCTACAGCCAACAACTACAAATCAATGATTTTAAAGTCAGCTGGAACTGAAGTCTAGGGTGGCTGAGCGAAGGTCCAAGTCCTATTCTAATAGTGGACTACTGGAGTTCTTTAAAAAACAAAACAAAATAAACAAAAAAACCCACTATGCACCAACCCCAGGACAGGAAATCATCAAGAGATCCAGAGAAAGGACTCAGTCCCTTCCTGGCGTACTCATCAACCATGAATCCGTTGAGACAGCCTTCTGATGACATAGGAGTGACTACTTGCACATAGGACCAAGTGTGGTTTGGATTATGAAATGTCACTGTCAACTGAAAGTCACCTCTTTGATTCTCTAGTTTGGGCTTAACTGGTGAAATGGATTAGTTCATCCCCACCAAGAGGTAGACTGTCTGAACCCTGTGTTCCACTATAGAGAAGCTGTCTGGTGTTTTGGAGATCCCCATATTCAAAACTGCATGTGTGAGCCATGTTTGATTGGTGTGTTACTACACTCAGCAAAAAGAAATACTGTTATGGACCGAATGGTTATGTCTCCCCAAAATTCTTATGTTGAAATCTAATTCCCAGCGTGATGGTATCTGAAGGTGGGGCCTTTTGGAGATGATCAGGTCATGAAGGCAGAGCCCTCATGAATGGGACTAGTGTACTTACAAGGACAGGTCAGAGAGCCAGCTTGCTCTCCTTCTGCCATGTGAGGGTGCGACAAGAAGTTAGCTGTCTGCAACCCAGAAGAGGGCTCTCACCAGAACCTGACCACGCTGGTGCCCTGATATCAGAATACCCAGCCCCAAAACCTGAGAAATAAATTTCTGTTGTTTAAGCCAGCCAGTCTGTGGTATTTCGTTAGAGCAGCCCAGGCTGACAAAGACTTGCTTCTTTCTTTAAGTCTATATATTAAAAAAAAAAATACATTGTATGGGAAAAAGATATGGAAGTTCCATTTTGATGTGATTCATAAAATCAGATTGGGAGATACTCTGAAATTCCCAGCCTGCTGTCCCTTATAAGGATGACCAGTGGTTTTTGTCTTTGAGTATTCTATTAGTTAGAGGTGGATTATATTGCATCAGCTGCATTCTCACTTATTTTTGTGAATGACCTAACAGGTGCATCTCTTTACAGCTCTGGGGTCTTCTGCTTACATTAGCTATCTAAATGGAGGGGGAAACAAAAGGCCTCCATATCTGATGTAATTTCCCAAGCTAAATACAAACAGCCAAATTGCAGACAGCAGGAGGAAGGTAGGTATATTTGTCCAGATTAAGCCTATGGCTTCAGATATGTCATTCTAGCTATATGCTACTTTCCAATCTTTTAAAAATATAATTTGATTATATCGTTGTCTGCATATAACCTTCAATGTATTAAGAGCACAGGTTCTGGAAACAGACTGTCTACATTCAAAGCTCTATACCACAACCCAGCTGTGATTGAGCAAATTACTTTAGTGTCTCCATTTATCAAATGGGGATTAGAACAGTACCTAGCCCCCATGGGGTTGTTTGTGAGAATTAAATGAATTAATTCGTATCAAACATTTTAGACTGCGTCTGGCACAAATCAGCACTCAATAACTGTAAACCATATTAATATTATTGACCTATTTGAACAGATTTCATTCACACTACTTCTTTTTCATATACTTATTTCAAGAAATCTGATGAAGATAGATGGTTAGGGGAAGAATCTGCAAGTTAGCTTGATGTAACCATCGTTACTTTTATTAGGAAAAAAATAATGCCTGGGTGTCCTCTTTTATTTTTACTGTTAATACTGCTAATGGATATATTTTATCCCATTGATATGGTTCAGACAAAAACTCTGGTAACTCTCCACCCTTCTTTAGCCCTGAATTTTGCTCATTTATATAAATTTTCTCTTTGTTTTATTATACTAAAATCTGTGTACTTCACCTGAACAAAAAAAAAGAATATCAGTGACAAATTCTGTGATAAAAGCCACTCTACCATGCCGCAACGATTTCCTGAAGTGACAGGTGTGAGGCCCTAAAGGAAGAGGATGGTACAGAGCTCAGTCGATGGCAGCTGCAAGGATAGGTATGAAGAGGCAACAGTAGTGGCCCAATGCAGTGTCAGAGGAGACAGCACAGACCTGTGCTGAGACTCAGTGCCCCTGCTGCAGGGGAAGTGACAATGACATCCTCAAACTCTAGGAAAAGAGGCCCGAGACAGATGAGCCTAACAAGTTGTGTTTCAACAAGGGCAAGGGGCCAACGGCTGCACAGTTTGTCCTTTAACTCCAGTCATTTTATGGCCCCTCTTACCTTCTCAC
>NW_006435837.1:4141527-4160664 GCF_000325575.1 Pteropus alecto | reverse complement strand
AAACTGCATGTTGTAGCCATGTTTGATTGGTGTGTTACTACACTCAGCAAAAAGAAATACTGTTATGGACCGAATGGTTATGTCTCCCCAAAATTCTTATGTTGAAATCTAATTCCCAGCGTGATGGTATCTGAAGGTGGGGCCTTTTGGAGATGATCAGGTCATGAAGGCAGAGCCCTCATGAATGGGACTAGTGTACTTACAAGGACAGGTCAGAGAGCCAGCTTGCTCTCCTTCTGCCATGTGAGGGTGCGACAAGAAGTTAGCTGTCTGCAACCCAGAAGAGGGCTCTCACCAGAACCTGACCACGCTGGTGCCCTGATATCAGAATACCCAGCCCCAAAACCTGAGAAATAAATTTCTGTTGTTTAAGCCAGCCAGTCTGTGGTATTTCGTTAGAGCAGCCCAGGCTGACAAAGACTTGCTTCTTTCTTTAAGTCTATATATTAAAAAAAAAAATACATTGTATGGGAAAAAGATATGGAAGTTCCATTTTGATGTGATTCATAAAATCAGATTGGGAGATACTCTGAAATTCCCAGCCTGCTGTCCCTTATAAGGATGACCAGTGGTTTTTGTCTTTGAGTATTCTATTAGTTAGAGGTGGATTATATTGCATCAGCTGCATTCTCACTTATTTTTGTGAATGACCTAACAGGTGCATCTCTTTACAGCTCTGGGGTCTTCTGCTTACATTAGCTATCTAAATGGAGGGGGAAACAAAAGGCCTCCATATCTGATGTAATTTCCCAAGCTAAATACAAACAGCCAAATTGCAGACAGCAGGAGGAAGGTAGGTATATTTGTCCAGATTAAGCCTATGGCTTCAGATATGTCATTCTAGCTATATGCTACTTTCCAATCTTTTAAAAATATAATTTGATTATATCGTTGTCTGCATATAACCTTCAATGTATTAAGAGCACAGGTTCTGGAAACAGACTGTCTACATTCAAAGCTCTATACCACAACCCAGCTGTGATTGAGCAAATTACTTTAGTGTCTCCATTTATCAAATGGGGATTAGAACAGTACCTAGCCCCCATGGGGTTGTTTGTGAGAATTAAATGAATTAATTCGTATCAAACATTTTAGACTGCGTCTGGCACAAATCAGCACTCAATAACTGTAAACCATATTAATATTATTGACCTATTTGAACAGATTTCATTCACACTACTTCTTTTTCATATACTTATTTCAAGAAATCTGATGAAGATAGATGGTTAGGGGAAGAATCTGCAAGTTAGCTTGATGTAACCATCGTTACTTTTATTAGGAAAAAAATAATGCCTGGGTGTCCTCTTTTATTTTTACTGTTAATACTGCTAATGGATATATTTTATCCCATTGATATGGTTCAGACAAAAACTCTGGTAACTCTCCACCCTTCTTTAGCCCTGAATTTTGCTCATTTATATAAATTTTCTCTTTGTTTTATTATACTAAAATCTGTGTACTTCACCTGAACAAAAAAAAAGAATATCAGTGACAAATTCTGTGATAAAAGCCACTCTACCATGCCGCAACGATTTCCTGAAGTGACAGGTGTGAGGCCCTAAAGGAAGAGGATGGTACAGAGCTCAGTCGATGGCAGCTGCAAGGATAGGTATGAAGAGGCAACAGTAGTGGCCCAATGCAGTGTCAGAGGAGACAGCACAGACCTGTGCTGAGACTCAGTGCCCCTGCTGCAGGGGAAGTGACAATGACATCCTCAAACTCTAGGAAAAGAGGCCCGAGACAGATGAGCCTAACAAGTTGTGTTTCAACAAGGGCAAGGGGCCAACGGCTGCACAGTTTGTCCTTTAACTCCAGTCATTTTATGGCCCCTCTTACCTTCTCCACCACTCCTTCATTTTTAATTTACAAAAGTACCCTTCTCGGCTCCTGTTTATGAGAAAAAAGGGTGGGGCTCTAAAATCTAGAATAGATTGGGTCCAGGGCTTGGCCCCTATGCTATGGTAACAGATGACACTAAAATCTCGGTGGCTTATAACAAATGTTTATTTCTTGTGTCCATCCCTGGTCAGCTGTGGTCCTGCTCTGCTTTCTTTCCTGTAGAAACCAAAGGAACCAGGCTACTAGAGCAGCCTGTACCCACATCACTGCCCATCTCATGGCAGAGAAGAGGAAAGACACAGCTGACCATGAGCTGCTTCTTAAGGCTGGCGGTCAGAACTCACATGTATCACTTCCTTCCTCATCTCACTGGCAAGAGTAACTAACATGGTCATTCCTGAATTCAATAGGGTAGAGACGTGGAATCTTTCTCCACATGAGAAGCAATAATTGTGAACAACTATGCTGTCATGGTAATCTACCTGCCAACTGCAATCAGAGATTAAGATGGTGATGAACCACTGGCATTTTTCTTTTTGGCTTATAAAAAAAGTATTAAAGTTATTAACTGAAATTCTTATTCTTTAGGGTAGGGGGAAGAGGGACAAGGAATTGAGATATTAATATCAGAAAAAGTAGATTCGCAGCAAAGAAAATTACCATGGATACAGAGGGCTGTTACATAATAATGAAAGGGTTAGTTCATCATGAAGATATAACAATCCTAAAAGTGTATGTACCTAACAAGAGGCAAAGAGACACACAGTGGGTAGAACAGGATAGAGAGTCCAGAAATAGATCCACACAAATATGACAAATTGAATTTTGATAAAGGGAGAAAAGACAACCTTTTTAATAAATGATGTTGGAATAACTGGACATCTATATGCAAGAAAATGAATCTCAATCTAAATCCCACACTTTGTACAAAAATTTATGAAAAATGGATCACATATCTAAATGTAAAATGTAAACCTATAAAACTTTTTATAAGAAAGCATAGAAGAAAAATCTTCATGACCTAGAGTTAGGCAAAATTAACCAGCCATAGAAGAAAAATCAATAATCTGGGCTTTATCAAAACTAAAAATTTGTACTCTGTGAAAGACACTGTTAAGAGATAAAAAAAACAAGCTACAGACTGAGAGAAACTATTTGCAAGTCACATATTCAACAAGGGAACTGTATCCAGATTATATAAAGAACTCTCAAAACTCAACAGTAAGAAAACAAACAATCCAATTTAAAAATTGGTAAAACAAAACAAAACAAAACAAAAAACAAAAGCAACTTAAACAGACACTTCACCAAAAAGGATATATGGATAAGAAATAAGCATATAAAAGGTCAACATCATTAGCTATTAAGGAAATGCAAATTAAAACCACAATGAGATATCACTAACATAAAAAATACTGCCAATATTAACTGTTAGCATGACGTAGAGCCACTGGAATCCTCAAAAGTTGCTGTTGGGAATGTAAAATGGTGCTGTCACTCTAGAAAACAGTTGGACAGTTTCTAATAAAGTTGAAAATACATTTATCCTACAAGCCAGCAATCCTGCTCCTAGGTATTTACCCTAGAGAAATTAAGATCTCTACATGAATGTTTAAAGCAGTTTGATTCATAACTGCCAAAAATTAGAAACAACTCAAGTGTTCTTGAGTGGGTGAATGGATAAACATACAGTGGTAATACCCATATAATAACTTTACTCAGCAATGAAAAACAACAATTACTGATACACACAACTTGGATGAATCTCACAGACATTATGCTAAGCGAAAGAAGTCACTCTCAAAGGTTACGTACCATATGATTCCACTTACATGACATTCTTGAAAAGACAAAACTATAACAATGGAGAAAAAAATGTATTCTGATTTGTTGCTTTTTTTTTTTAGAAAACAGCTTTATTGAGATACAATTCACATACCACACTTTTAACCCATTTAAAAGGTACAATTCAACCTTTTCGCTCGTCACGAACTTATGCAAACATCACCCCCAAAAGAAACCCCATACCTATTAGCAGTCACCTCCTATCTGTCCTGGACCACCAATCCTCCAGCCCTAGGGAACCACAGATTTGCCTGTTGTGGACATTTCATATAAATGGAATCATGCAATACGTGGTCTTTTGTGACTGGCTTCTTTCACCTAGAATAACGTTTTTGAGGTCCATCAACATTGTAGATGTATCAGTACTTCATCTCTTTTTATTTAAATAATATTCCATTGTATGGATGCATCACATTTTGTGTTTCCATTCATTAGTTATGGACATTTTGGTTGTTTCCACTTTTTAGATATTATAAATAATGCTGCTATGAAAATTCATGTACATATTTTTATGTGAATGTGTGTTTTCAGTTCTCTTGGGTCTATACCTAGGAGTAGAATTGCTGGGTTATATGGAAACTCTATAACATTTTGAGGAAGTACAAAACTGTTTTCCAAAGCAGCCATGCAATTTTACATAGGAACCCCCATACGTGTAAAATGTATGGAATTTTAAAATGTATGCAAAATACATTTTACACATATGAGGGTTCCAATTTCTTCCTGTTCTCACCAAAATCTGTTATTATCTGTCTTTTTTTTTTTCAATTTGTTTCCTCTGACAGGATACAAGACAAACACCCAGTTTGCTTGAGTTTTAAAAGGTTATTTCCTTTGCCCCACTTGAATGACCAATAGAGACATAAGTCCAATTGGCAAAGTGAAAAGGGGGTGTATTATCCATCCTTTTGATTGCAGCTATAATACTAGGTATGAAATAATATTTCATGGTTTTGGTTTACATTTCCTTGATAGTTTATGATATTGGGCATGTTTTCATGTGTTTATTGATCACTGGTATATCTTTTACTGGAGAAATGTCTATTCAGATCATTTCCCAATTTTTAAATTGGGTTATTTATCTTTTAAATACTGAGTTGGAAGAGTTCTTTATGTATTCTTGAATCAAGTCTTTTAACATGTATATGATTTCCAAATGCTTTCTCCCATTCTGTGGGTTGTCTTTTCACTCTCTTGATGGTATCATTTGCAGTCCAACAGTTTTTAATTTTTGATGAAGTCCAATTTGTCTATATTTTTTGTTGTTGCTTGTGCTTTTGATATTGTACTAAGGAGGCTTTGCTTACCCCCAAATCAGGAAGATTTATTCTTATGTTTTCTTCTAAGAGTTTTAACAGTTTAGCTCTTATATTTAGGTTAATTTTGTATATAGTATAAGGAAGGGATCCAACTTCATTCTCTTTAGTATGTGGATATCCAATTGTCCCAGCAGCATTTGTTGAAAAGAGGATTCTTTCCCCCATTCAATTGTCTTGGCACCTTTGTGGAAAATCAATGGTTTATTTCTGAACTCTCAATTCTGTTCCATTCTGTTCTGTCATCTGTATGTCTATCGTTATCCCAGTACCATTCTGTCTTCATTACTATTAGCTTTCTAGTAAGTTTTGAAATCAGGAAGTGGGAGTGCTCAACTTTGTTGTTCTTTTTCAAGATTATTTTGACAGTTTGGGGTTCCTTGCATTTTCATGGGCATTTTAAGATCAGCTTGTCGATTTCTGCAAAAAGTAGCTGGGATCTTGATAGATTGTATCAAATCTGTAGATCAGTTTGGGGAGTAATGCCATCTGAACCATATTAAGTCTTCCCATCCACAAAAATGGGATATCTTTCTGGCACAATTGTAAGTATTATTTCCATGCATTAATCTTCCTAAGGGTAAAGTCTGTTTATTTTGTTTACCATTCCAACCCAAGATCCTGGCCCAGTTAGGTGCTAAATAAATAAATAAACAAATATAAAGGTTATATTTTTACTGATTTATAGTCTGAAATATCTTTTCAAAGATGCTAAAAGTATAGATATTATCTATATATATTTGTATTATGCACAGCAAATATAAGTAATTTTCTCTTTAAGAATGCTTGTTTTACTATTCTGCACATTCTTCTGTTCAGTCGTCAGAAAACCCTGAAGAAGCAAGTAAGGCACGCACAGCATGAACCTTAGGAATGATTCAAATGGGAGGTAAGCCTCATATTTGCTTTAAAAGTAGAAAAGTGAATAAAACAGGGAGCAGTTTCAAATACAGGAAATGGCTATTGCTAGGCTCAGAGAAGAGATGGGTAAAATAGAGACTAGTAACCTTACAGGACAGGGTGAAGTTTAAAAAGGCAAAACAGAGGGCAGTGAACTTCAGTCGGGTAGGAGGCACAGTGATAGAAGGTGAATGGAGAAGATAGGGTTCATGAGTCTCTAGGGTGGTGTGTGCATAGTTTAAACACATATTCAACATTATAATTGTCTACTTGGAAAATGAAAAAGTAAAAGCTAACGTCTTCATAGTCTTTATCATACAGGCTCAAGAAAGAGCACTTCTACAATCTTCTTGGCTGGCGGCAATACAAAGATGATTCTCAGAGCAAGTAGGGGATGGGGCAGATTTTGACAATAGAAGAGAGCAGAGATGCTGAAATGGTGACATCTACTGCTTCTGAGAGGGTGTGAACATGTGAGGGGAGGGACATGTACTGGCTGCAAAATAGATGATGAGCCAATACTAGAATAGCAGAATGCTTTTGGAGTTGGACAATAGGTTGAAAGAAACTAGACAGAATTCAACAAGGATTTATTTATTGGGCTCACATGCTTAATAAAAGCCTGCTTAACTAATTTTATTAGCTATCACTCGAACACGTTTGAGTTGACTCGGCTTGCTATACACATACACTCCCCGCAACCAGGGCCCCAACAAATCTTTAAACAGAGCCTCTTCTCTCTTTTCCAAATCATCCCTACACTCGCCCCAGCAGCTAACCTGTGACCTAGTCACATCTTGCTTGAATACTTAGGTATAAATTTCAACTGTATAACACTGACTGCAATTTTTTTTTTTTGACTGCAAGTTTTAACAGCAAACTACCAATGGCATGTGAGTGGATACCAAAAAGCCAATGCTGTGTTAATGGAAGTAGAGTTTTCAAAATAAGGGAAATGACAGTCTCACTGAACTGCCAGTATGGCAGAGCACAGCTGGCGTATTTTGTCACTGACAAGCACCATGTCCTAAAAGGGACATTCACTACCTGGAACATACCCAGAGGGTGAATGGGGCTATGACAAGGCTAAAAGCCATGTCTCATGGGAACAGGGGAAGAAGATGGGTGTTCAGAGACGGCTTAAGGGAGAGCAAGTTAACATCTTCAAAGAGCTGAAAGGTTGTCCTCTGAAAGAGGGATTCAATTTTTTAGATTACTAAACTCAAGTCAGATTTTAACTCGTGTAAGAACTTCCTAACATTTAGAATTTTCCAAATAGAATGGACAGGGTTGTAGGTAATGCGGGCTCAGTCTCTGGCATTATTTGGGCAGAAGGACCCCAAAGGCCATCCCAAACAGGAAGTATAGTATATAACATAGTGGTAAAAGGCAGGGACCCTACTGTCTGTAAGACACACCTGGGTTCAAATCTCTGCTATGCCACTTACTAGCTATGTGATCTTGGGCAAATCACTTAGCTTCTGTAGGCATCAGTTTCCCTTTCTATAAAAAGGAGGATTCAAAGCAGATTGGAGAGCATGGGTGCCCTTGAGCCCTTTGCTTCATCCCCACCTTAATGGAAATGCTGTTGCCTCTGCCTGCCCAGCACCTGCTCCCCCTTTTTCTGGTAATGGCCTATCACTTCTCTTGCTCTGACTCTGACTCAATGTAATCCTGGTGGGGCTGACCCATCCCTGCCTGCCTCCTGGTCCTAGCCCAAGCTGTAGGGAAGGACATGTGACCCAGGTCTGGACAACTGGGGTACAGTTCAAGGATGAACATGCAACCCAGACTGGACCACCTGAGAACCATTCTCAGTCAGGACTTTCACTGCGGCCATTATAGAAAAAGCTTTCTTTCTGTGGAGGCCACCACTCTAGAAGTAATATAAGCCCACTACAAGTCAAACAAGGCCAAGCAATGAAAAGAGACATACTTGATCATTTGAGCTCCAGGATTCATCCATGCCTGAATCCAGAACAATACCCTGGACTTTTCAGTTATTTGAACAATAAATTATCTTTTGTGCTTAAAGGCTGTTTGAGGTAGGTTTCTGTCACAACTGAAGGAATCCTGACAAATAGAACTACAAATGCTTATATGGATACTATTAAAGTCATCCAAGATTGAGGTAATATTAATGCGAAAAATATATGCTAGAATGTAGCACCAAACTACTTAACATTTTACAATTTCTCGCTGGAGGGCACAGAGAAGAATGCTGTCACCTTTATACCAAAAATGGCACAAAGAGTATAAATTCCCTCTTCCCCTACCTATGCCTCATGAAAAATTGGAATAGCTCCTTACTGATCTCCTTGCCTCTAGTACTGGTTCCTTCAATCCATTCTCCACAAAGGGAGATCACAGAAAGATTTAGACTTCACTGCCCTGCTCAAAATTCTCCAATTCTACAAGATAGAATCTAAGTCCCTTAGACTGCCATACGAGGCTCAATATGTGTGGGCTCTTCCTCTCATATCCAGCCTAATTAGCAGACACTCCCTCCTCAGTCCCCCAGAAAACCTGAATTAATGCTTCCTGCACACACTCTGCTCTTGCACTCCTGGGCCTGCGCACATGCTCTTCTGCCTGTAAGGCCTTTCCTGCGATCACCTCTCCTTCATAGGCTCCCATCTCTGTGAAGCCTCTCCCTTGAGCTCCCTTTCTTATGCTGCATGAGACAGAGGTCAGGAGCCTCCAGCTAACCCCTACCCTCCCATCCTTTTTCCTTTGGATTAAGGATGGCTAAGTACATGTCACTGCCTGGCTCAGTTCCAAGGGAGGGAAGCACAGTTCAATTATTCAAATGAAATACCCAGAAGAGACTAGGATAAATGTTGAAAATACATGATTACTCACCATCACCCGCAACCGCCCCCATGCTGGTAAAGCAAAAAATAGAAGGTAAAAAATTCTATTATAACTCCAAAAACTGATTAAATACATTCGTTGTACTGGGGTTTTGTTTTAGCAACTACTACTTAAAATATTAAAGGAGATGGGAAAGGGCAATGCTTTGGACTTAAAATGTTTTTTAAAGAGGGAATTACAATAACATTTATTTTAAAATGATTGCATCTGTAATTGAGACTACTGGTTGTGTGAGTAATGCTTTCTTTTTCCATTAGTTTAAAAGATAGATTTTGTACAATTTGATATATAAACCTCAGGTGCTCAGAGAATAATGCTGAAAATTCAAGCTCTAACATGTAACAGCCTCATGTTTTACCTAAGGAGATCGATCACAGGTGTACAATTCTCACTTTCAAATGATGTCTTTTCCTAAATTGCTGCTTATTAGATTCCCCCCTCTGAGTTTACAAAATAATGCACAAGCTGTAAGCTGTCCTGGGCCTGGGCATTCGCACCATCTCCTATGACTGAATGATAGCTTATAGTGGAAGCTAAGCATTGCAGGCATCCACTTCATTCCAGCTTTGTTCCAGCTTCGTTTAAGATCCTAATGCTCAACTTAAAATGTTCAAAACTCACAGAAACCATTCTGGGCCCCTTAGCTACAATCAAACGTGCAAATGGCTTTATCACTCTCTTGACATTTTAATTCTTTGCTTCTCTTGCCAATTCCTGTAATAAGGTGGGGGATTGCTGTGATGTCAGTCCTTAGCCTGGTATTGTGGAAACTTACAGAAAACATTCAAAAGCAGTGGGACTGTCAGTATCCTCCTGGATGACACCTGAAGTTTGAGGAATCAAGGGATACCGGGTGCTAGTAACCTTTCACTGAAACAAGAAAATTGTGGGTGTCACTATTTGATATTTTTAATTATAAGATAGACTTTTATTCCATTAGGTTTGAGTTCAGAGCACGGAGGCATCACATGTCGCTCCGTATCTGGGCTCTCCAGGGGATTTCTTAGAGCCCAGATACGGGACAGGGACATGGAGGTCCATGACTCCTAGAACTTTTGTGTGAGCATTTTTCTCAGGAAAGGATAGGATATTCAGCCTTTAACAAATTCTCGAATGGGTCTGCAACCCATTTGATTAAGAACCACTTCTCTGAAGTATTTTATGAACATTAATTATATTCCCCCTACCCACTGTGAGACATGTGATATTTATTTCACTCTCTTTTGTGAGGCAGATACATCTCCACTCCTCTGGCTTGTTTCCACCAAGACAGAATGCTTATCATGAGGCTGTCTGCTCACCAGAAGTATGACCCTGAAAAAGGTCCCCTCAACCCTCTCATCTGGAATTCTTTAACTGTAAAAGGAGACTAAGTGATCTGACTAGATGATCTTTTGGATCCCCGCAAAAGAAACAATTCTAAATCTCTCCCTTGTAATAGGTTATTATAGTCCTTTATTTGTAAATGGATGATTCAAGAATATTTTTTCGTTGTATTATTTAAATGTTTCTATCTGGCACTAAAATATTTAAAAGCTATCTGAAAAGGGCACAGCAAAACCCCTGCTCCAGGCTGTACCTCAAAAGAGTTGACGTTAGGAGATGGCAGAGACAGGGCACTGGATTATACTAGGAAGGACAAAATGTTATCCATTAAGTGCTTTCTTTCTCGAGTCAACACACAGACCAGGCACCATCTGTCAGCCCTGAAAAGGGCTCAGGGATCCCAAGGGATCTGGGGACCACACTCTGAGAACTGCGACACTACTCAAAAGCCATATTTTTCCTGTTCATATTTTAAAAATCCTTACAACAAATATATGTCCATAAGCAAGATAGAGCAAGATAAAATTATTTTGGGTGTTTTTAAAGTTCTACATACATGGCAGCATACTGTACTTATTCTTCTATAACTTGCTTTTTTCGCTCAACTTTAAATTTCTAAGGGTTATCCAATGATACATGTAAATCTAGGCCATTCATTTTAACCACTGTATAGTATTCCATTTTGTGGCCAGATCTCTATTTGTCCATTTCTAAATTGATGAACATTTAGAGTTTTTATAATTTTTCCCTTTATCAAACAATGCTTCAACAAATGTCCTCGTACATGTCTCCTTGGGCAATGGGAAAAAACACATCATTAGTATATGTATCTAGATAGAAACTTCCTGGGTCATAGGATATACATAGCTACAATTTCACCAACATCTCTCCAAATTGTTTTCCAAGGTGGTTGTATCAATTAACAGTCTGTACATTAGATTCTATGGCATAGACTACTAGCTAATCACTAATTGAATTTTTTCTTCTTCCTAGGCATTCAGCTATATTACATTTCCTGTTCTCTCTTACAGTTAGGTGTGCTTGACTTCTAGCCAAAGGAATGTGAGTGGAAATAGAGTATATAGTTTCCATGTCTTGGCCATAAAACTCTCCCATGAACAATCTTCCATACTCTTTCCTGACCTACCAGCTGGATGTCAACATTCAGGGTGACCTCAGGAGTTGCATGTGAAGATGGTAGCCCACTGGTAGCCCCAATCTCTGGATGTCACCCTTACAGACCTGGACCCACACTGGGCTGTTATATATGAGTGAGAAATAAACTTCTGTGTTTAGTCAATGAAATTTTGGGCTTTGTTTTCTATAGCAGTTAGAATATCCTAATACATTTTCCCACGAGTAGTGTATTAAAATTACCACTTCTCTACAACCTTGCCAACACTTAGAATTGTGCTTTAAAATTGTTGCCAGTGTCAGCCTGAAATCATTGTTTTAATGTGCTCTACTTTCTCAGATTACCAGTGAGGTGATCCATCATTTCATGTGTTTATTAGTTTCCTCTAGTGCAAATTGCTTGTTTATATTATAGAATACAACCACAGAAATACATAAAATTATTATAAATGATGAAGGAAGTCAACTTAAATGAAACTGTAAAGTATGACATTTGGACTTAAAATATTTTTTGGTTATCCTGGCATATCTCTTTGCTATTAAGAAAAGTGATGAAAAGAGAATATTTACAAAACTAGAAGCTAAACAATGATGTCATCTGCTGTGTAATCAAACTGAAACAAGCACTCAAGTAAGACTGAAACTTGAATCCAATCAACTATATAAGTGGCTGGTTCCCTAAAGACTCTCTTAGGATTAAGTTTCTGTATTATTTATTGCTGCATAACAAATCATCCCAAAACTTACTCTAAAAATTGAGAACTCTAGTTCTAGTAGTTTTCGTTTTTCTATGGGACTTATATCTGTAAACAACAATCGTCTCTATACCTCTCATTTCTTTTTCATGTCTATCACATGGCTCACAGTTACAATGCTGAATAGAAAGGGCAATAGTAGGGATCCCTGATGTCCCTGACTTTAAAGATATTGTTTCCAATCTCTCACCAATACATCAGTTACAACATTGGTAGATTTTCACATTATCCCTTATCAGGAGAATAAGATTCCCTTAAATGTCTACTTTTGAGGCGCTTTTTAAAAATCATTAACAGATGCTAAATTTTATCAAATGCTTTTCTACATGTATTGAAATGATCATGCCATTTTCCCCTTTAATTAATTAATGTGGCAAATTACATTAGCAGATTTTCTTACAGTAAATTTCCTTGTATTCTTTGGTAAATGCCACTTGTGATGTATATTTTTATACATTGCTGGATTAATTTTATTAGTATTTTATTATGTATTTTTGCAGCAATATTCATAAGTAAATGTCCTCCATAATTATTATTTCTCATTATGCCTTGTTTGACCATAATATCTGAGATACTGGCCATTTAAAAGGAGTTGGGGATTATCCCTCTATATTTTATCTGAAACTATTTAAGATAGGGGTTATATGTTAATCCCTCGCCCCCTCTCTCACTCCAATGTATTCATCAGGCAAAACCCCAGCTCTGGTTAAATTGACTCTTTGCCTACTCTGGGGATGCACCTGTGAAGCTGTATGCGGCTGGAGAAAAACAAACAGCCTTGCTGATTGAACTCAGTCAAAATTAAAGAGTCTTCATGTTGTCCGATAGTCATACCAGGAATCCCTGGCCCACCATTTCCTTCTTCTCTCTCTTCAAACCTCTAATAACTTCTCCCTATCTTCACTCTCAGCTGATGACTGTGCCTCGTGTTTCACTGAGAAAGTAGAAACAGTTAAGAGAACATGGTGCCCGTGTACCCTGCTATCCTTCTTGTTTTGATGGTTAAACTGTCTGTGCTCCTTTCTAAGGTTGTCCACCACAGGTATGCTACACTCCAGCCCCTCTCACTCACTCGAGGACTTAACTTCAGTAATTCTCACTCTGATCCTCCTTCAGTCTCCCTTGGAGATTCCTACTCATCTGGATCTCTCCATTTTTGGAGAGCTCTTCTTTGAACATCTCTTTTCTGTCTATACTTTCTCTTGTGATCTCATCCAGCCTCATGGCCTTTAAAACACCACGTATATAACAATAACTCCCAGGTTTTTATCTCCAGCTCAGACCCCTCCCTTCACTTCTACACATATATTCAACCGCCTACTTACATTCTACTTGGATGCCTAATGGGCACCTTGAATTTCACAAAATTCCTTATCTTCCTCCCCAAACTTGCTCCTCTATAATTTCCCCTATCTCAGTAAATAGCATAAGCCAAAAATCTTGGAGTGACTCTTGACTTCTCTTTTTTCCACACACCTTACACCAATCCACCAGGAAATCCTGTTGTCTTTATCTTCAAAATTTTCCCCCAATTTCACCACTCTCAGCTGTCCCCACTGCAACCACCCTTGTCCAACTGGAGAAGCTTCCTAATTGGTCACCCTGCTTTGTTTTTTGGCTCCTTACAGTCAAATGTTCCATGCAGCTGGTGGAGTGTGTGAGAGTTCAGAATGAGCCATCCCAAGATGTCCCTCAGTGGTATGCAGATTACCTTGAGCCAAAAGAAATTTTAGCTTCAGGCTCAAGAGAAATTTCTGCACCTCGTCCCCCCTAACTACCTAGAAGAATTTGAATTAGAGGCCTTGTCCATAAGAGATTATCTGAGGTAACAATTTTTGACCTATCTATAGGGCAGGGCAAACTTCTATTTACTAAATATCTGCACTTCTTATCATACTGCAATGACCCTTTGAAGCCCCCAAAGGCACTTTACCTCATCCCTAGCTCAGGATGTCTTATACACCTCAACCCCCATTTCTATCTCTGAACCTCTCATGTATGCAGGGTCTCTGACTCTCTCCTGATGTAGAGGTCCCGTGTGTACAAGGTTAAATCTGATTTTCTCTTGTCAACCTGCCTCCTGCTGATTTGATTATTTGGCCAGCCGAAAAGAACCAGAGGAGGGAATGAGGGATTTTCTCCCTTCCCCCCAAGTGATTTTTCTCAAACATTATTCAGATGTCACTCATCTGCTCAAAACCCTCTCATGGCTTCCCATCCCACTCAGAATAAAAGCCAAATTCCTTCCCCCTCAAAGATAAATAGACAGATAAACCTCTAAATGTTCTATGGTCATAGTCTGTAAACTCATCTTGGATTAGGATTTTTTTTGACTCATTCAATTGAATGGTTATAGATCTAATTAAGATTTCATTTTTTCTTGAGTTAACATTGGTAACATTTCTCTAGAAAACTATTTATATTTTTAAATTTACTGCCAAAACTATTCATAGTATTTTTCCATTTTCTCCTAATATTGTTTATTTGTCCCTCCTCTCCCATCATCGTGCCAGTTTATCTATTTATTAATCTTTTCTAAAAAACAGCTTTTGGTGAATTATCCTTTTATCATTTAGTAATAACATTCTTTATCTCTAATAATAAATATATTTTTAAATTTCAACATCTATTTGATGTTAGTATAATTACAATAATTACTTTTTGGTGAGCATTTGCCTAGTATATCTTGTCTCGCTAAATTACTTTCAGAGTATCCTCTGTTTTAGGTTTCGTCTCCTGTAAACCAAATGTATCTTTCAAAAAAAAAATTTCCATTCTCTGGCTAATCTAAGAATTTACACTTATTATGATTACTAATATAATTGGACTTGTTTGCATCTTCTTGTTTTGTCCTTTATGTTTACTATGTTTTGTTTTTTTACTTCCTTCTCTCCCCAAGCACTCTTTTCCTTCCTTCTCTTGGAGTGATCAAATTTTCTTCGTTTCTCCAAAGGTTGCATATTCCATTTATATTATTTTAATAGTAATGTTTAAATATGAACTCCTGACTGAAAATATATAGTACCTCTATCCTCCGTCTTAACATAAGGGCCTTAGAATGCTTTAAACTCTAGTCTCCTCCCATTCTTCTGCCACGTTATTACTTTCCATTATTTAATTATATCTTTTTTCACCTTCCCCCTAAATTAGTCTTTATTATTATTATTATTTGTTCCATTGCTCTATGTTTTAGTTATCCCATTATTCTCATTTTAAATTTCATTGCCATTAAAGATCCTGGTCTCTTAATTATCTGCTTTTTATACCAAATAATCTGCAGGTACAGTGAACACTGCCTCCATCATTATTTTTCTTTCTGATCCATATTCTCTTATCACCACTTTGTACTTAACACTTTTATGAATGAGCCCTCAAACAGAGCTGATATCAAAGAAATGCACGAAGTTAGTATTTCTTATCTGGGCCAAAATAAATCTAGGAATTGCTTTTTTTAAAAGTCAACGAATATTTGAAGATACTTCCTAGAGTACATATTTAATCTCTCTCTATATATAAAATCAAACCTGCAAAAGGATCCTTTTATAAACATAGCTCTTTCCTTCTTTGCCTTGAAGATTCAAATAATATTTAGCAGCAAGTATATTTAGCAAATGACTAATGGAAAAAAATATTCTCTTTCACAGATACAGGAAAAGGAATTAGTTGACATGCTAGCTGATATGAACAAACTATTGCCTCTAATAGAAGAATGATAATTAGTTTGAGATATTTAACACTGAATGATTTCTAACAAGTGAAATCCATATAAGTTGATCTTGATTTAAAAAGCAAATCGGAAACAGAGTTCAGAGCTTGTACCAGCTAACACTGAAAAATGCTTCATAAACATCTGTACATATCTACAGTAGATGGAAGATACAGCACAAACTTAAGAAACCATTGTTGCAACTCATTCATTTTTTGACTGTGGTAAAAATATGCATAACATAAAATTGCTCGATCATGTTTAGTGGTTAAGTGATGTGCCTAAGATCACTCAGAAAAGGTGATAAAGCCCTAAATGGGTTAGGGCTCTACTACTGTGAAGACCAGTTGTTGGGGCAGGATGCGTGTAGGGCGGGAGAAGGTGGGAAAGTAGGATACTACACATGCAGGCTCGTGGGATTTCCCAGCAGAACCATTTGTGGAGTATTCTGGTTAGCCAGCAGAGCTTGACAGTGCAGCCAGGAAGCCCCCTCCTCCGTCCTTCTGTTTCTCAATTAATCTCACCAGCTACTCCCAAAATAAATATGACTGAAGGCTCAGACAACTTTTTAATCATTAAAATGTTAGAGAGGAAAGTCCAACGCTGCAGATTTGCTTTAATGAGAAGATAGTTCTTTTGCCCTTGAGGGATGGCAAGCCTGGATCAATAGCTGGGTCATTAGGATGGCTTAGAGCCTGCAGGAAGTACTTTATCACCAAGGACTTAAGGGTACCTTTCATTTGCCTGGAGCACTGCTTGATGCAAAAGGAACAAAAATAATGAGGTCTCTATGCTTAAGGATTTCATCACATCTATGGGAGACATAATTATGTTCAAAGACCAGAAAGCAATTAGTACCTGGATCAGGGCCTTCAGGAAAGGGCGATCATGGGCCGGGTGGTGAGGCAAGGACATGTGGCTTGAGTACGTATGGCCCTATATCAAAGTCATAACACCACCAAGAGCACTCACTACTTACTGATTGCCTACTTGGTGCCAGACAAACACACCAGGCACTAATTTTTTCTTCGCAATACTTCAGTGGGGGCAGGTGTTATTTTTTACAGATGACAGCATGGACTCACAGAAGTTGAGTGAATACATGTCGTTCAAGGCAGAGCTAGGGATTTAAACCTAGGAACCAAGCTTCATCAGTTCTCCTTAAAGCCCCTTCCATCACAGTAATGAAGGGAAAGGCCTTGTAGATGTAATTATAATACACTTCAAAGAGGAAGGAAAAATAACCTCCATTCACCTGCCTACTCCTTCAGTTCTCACCTTGAACATCATCTCTTGCAGGACTCCTCCTTTGCTCTGCAAACTGGGCTAAACTCCCAAAATAACCAGCAATCCTTCACGTGCAATATCAAAAGCCAATAAGCTCTGAAAATTTTAAGTGTTTTCATAAGTTTGCAGCAAGTTCATTGGTGGCAAAAGGTGACCTGAACTGATGTGAAACTATTTTCAGACTTTACTTTTCCTACTCAGTGTGGATATTTATATTCTGATGTAGAAATAATAATGTGTTTGATTAAGGGGAACTGTCGAGACTCCACTGCAGTCATTATAGAATGCATATGTATATTATCTTTCTAAAATCCAAACATTTCTGACTTGCAAACACATCTAGACCCAGGGGTTTCAGACAAGAAACTCTGGACCTTATGCATAAATCTCACTGCACTACAAGCATTTATTCTTCTGTGTGAGCCCAGCACCCGACAGAGAGCCTTGCATATAATACGTACACAATAAATATTTCCAGAATGAGGAAACAAGGCTAAGAAATTGGCTATGAAGGGAAAATGGTCAGTGGCTTGGGAGGGATCATGGCTCCCAACTTGCAGGCCAGGCATCTAACCATGGAATGCTACTTCCTTCTCTGACAGGAGGGCCTATAAATAGTTGCTGTTGATTGAGGGCAAGCAACATAGCTGCTGTCTTCACTCCGAATAAAAATAGTTCAGTTGTCTTATATGATGGGCCCACATATAACTTTAGCCCCAAAATACAAAGCAGCAGCCACATTCACACCTCAGATCACAGGGGCAGCTTCTCAGGTCTCCTTGAACTTGGGAGCAGAAGATCTGCTTTTGGGTCTGACCCTACTAAATGCAGTAACCTTTTTGGCCCACAGTTTTCTCATCTGTAAAACAACAACCAGAGTAAGCCTCAAGGCCCTTACTGGTGGGTCTCTAACAAGGTGACCCACAGGAAGGGCAGCAGCAGTCAATCCATACTGCAGAGTAGGATGCAAACCTCAGGAGCTTCTTTACTCCTATCTACTGTCCTCGCAGGCCAGAGTTCACCGTCCTCATTCGGTGGGCTCTGTCTAACCTACACAGATCTCCTCTCTCATCGAAAAGAAGTAGTCAATGCAGAGGGATACATTTTGAACTTAGAGCACCCGGGGGGCTCTTTCGGTCTTTGATCCCAAACGGTGGGCAAAAAATTCTGTGTAGAGTAACCACACGGTCTTTTGGTCTCCTGACACGCAGAGAACAGGGTGGGAATGGGCGGGTAATCACAAGCCAGCAAGGACTGAATTTAAAGAGGAAACCTCTTAACTGCAAAGTCTCCAAACACGAGAGAAGAACTGGGTAGGAGAATGAGTGCCACCAGAGGGCAGCTCGGGATGGTCCCTCCTCACCTGGTAGCACAGGATGGTTTGCTGCACCAGCCGCGCGTAACCGTCCAAGCGGACTCCGGAATTGCTCCTGCTCCTCATCTCCGTGATGTTCCCGGGGCCGTGGTGCCCGACCTACTGCGCGGAGGTGGGACGCCCGGGCTGCGGAAGCCAAACGGGCCTGGTTCCCAAACACTCACGGCGTCAGACAGTTTTCGTGATGGAGCTGGGCGGTCGTAGGTCTGGACTTAAAAAATGATAGAACCAAAGTATGATTGGAAAACAAGCCAACCAGAGTTTCGCACGGCTGCAAGGCGAGGAGGCGGAGACAGGTGCTGGCGCTCGGGCAGCCTCGCCTTGACGGGGTCCCGGGCGCCCCGGCAGAAGAAGCAGTGCGACCGGGTTCCGGGCGTGGGGCGACGATACCCACGCCGAGCCTTTTTTGTCTTCCGGCGGTCGCGAAGAGGCCCAGGGGCGGGCCACCAACTCTATCCCATCCTCCTGCCGCAGCCCACTCGCAGCCCCGCCCCGGTCCCGCCCTGGCCCCGCCCCCGCCGCGGAACGGAACCCTCTGAGTCGCGGCCCGAGGGGGAAGGAAAAAGAGGTGGTCCGCAGGAGCCGCGGGGAACCTGGCTCCGGGCGGGAACCAGTTTACCTCCCTCAGTCCCGTACCTTCTCGCCGTCCGCCGACCCCCAGCGGAGGCTGAAGAAACAGATTTTCCCTCGGTGGCCACTTCGACGCCCTGGGCCTGGCCCGGCCCCGCCCGTGGGCCCGCCTCCGGCTCCGCCCCGGGCGCGGAGCGGAACGCGGCGCCA